>NC_133528.1:11410471-11732579 GCF_048544455.1 Silene latifolia | reverse complement strand
CCTCGAAAATAACCAGCTGTTGTGATTGTGCAACCCCAACATTTGCTAACCAGTCCGCACATCGATTTGCCTCTCGATAAATGTGTTGAATCTTTACATCCCAACTAGTATCTTGAATAAAACATTGGCATATCTTAACCATATGCGAATGGGCAGATGGTAGCTCTTGATTCGAACGTAACAAACTCTCCACCACACGCGAGTCCGTTTGTATGAACACCCGAGGAAACTGTCGTTCCTTTGCCAAAACTAGACCACGCTTCAAAGCCATTATCTCAGCCCGAGTAACAGTTGCAATCCCAATGTTCTCCGCAAAAGCTGCCACCACACGACCCTCACAGTTCCTAAACACTCCTCCTGCCCCCGACATTCCCGGATTACCTTTAGACGCCCCGTCTATATTCAACGCAATCCACTCCCAAGGAGGAGCCACCCAACGCACAAAAATTTCCTTCACTCTTCGTTCACTAGGCATACATCCCGTGTCAAGGAATTCCCTCGCATTGTGAATATCCCAAATCCTTTGCATCAAGAAAGTTTGCAAATTAGTCGGGATGTCCTCATCTCTACCATACACCCGACAATTTCTCCACTTCCAAATCCACCATACCGCTACCGAGAAGAAAGTAGGCCACGAATCGAGACCATCCTTCCTCTGTTTTTCCAGATTTTTAGTAACCCAAGTTCGTAAAGAGTCTCCTTCATAAAACAGTTGATTCCTAGCAGCCGGGAACAGTTGCCAAACCACCTTAGCAGCCTTACAATCTCTAAGTAAGTGAAGAGTCGTTTCCTCCACTCCAGTGCACAACCCACAACACGGATTGTTCGTGAAGCCTCGACGAGCTCGATTGACATTAGACATGACTCGATCGTGGAGAAGCAACCATAAGAACATCCTTATTCTCTGCGGCACCCATGTTGTCCAAGGCAGCTTCCAAAAACGCTCATTTCCTTCCCTTGGTGTATCCCTAATCAGCCTAATGGCTGATGATATAGAGAAGAAACCCGACGGGGTTTGTGACCAGTATAGTTCATCATCATTATCCGCTCCGGTTATTACTTCAAACGATGCTATGGTTTGCAGAATATTAGTTGGAAGAAAGTCAGCGAATGTCTCCCAACGCCATCCCGTATCACTATCCCACATTTCCTCCACCGTGGTAGAGCGAATTGCCTCGGGAATTTGTACCGGTGAGAAGCTCTCCAAAGGTTCACTCATAGCCCATCGATGACTCCAAAACAGAGTGTGCTTTCCATTCCCGATAGAAGAATTCAAACCCTTCTTTAAGACATGTGAAGCATCTACAATCCCCTTCCAGAGGTTTGAGCTTGGTTGTTTATCTTGAAACATATCGAAATCACATCGGCCTTTGCAATATTTATGTCATAGAACTCTTGCCCACAAAGCATTAGGTTCCGTCAACATACGCCATCCCAATTTCGCCATAAACGCCAGGTTCAGTTGCCTCATCGATCGTAAGCCTAACCCTCCGTCCTTTTTCTCATTTGTGACCGTATTCCAATTCACGAGATGAAGGCCCCTGCTATTGTGGTCTCCTCCCCATAAGAACCGCCTGGATTTTTTATCCAAATCTTCACAAATTGCAGCTGGAATTTTAGCCGTTTGCATCGCATATGAGGGAATGGACGAAAGAGTTGATTGAATTAGAGTTGCCCGACCCGCCAAGGATAGGTTCTTTGCTTTCCACCCAGAAAGTCGTTTGTCCACTTTTCCAATAATGAAATCAAAAGTGTCTTTCGTAACTCTTCCATTCAAGGTTGGCATCCCAAGATACTTCCCTAAATCATCGGTCGACTGAATTTTGAGTTCATTCAAGATAGCCGCTCTATCATCCATATTTGTATTTTTTGAGAATAAGACCCTTGACTTATTTAAGCTTACTGTTTTCCGGGAAGCTTTGCAAAATTTCACAAGGCAATCATTAATCACTTGAGCTTGTGCCGGTGTTGCTTCCCCAAACAAAATAATGTCATCCGCAAAAAATAAATGGGTAACAATCGGGCCACCTCTGCTAGTTTTAACACCCTTCCATTTTCCTGCTCGGCTAGCTGCCTCAATCGACTGACTCAAAATCTCCATACACATGGTGAAAATATAAGGAGAGAGGGGATCTCCCTGACGAATCCCACGGGTAGGGGTAAAAGGCTCTGTTTTCTCCCCATTCCATAAAATATTTAACGAAGTCGATCAAATGCAAGTCATAATGGTACGGATCATCCCCTTAGGTAAGCCCATATCCGATAAAACAAATTGAATAAAAGGCCACTCCAATTTGTCATACGCCTTTTCCAAGTCCAATTTCAGAGTCATGAATCCTTTCTTGCTAGTTTTGCCCCGCATAGAATGCAGCACCTCCTGGACCACAACAATGTTATCGGCAATTTGTCTTTTCGGTACGAAGCTAGCTTGCATGGGACTAATCAGAGTAGGGAGTATTGGTTTTAACCGATTGACGATCATCTTCGTAATAATTTTATAAGACACATTGCACAAGCCAATGGGTCTGAATTGCGAGGCTACTTGTGGTTGGTCTATTTTCGGAATTAATGAAATAAAAGCATCCCCTAAACCATCAGGAAATTCATTATTGTGCAAAACACCTAGTATCATTCTACATAGGCTCGGGGAAACCGTATTCCATTGAGATTGATAAAAAACAGTTTGAAAGCCATCCGGACCCGGAGCTTTATACAGAGTCATCTGATTAAGTGCATTACACCTCAGTAACCGTGTACTCTCGTCCTAGATTAATCTTTTCATCCACAGACAATTCCGGGAACAATCCCGTTGTGACTTCGTCCAAACAAACAGTGGCCACGGGTCCTGCAAAAACCGCTCGAAAATACTCCAGAACCAAATTTTTCACAGCCACTGAGTCCCAGATCCACGTACCAGTATCATCCTGCAAAGCCTCAATGCGGTTGTGCTTGCGTCTAATTATAGTACTTAGATGAAAAAATCTCGTATTACGATCTCCATCACATATGGCCTCCATACGAGATTTTTGGAACCATAACATTTCCTCCTCACTAAGAACTTCATCGAGCTGCTTACGCAATTTGAATTCAAACTTCAGCAAGTAATTCGCTCCTCTTGAAATCTTCTCTTGAACTTCAAGCAATCTCATTTCCAGACTTCTTTTTTCGTTCAAATATATTTCCGAAAACAGTTTTGTTCAAGTCTAGCAGTTTATTTGCAAAAGAATACACGAAAGGGATGAGGGGCTCCTGGTTGGACCAATTCGATTCAACAAATTCCGAAAACTTCTCGTGGCACAACCAAGCTGCTTGGAAACGGAATGGTCTAAGCATACTCGGAATCGGTGCAAAACCATTCGTATTCACTAGAATGGGACAATGGTCAGATTGGTTAGCAAAAAGATGTCGACAAGAGCCTTCTGCAAACGCTAATCGCCAAGGAGAATTACAAATCGCTCTATCTAACCTAGCCCATTTCCGAGTCTCGCTGGAGTTTCCTCGAGCCCACGTGTAACTAGGAGTCTAGGACCAGAGTAGTCCAAGTCAATCCAATTATTTGCTTCAAACCAATCATTAAACCGGTTACAACGACGCCTCATAGCATCACTATCCCTATTTCGTTCATGTAGGAAACGTGTGTCATTAAAATCCCCCATCACAAGCCAAGGTCGATTGTGGGTAGAAGCGAAACCTTCCAGTGCTCTCCACAACTCTTCCCTTTTGATCGAGTCCGGACTCGCATATATTACTGAATAGAACCAAGGGACTTCCCCAATCCGAGAGATTTCCACCGTGATATGCTGAGGGTGATGTATCACAAGTACCACATTAACAATCTCAGGACGCCAAAAAAGCCAAATACCTCCTCTAAAACCCTTAGCTTCAACATGAGTGCGTCCACCAAAATTAATTTGGTTACAAACTCTTTGAGCTGCTTCTCCGCTTATATGTGTCTCGACTAGTGCCAGCACACCAGGTTTATTGAGTCGAATAAATTCCTTCAGCGTCAAAAGAAAAGCTCGGCTGCCTGCTCCTTGAACATTCCAAGTCATAAGACTCAGTGCGGGTTGTTGCATCAAATTATTAGGAAATTGATCCATAAAATTATCTGGGATAGAGGACAAGGAGGATAGAAACGCCTTCCTAATTTGCATTAGAATCATCATCACCCAAAGGGTGACTCTTGCTTCCAAAACCATTTCCTGGTTCATCTCCGTTTGGGATTGTAGTACACTGATCTCCACTTCCATCTTGTGTGCTAAGGGAATGGTCGTGACCACCTTTGGTACTTCCATTGGGGGTGATAAACGGAGAGGTTGGGATGGCCACATTAAGCAGAGTCGACAAGCCAAGGTTAGGATCAGGGGGAATATCAATCTCTAGGGGACGGAGGTTTGAGGGAATGGAGGATCGTGCTGTTTTTTTAAGGGGAACACGAGAGACCTGACAAGCGAGGGACTTTTTTTTGAAGTTTTCTTTTAGAAGGGCATTGTTATTGGAATTTTTTGAGGAATTTGAAATAGGAATAGAACGAGGCAATGTTGTGGTATCCACTGGAATATTAGGGTTTAAGATTGTCAAAGGCTCAGAGTTTTGCTTAGGAAAGGATTTTAGAGGAATATTTGTTTCCATATTTGCAGTCATTAAGTTGGGAAGCACAACCAATTTCGGTTGCAGGAAATCCGGGGTCAGCGGATTTTCCAAATCAAGAGCCTTATTAGACGGTCTTTTTCCATTGACTATATCTCCCACATTATTATCTTTCCTATTTGGATTAGCAAATATCGTGGAAACAGAATTATTCTGTTTTGATCGTAATTCTGAGTCATTGGACTGTTGCATAGACGGCTTCGCACTACGCTTGTGACCTGACTGAATTGGGACCTCAACTAAATTCAACCCCTGTTGGCAAGACTCCTCCACTCGTTCCACTCCTTCATCCTCAACCTCTAGGGCACCAAATCTCGAACCACTATTCCTAGTAGGATTCTTCAATATTTGCACCCTTTGTACATTAACGTTCTCCTCCACGGTTTTATCCTTGTCAACATGTGTATTTTTGCGTCGAGTAGGTTTCTTGACATGCATCCATGACCCAAATACATCCGAGCATCGTGCATTCTGACTATGGCAGTTGACGTTGTTCTCCTGCACTCTGCTTGTGGCAGGGATCAAATTCTCCTCATTAATCACCTCTTTCTGCGGATGTGGTCCAAATGTAGGACATTTAGTATCATTATGGCCAAGCTTACCACACTTGTAGCAAATCAAATGTAGTCCTTCATATTGAATAATCCACACTTTTCCATTTAACCGGAATTTCGATAGCAGTGGTTTCGAGAGATCCACCTCTACACTCATACGAATGAATTGTCCTCTCTCCGCCATAGCAGTTGGCTTATCAATTCGAACAACCTTACCCACCTTGCTTCCAATTTTATGAAGAATATCTTCATGATAATATTCCACTGAAAGCCTCAGAATACGAATCCATGTCGTAAGAAACCGGATTGGCTCATCAATGCTAATGAAATTAGGCACCCATTTTCTAATAGTAAGGTAATTATCCCCTATCATCCATGGTCCCTGGGATACCACAAACTCATAGTCTTCCTTATTTGTGAATCTGGCAACATAATAAGAACATCTCACGTCTGTCAGAACAAGACCACCCTTGAGAGCCCATTTCTTTTTCAACTGACGCACAAGAGCAAAATAGCCGATGTTCTTGTCAAACATCTTAATGATGAGAGAGTCCTTCCAATGTTGCCTTATCTTCCTTTTTTCCTCCTTGGTAAGCAAGATGGTTGGGCATAGCGGATCCCTCGCATTTTCCTCATCCTCCACATCGTCATCTGATTCTTCATCATAGATAGCGTTCGTAGTCACAATGAAGTTGGAATTATGGTGAATGGCAAAAGATGGACCAGTGCCATTTCTTAAAGATTCAGCATAAGAGGGACGTTCTTCATTTTTTTGGGATACTTCCTGCTCCATATTAACATGTTACTAACACATGTGCTAAAACTTGAGCAAGGTACTAAGATGAGTTCTGAATTCTAAAGACTTAATTTCAGTTTATAATAGGGCTTTGAGTTTTTTTGGGGCTATCTTTATTTCCAAACCAAAAAAATGAATTTTAAGATATGATATTTTATTTAAGACTTGATACATTCTCAGTTTTCCACTTTACCTCAGTCATTTTTTCCACTTTTGCCACTCCATGCTCAAGTTCACGACAAATCTCTACAATAATGTATGAATCACTTTGTCAATGAATCTCAAGTTGAGACTTAGATTTCAAAGGCCCAATTTAAAACTCAACAATTTTTTTTTTTACCATTTTATCCCAAATAGAGGTTCGAACTCAAGGGGGATGTTAGGATAAAGTTAGTCTTAAGGTGTTTTGGATAGTTAAAGTGGAAGAAATGGGAAGGGGTGAGAAATGGATGAAAGGGGAGGGAGATAAATCTAAGGGATAATTCACGTGGTGTCCCTGAGGTTTGGCTTAATTCACGTGGTACCCCTAGGTTTAGGAATGTGCACATGGTACCCCTGAACTTTCGTTTTAGTGCATTATCTGCCCTTAATTTTTATTCCGTTATAACGGTGTTAACTCTCCTCAACCTAACACCTCCCCCCCTACCCCTCCCTCCTCAACCTAACATCTTTTCCCCCAATTTCACTCATAAAAAAATAAAAAAAATTACGCCTTTCAGACTTTCTCATAACTATAAACGATTATCCTCCACACCTCAACAATCAATCATATCAACACGAGAAAACCCAAAATCAGCTTCTTGTTTTTCATGAAAACTTGTTCATTTTATCAAATCTCCATCATCAACACCATCTTTGGTGTTGTATTCCAGGGTAATCAAAATGAAGATGATGATGAAGATTTGATATATATACTAGAATACAAAATTGTTAGTCAAGCTATAATCCTAAATTGTAGGAGTAAAAGAAGTAACAAATTAACAAATTATAATAACAAATAATTGGGATTTTTCTTTAAAAATAATATTTGTGTAAAACTTTACAAAAAAAGGGCGATTTTTCTCTCAATTTTGCGTGATTTCTGATCCGCCATTGTTGCGCTATGGCTCGAGGAAGAGGAAGACCAAGGAAAGAAATGCAATCGCTTGATTGCTCGGGAGATGATCAAGCAGCAGATACCAAAATCTTGGATAATCATGGAGAAATCGTAGAGAATTCTCAAACCCAGGTGAAATATGTTCCTCAAAGTTCACCAACTGTTAATGCTCTTATTGCCCAAGCTTTACATAATTTCGCCATTAAATCTTCTTTGCATCCTATTCAGAATGCTTCAGCAGTATGTCAATTAAGGGAGAATTTGTTTGATCCTGTTTTCCATGTATCTTCATCTACTATTATTCCTCATGTTGATGTGATCGATTGTTGAGGTGTGGAGGATAATCGTTTATGGTTATGAGGAAGTGAGAGAGGTGTACTTTTTTTTTATTTGTTTATGAGTGAAATTGGGGGAAAAGATGTTAGGTTGAGGGGGAAAAGGTGTTAGGTTGAGGAGAGTTAACACCGTTATAACGGAATAAAAATTAAGGGCAGATGGTGCACTAAAACGAAAGTTCAGGGGTACCATGTGCACATTCCTAAACCCAGGGGTACCACGTGAATTAAGCCAAACCTCAGGGGCACCACGTGAATTATCCCTAAATCTAAAGAATTTCCCTTATATATCTTCTTTATTGGATAAATTTTAATTACATTGGATGAGGGAAAATAGATCCTTTCAAATCGTTGGAGGCAGTAGTGATACGTTTTACATACATTGATGGAGGTAATAGTGATACGTTCCGTCAGAGGCAGTGGTGATACGCTCTGACGAGTTAGAGGCAGTGATGCTATGCTTTAATGGGTGTTTGTTATATTCGCTATGCTTTTTTTTTTCGGTTTTTTCCCATGGTACCCTCGAATTTTGACAAATTACACATGGTACCCCTCATTTTAAGTTTCTATATATGGTACCCCTGTGTTTACCTTTTTCTTTCCCAAAATACCCTTTATCAGACTTCCGTCATCACTCCGTTACTTATCTGACTAATAACCTTTTTTTTGTTATTTAATACACTAATCCCTCATACATTATACACTAAACTAACTCTAATATATAAATCCTCAAACAACCCATTATCATCATCTCCTTCTTAACTACCACTACCTTCCCCACCCTCATTGACCACCATGCCACCACCACGTTGACGCCACCACACCGACGTCGCCAAACCAGTCCACAACCCACTGTTGTCGCCTATCTCCTCTTTCCCTCCCACCAATTCGTCACCATTAAAACCACCACTATGCGGCGAGGTTCTTAGTAGAGAAAACACAAAGAATATTAGGAAGAAATCCAAAAAGAAAAGAAGCACCAACTTCAAAGAAAATAGCATAAGGCAGACAAAGTGACAAAGTTAATGTATGAACCGCAACATAAACTGGTATTACCTATATTCCTAAACGATCCGATAATACCCCGAAAACCCGTATAATTTAATCTTTATCTAACCCATATTGTTTAATTACCCCTCATCCTCCTATCACTATCCCAACTCCTACAATGGCTGCTCCCCATAATTTCCAGCCCATTTTCCAGAAAGATAGTTAAATTGGTTAGATTGTGATTTGTCTAAGAAAGTTGGGAAATTGGAATATGCCGCAAATCAAGAAGAAATGTGGTTTGTTGAACTGTGTGTTTTTGTTTGGATTTTTTTTTGGGGAAAAGAGATAAGGGAAATGAGGATGGGTTAGTTTGGCTGCTCTCCGGATTATTTGCGAAGTGCAATTTGGAGTCAATTAATGAGGTATGGTGATACCTCGTACTTCGCCATTGATGAATGTTGATTGAAGATGACTGTAATTGATTTGGGGATTTAGGGTTGATAAGGGTGGAAATGGTGGTGGTTATTACGGTGACGAATCGGTGGGAGGGTTTGGTGGTGGCGTGGTGGCGCCGACGTGGTGCTCAACGAGGGCGGGGCGGGTGGCGGCAGTTAAGAAGAAGATGATATTGGGTGGTTTGAGTTCTAATATTAAAGTTAGTTTAGTGTGAAATGTATGAGGGATTAGTGTGTTAAATAACAAACAAAAGGTTATTATAGTCAATAAGTAACGGAGTGATGACGGAAGTTTGGTAAAGGGTATGCTGGGAAGGATAAACGTAAATACAAGGGTACCATATGTAGAAACTTAAAATGAGGGGTACCATGTGTAATCTGCCAAATTTGTGAAATGTAAATAGATTATATAAAATAGGGAAAAAGTTCAATCATTACATTATATAGTTGGAATAATTCACGTGGTGCCCTTGAGGTTTGGCTTAATTCACGTGGTACCCCTGCTTTTAAAAATGTGCACATGGTGCCCCTGAATTTTCAGTTTAGTGCACCATCTGCCCTTAACCATTAACGGTGTCAAATATTAAACGGCAACAGGTTTAGAGGGAAAGGTAGTTAATGCACAACAACCATTTGAATTTCCAGGTAACTAAAATCTGCAACTAACTATAAGTAACTAATTTGACTATAAGTAACTAATTTGACTTTCACCAAATACCCCTGAAATTTGAGAATTGTGCACCAAATACCCCCGAGGTTTGAGAATTGTGCACGAAATACCCATGTTACCAGAAAGACATGTAACGGCTAGAAAAGTAGCTGTTGGACTGGAGTTATTGCATAAAAAGAGAGTTGATGTTAAAATTGAGAGCGCAGATCATGTATGAGTGACTCTTAAAACACTACTACAAATATATTCCTACTATAATAAGGGAATCATCTAACTCAAGATCTAATTCAAAATGGGTGCAAATAGATAACAAAAATTGCCCTAAATGCAAGAAGAAATTCAACATAAGGTCATCTGGACCTTTGGCACCAAACCTCTCAAGATTATAGAAGAAATTGAAGGAACAAACAACTAGCATTTGTGACTTAAAAAGAGAAATTATAAATTTATCTAAAATGTTTCAATTTAGTTGAAAACATTCATACTAATGTATATGTTTTTAGTCTATATTATAATGAAATAAGTGTACTAGCATTGTGATATCAAAAATGAAGATTTCTAAAACCTAAAACAACTTTCATGAATTATATAACATCATGGCATCCAAGCATCCATTCATTTTTCCTAAAAACTTACATGACTAATATCTAGTACCATCTACACTCACATGACTGCTCATCCTTAGTACCATCTTCATCCCCTTCCTTTGTTTTATCAAATGGTTCCCTATTATACTCAGATGACTGCTTATCCTCAGTACCATCTTCATCCCCTTCACTCTCTTCATCAGTGGCAGAGTAGTCTTCATCAAATTCCTCAATCTCTACACTCACATGACTGCTCATCCTTAGTACCATCTTCATCCCCTTCCTTTGTTTTATCAAATGGATCCCTATTATACTCAGATGACTGCTTATCCTCAGTACCATCTTCATCCCCTTCACTCTTTTCATCAGTGGCAGAGTAGTCTTCATCAAATTCCTCAATCTCTTCATATCTTCATCCTCATCCAAGCCCAAATTAACTAGCTCACCCCTTTTCTTACCCCTCCCTGTCCTTATCTTAATTGTCTCAGCAGCTCTTGACCTAGAATGTGGAGTATAAATCCCTTTTCTCTTAGCAGTTGATCTAGGAATCTTTTGCATTATTATTATCTATTTGCACCCTTTTTAAATTAGATCTTGAGTTAGATGATTGCATTATTATAGTAGGACTATGTTTGTGGTAGTGTTTTAAGAGTCACTCATTGATTTGTGCTCTCAATTTTAATATCAATTCTCTTTATATGCAATAACTCCAGTCCAATGGCTACATTTCTAGCTAGCCGTTATAGCCTTACAGATCTTTCTGGTAACATGAGTATTTCGTGCACAATTCTCAAACTTCAGGGGTATTTGGTGAAAGTCAAATTAGTTACTTATAGTTAGTTGTATATTTTAGTTAGTTGGAAATTCAAAAGGTTGTTGGGCTTTAACTAACTTTCCCCCCAAATCTGCTGCCGTTTAATATTTGACACTGTTAATGGTAAAGGGCTGATGGTGCACTAAAATGAAAGTTCAGGGGCACCATGTGCACATTCTTAAAAGTAGGGGTACCACGTGAATTAAGCCAAACCTCAGGGGCACCACGTGAATTATGCCTTTATAGTTTTATATCAATTTTATTTTATTTTAATTAAAATATTATAGTTTAGAATTTAGTGAAAATAATATACTTTGATGAAAAGATTAATTTTAATAAAATGATAATAATTAAATGAAATAAATTGCAGTTATTAGTTTCCTTATTTTGGAAATGTACTTAATTATCATTAATTTCCTTATTTGAGAAATTTGCATTTTGGCGAAAAAAAAATTGAGATCACCTATTCTTTTAGTAGATAGAGGATTTCAGCCACTTTGACCTTATTTCTATTGTTAAACTTTAATGATTTAATACATGCTAGTTCTTTTATTATGTAATATATACGATTTTTCCATTTTCTCTCATTAAGTTTTGTTTTTAATAGTGAACCTTATGACATGCACCACCAATTCATGGATTATACAACCAATTGTACCAGTTATACGGTATAAAATTCGAGCTTTGTAATAAAGTATCCGAGCTTTATGTTAAAGAATATGAGCTTTATTAGAAAGTATCTAACTCATCAATTTACACATTAAAAATATAAACTTTGAATTAGCTCAAAAAAAAAAAATACATATAAGCTCAGATTCATATACCTTGGTTGTACAATACTCTATATACAACTGGATGTATAATCCTATTTGTGCATGCACCATAAACATGGTTTACGTTCTCTGTCAAGTGGACCTGATAAAACTAACCCGAATAAATTGACCTGCCTGAATACTACCCGTACCCTACCCACACCGCATGCACCTGAACAAGGGATTAGAATTTACCGGACACCTGATTGATCTAAATCCAACCACAACTGACCGAACCGAAGACCGAAATAAAATAAATTTGGTCAATCGAGAACCAAATCGAACCGGAAATATTCCGTCTTAGACAATGGACCGAAAACTAAGATATGCCACTGATACCATTTATACGAATTGGCCTTGGTTGATTCGTGTTAGCTCGGGGTTAGTTCGGGAAAACCAAATAAACCGGACACTTAAACACGTGACCGCGAAGTTACGACCGTTCCAATAATTATTTTCGTTTTTAATCGTCGTTTTTTGTCATCATTTTATGAACTTGTAAATGCGAGTTATGATCCTTAAAATTTCCGGTTCAAAAAATGGGTAATCTATGCTACGGTGCAAAATGTCAAACCTCAGAATATGACGTAAAATTTTCCAAAAGAATAACAATGGGAGAGTTATAACTTATAACTGGAAAATCGAAGTTATTAATTTGATCGATTGTATTAATTTGATCAAAGCGTCTTATTTTATATTAGGAAAAAAAACGAAGTCGTGAAAATAACAAAGCGTAAAGGAGACTGGGAAGAGGAAATCAGCAGAACAAAAGCGATGGGTCGTGGTGGTGGTGCTGGTGGCGTCATAGGGTTTGTTGTTGGCGACGATAATAGTTTTACTGCGACCGATACACCAATGAGTTCTCGCTCAATTGTGACCAGGTCCATGTCATCTCGCCTCACTACCGTAGCCAAACCATGGTAACCTTCCTTTCTTCATTAACATTACTATACTCCCTCCGTCTCAATTATTTTTTTACCTTTTATTAAAATACCGCTCACAAAAAATAAATGATATACTATCTAATTACTGTAAATTAATCAGCAATATGCGTCGCCGGAATGTCAAGTCGCGTCGTACGAAGGTTAAGGATAAACTTTACCGTCCTAGGTATTCATTTTAATTTCCGCAATTTCATTTGTTTGCTTTGTCTATTTGATTTTCGTTCTTTGTTGAAATTAGGGTTTCGGATTTGGAATTTTGATCATCTTATTCTTTTTTTTTTTCTTGATCAATTTTTCGTAATTTAATTCAGCAAGATGCCGAAGATGATGGAAACAAAGGATGTAGTTTACAAGATTCCGGGGTATGGAATTCTTATTCTGCTGTTCCACCTTGTTTTTTCGTTTCGGGTTTAGTCGATTTTGAAACAATGAAGTACTCCCTCTGTCCCGGTCATTTGTTGTCTTTTTCCATTTTTGGGTGTCTCAGTCATTTGTTGTCCTTTTTATTTTAAGAATGAACTTGATGAACAATTTGATCATTCACACTCAATTTGTTCCACTTGTCATTTAATAATTGGTTCCCTCCTTTTTCCTTGTTCTTTGTGCCAAAACCAAAGGACAACAAATGACCGGGACGGAGGGAGTACATGGTTTGTTAGGGTTTCCGAGTAGGTTTGGTGATGCTATGTAAGACCCGCTTATGAAGTAAATTGACGAAAGGGGGGAGGGGGTAGGGTATGAACATTCCACGATTTCTATCAAATACTTTCAACACCATCCTCGTCAAACAGACACGGAGCAGTAAGGTGGCCAAGCTGATCTAGTCAATACCCAAATTTCTTACAGTAACATCCAGTTTCAGTCAGGTACTAGTCATAAATATCTAAGATCAGGACGGCCACATTTTCTGTATGAGGTGCTAAGGACGTGTAGGGTTCCCACCTTGATGGAGAACTCAAAGACTTTGATCACGATCGAATGCCCATTATTGATGTCAATGAACCTTGTACAATCGAGAGGGCACCCCCTTCTTGAAGGGATGCTAAGGATGTGTAGGATGTCCTCATCATCGAACGAGTCCTGGATGTTGGTGGTTCTCCAAGATTCATTATTAGTTTCAATGTACTTGATGACCTTAGTCTAGCCCTTTTTAACTGGTGGGCATTAACATAGAGTTGTTGCTCATCAACCACCTAGCCTCATATAGTCAGATGTGTGCTTTCCCCAGTTAACATACCATTTAGCCCATCAGGTAACATCGACTTAGCTCCTATGTCACTTCGACGTGTCAATATACTACCGAGTCCTTGTCAATACTACTCGTCTAATGATGTGGGACACCCATCTGAGACACAAAAAAGGCAATCTTTGCACTCCGGTGCAACATGTAAAGTGGTTACACTTTCATTGTAATCTCCAGAAGTGATTACATTCTCATGCTTGTCTTCAGCTATAGGAGATAATAAAAAACTCTTTACAAAGGAGGATGAGACGAGAAACTAAGGGTATGGAGAGAGGGTCCTTAAAACAGTGATTACACTTTCATTGTTTTATTATGTGCATTTGGATGGCTGTGTTCCGCAAATGGGGTTCTATAGTAAAGAAAGAAAATTTGCTCAGTTCGTTTATGGTCATTTATTGATTACTCTATTTGTTCGTGTTTCCTTTCCTTTGAACTTGAACTTCCTTTTTTATTTATTTGTTTGTTTTTGACAAATGCTTTTGATTCTTAACTGAAATTAACTCAGTATGCTGGTGATGAAGGAGTGTCGGAGCACGTTACTGTTATGAAACTCCCGAAGAATATGCGGCGTGTCAAAAAGAGTATGAAGACTTTATGTCGTAGGTTTCATTTGCACCACACATTCATTAAAATTTTTTTACTTGATTATTATTAATCTTATGTTCTTTTATTACAAAGTATTTTGTGTCTTTTTCAGAAATGCTTATCTTGAAAAGGACCCCGGCTTTTTTCAGCAACAAAATGAATTGGAAAGCCGCCAACTTTTTGCCATGATACAAAAGAATAGAAAAGAGGTTTGGGCTTTTTCTTGTTTCCTTTGGTTTTTAAACTCCTTGATGGTTCAAAATCACATCTGATAGAGCAAATGTTGATTCCTATGATACTACTTCCTCAAAACAATCTCCATCATTAAAAGTGAGCCAAGTTACTGTTTTGATCGACTTAAAAGAAACTTATTATTGTTTTGACTTAAAAGATTAATAGAGTAAGACCCTGTCTTTCTGGCTTTTTAAAAAGCTGAGCTGAGCTGAGCTGAACTTCTCATATCGTGAGATGATAGTCAGTGAACTGGTCGACGGAGATATGGATGCAATTTTATGATGGGTTATTTAGAAAGAGTTTCCTTGTATTTTCAAGGGTGAAGTACCTCAGACCCATTTACCTTGCCATCTGACAGGACCTTCGTAGTTAGGTAATCAAGTGGGACCTCATCAACCGCTTGAAAATCATGTAACAATGGACAATTGAATGGTTCATTTTCTCATTAATTAATACTACCTTCGTAATTAGGTAACAAGTGGGACCTCATCTACTGCTTGATAATCATGTAACAGTGGATAATTGAATGGTTCATTTTCTCATTAATTTAAATTCTAATTCCAATCAGTTTCCAATATCAGTTCTATGTGTCATTTTATATCTTTTGTGAGCATTGTGATTTAGTTCATGTTTCAATATCAATTTTATGTGCCATTTTATATCTTTCTTTCTTATCAGATTCCAAGATTAGTAACGTAGAACCCATACATTGAAAATATTTACATCAAATAATTCTCTGTAATGTCGTATGTATGTCTTATCGAATCCCTTTGACGGTGGGCTAAAAGCCTCACGTATGTATGCAACCTTACCGTTGTGTTGATTTAACACAAACAGGCTGCTCGAAATGGCTTGTTATGAAATTTTTTTATTCCATCATATTCCAAAGTAAAATGGCTATCAAGTATCAATTACAATCCTTGCAATTTCACACAAGCGACAAAGATAAAGAAGCAAACAATTTACATTTATTCCATCATATACCATAGTCAAACTATAGTGAATCTTTAGCTCCATTATAATCTTAATAAAATAAAGCTTTGAAGACATGGTAAAATAGTTCCAAGATACCCACAATAGGGATTGTGAACTTATAGGTTTTTTGAAAATCCTTAGATGGCTGATTATGAACTCGTGGAGGCCATGGCTGTGAAGACCATCTTGGTTTGGGGTGCCTGGGTACATATGAACTTTAAAGCAAAGCACAAGGATGCAGAGGTTTCTTCAACAGCTATCTATTTTGCTGAGGTGAATATGGCAAGCAAGGAAGTAAACTTTCTCACTAAAATGGATATCGACCTCTCTGCTGGTATGTTTCTGACTTTTTGTAGGCGCTGAGTTCTCATTGCTTGTTCTTGTATGATATTGAATGGTCGTGAAATGAAGTAATTTTTAGGTCCCCCTATAAACTCGCAGATCTGATTTGCTTGGTATTAATTGCAGATACATGTGCATATAAGCGTTGTTCATTTTGCTATCACAAAGACAAAGACCTTCCTGTAGCTGGCATTGGCTGTGTTTATCATCCTGTTGATGCTAAATTGGTCTTAGGGTAGGCAAAGTTATTGTAAAGTATGTCGAAATAGTAAATGCGGTAGGTTTTTAGGGAGGATAATTATTTCTGTACATAAGGTGTACAGCTGTGTGTGACAGTTTGTCAGGGTACGAAGGCTCGTCATGGCTCTTAATGTTCTGATCATTTTCGCTAGTTACTTCTTTCTGGTTATGCTTACATAGTTTCACACTGCTTAATGCTAAACTCATTGCAGTTGCAGTCTAATTTGATTTTTGGGTTGAGTTCATTGAGCCGGTGAGGCAGTGACCCTATCACATAAACCTTGTCATCGGGCGAAGGCAAAAACTTTTTTTAATTTTTTTTAGCAAATATGCTTTACTATACGTACAGCTAGCCTGGACTGCAGGAGTCAGCAAAAAGAGGTGAGGCTCAGTATATCAAGCTCAAGTAGAACAAATGGGCTTCCGACGCTATGTTTCGATGACTTCACGACATGGTTGAGTACTTGAGTGTACCTTCATCATTATCGATTGTTGTGACTCGCCCAAAATTCATTTTAAACATTACGAGTACTATATTTAGTATCCTTAAGCCCTAAATTTGAATTTTAGTTGTAGTTAAATTAAGGGTGTTTGGTTGACTCTTTTGAATTTTGAGAAGGAATGAAATGGGTTGTATGAGTATCCATTCTAATGTTTGGTTTGAATATTTTGAAATGAAGTTAGATATCTAATTGTTTCCAACTTCGTGCAAGTCCCAAGTCCTCGAAATCTCATATTCACCTTCTCCAGTTTCAAACTCCATTACTTTTCCTTAATCTAAAATTTATGGATAATACTGTAAAAACTAAAAAGTGTATATACTGCTTATTTATTGCGCGGAATTTAGAGTAGTGTACTAGTAATGGCTATCCAAGTGAAGAAAAACAATTTGGGCAGGCTTATAACATGACCATACGAGTTTAGAATTAAGATCTCTCCATTTTGATAATATTTAACGACTCTAATTTATGTATGAAAATAAAAAAGATAATAAAGGCTGGAGCCTAGAGGAAATCCTAATGCGTTATAATACATGGCACACCCTGTTCTTTCTGGCTTATTTTCACTCACTTGATTCAAATTTCATTTCTATTCGATTTGTTCGATTCAATTTCATTCACTCCATTCGATTCATTTGATTCAACTCCACTAAATTCAGGACATTTCAATTTTGCACATCTTAAACTTAATAGTTTTTATTAATATTTATTTGTTTATTTATTTGTTTATTATAATTATTATAATTATTATAATTTTTTTATTATTATTATTATTATTATTATTATTATTATTAATTAATTAATTAATGATCCTCATTATTGTTATCATTTTGAATATTATAGTTAATAAATCAATAATATTCATATTAATAAAATTAATAATATTACTAATATTATTATTAATATGAATATGAATATGAGTATTAATTATTAATAATATTATTAATAACATTGTTAATTTTAATATTATTATTAAAATTAATAATAATATCACTAAATTCAGGACATTTCAATTTTGCACATCTTAAATTTAATAGTTTTTATTAATATTTTTAATATTATTTATTTGTTTATTTATTTGTTTATTATAATTATTATAATTTTATTATAATTATTATTATTATTATTATTATTATTATCATTAATTTATTATTAATTAATGATCCTCATTATTGTTATCATTTTGAATATTATAGTTAATAAATCAATAATATTCATATTAATAAAATTAATAATATTACTAATATTATTATTAATATGAATATGAATATGAGTATTAATTATTAATAATATTATTAATAACATTGTTAATTTTAATATTACTATTATTAATACCTAATTGTTGTTTCATATACGAACTTTAACCTTTCACATACACTTTTTCATAAACGTTCTAGTTTGTACCCTTTTCACCTGAAACTGAACCAAATGGACGCTTGAATCAATATTTTTCCCTAAAACTTAATTTAATTGCTCAAATGATTTAAAACTTACAAGATGGATTCTAATTTATCAAATAATAAATTAATTTACTTGTTTATCAATTATTAATATTATTTGCTGAGTTTTAATTAATCAATCAAATTTTATTTGTTAGTTAAAGATGAAATTAGGGCCGCCTGTCGATTTTTATTTATCTAATTAATAAAATTAGGATTGTTGTTGTTTCGTGGTGGCTAATCACTCAAATCAGGATGATATATGGCTAGACTTTGAATAACATTCTAGCAAATCGGTGCTCTATTATTTCACCTAATAAAATTGATGGTGTACTGTGGTTCATGGTGGCTACCTAGTTAATCACTCAAATTAGTATAATTACGTTGTGCTCGCTTTCTCATTTAGCGACTTATACTCATATGGGGAATCTGGTCATCTTGAAGGAAAAGAGTGGAGGATGCCATGGAAGGTTAATGCTCCTAAAAATAATGTTTAGCTGCAGTATTTAGTTGTGAATTGTGATAATAAGCTAAGAAAGGATCCCGTCCTGTTGAAGCACAACGTAAATGGTAGGATAAGTGGGTTGGAGCCTTGGAGGTATGTCGTGTCACCCTTCTTTTCTTAGGCTCTGTTTGGCAAACAGCAGAAGCAGATTCATGATAGCGGATAACGTTAGCAGAATACGGTTAGTAGATTTCAATAGCAGGTTTGACTATCAAACAAATCAGCAGAATTAAAAAAGGGTGTTTGGTAAATAGCAGATTTTAAGATAATTAGAATGATTTCATGAATGAAGTGAATATGCTAATGCAATATGCTGCTATTAGCAGCATATTCAAAAATAGTAGATTGTTTGGTCAAACTACTAATTAGGCCGAAATCTACTAATTTTGTTCAATATGCTGTTTACCAAACAGGCCTTAATCCATTTGTATTTTTGGATGTCTCATAACAAAAATTGTGATTCGCACTTACTGTTTTATACGATAAAAAAAAAGTTCTCGCCCAAATGGTGATCCAAAATTGGCATGAGAACGCTCAAGAACATTGAAAGGTACCATCCGCCACTATAAGCCAGTTAAAGTAAACACGGTCTTCTTGACATCATTATATATATAAAAGAATCTTGTAAAATTGCTGGTGTGGCACAACTATATTTCAGAAAAGTACTCTAGAAGCCCTCTCCTTTACTCTCACAATCTCAGTCTTTCTCAGCCAATCACATTGCCATGTCAGCCGTGTCAAGTTATTGCATTTTGAAACCAATATATTCTGTAAAAAATGAGTAATTGCAATGACCATAATAACCGTCTGAAGTTATTGCCTTATTAACCCAATTTTTCATAAAAAAACGAGTAATTGCAATGCACATTTTCCATTAAAAAACGAGTAATTGCAATGCACATAAAAACTGTGTGAAATTATTGCCTTTTTAACCCAATTTTCCATAAAAAAACGAGTAATCACAATGCACATATTAAACCGTGTGAAATTATTGCATTTTCAACCCAATTATTCATAAAAAACGACTGATTCAAATTCACCATTCAGATTTCAATTTTCCATAAAAAACACAATCATCACAATACCCATTGCAGTACCCAATTAAAAAAAAACCTATTTTAAAAAGCGATACATAAAACCTTTACTCTACCCTATTAAAAAACCTTAAAAAAAAAAGAAAGGCCATATAAATTACATATAAAACAACAAACAATATAAATTACATATAAAACAACAAACAATATAAATTATACAAAAAACCCTTATTCTACCCTATTAAAAAACAGTCCATAATTCTTTATATTCTCCATAAACTTTTCGGAAATCACAGTTGCCATAAACCTCTTTATTTTCCTCTTAATTCCCCTTCACTTCCTCTTCATACGTTCCCCATCTTTCCTCCATCTTTCAACCTGTAAAAAAAATTCAGTAAAACTATTCTCAAAAAGTTCTTCTCAATTTCTCAAATGGCCGTGACAAATGTTCTTACTATTAGTCAACTAAAATATGGAGTTAGACTTACTCAAATGAATGTTAGGGTTGTTCACAAATGGTCCAGGCTAGAATTTAGCAACAAAAACAACAAAGATAATAAGAAGAAACTCGATGCCATTGAACTATTATTTGTTGATTCAGAGGTATGTCTTTTTTCTTTTCAAAATATATAAGTTGATTATGTATATAACCAAATTCCTACCTTAGCTTTCAAGACCAATTTTACTGTTGATAACTTTGAAAATATGACATGAAATAAAAACGTACTTTAAATATTACTGTGATAATTTCAAGACCATAAAAGGGAAATAGGGGATATTCAAGTAATTGCCATCCAAAATTCAATCTTACCACAAATATAGATCTGATAACTTAAAAACGTACTTTAAATATTTAAGTGCATTCATTCATATCTTATTTTTGCATTCATATTTGAAGCACAATTTTGTCAGCAGATCTATTGAAACAACAAAATCTCACATGGACATGACCATAAGAAATCTGACATCAGATAAACAGAAGCAAAAAAAAAAAAAAAAATAGAAACTCACCTGTGAATCCTCACTCTGACAGTGAAAGATTGCTCAAGCCCACCGAAGCAGGATCTTATTAGTAACCTAGATCGTTTATGGCCTTTGTACTTTGCCACAAGTTTGGCATCCCCATCTATTGTCCAAAGATGGATTTCCTGGTTAATAACACTAACCAGTAAAAAATTGCTATCATTTGAGAGACAGAATGAAGTTATTGGTTTCCACATTTGTAAGTTACTAGTATTGGTGCCCGGCTTCGTCCGGGCTACCTCTACTTACCATTATTTTTTTTTCATTAAATAAAATTACTTAAAGTTGCATAACCCATAAATTTATCATTAATATATTTTTCTATGACATATCCTAAAATTACGATGAAATAAATTTTGAGACAAATTTATTACTCCCGCTATTAAGAGTTTACTCTTATTAATGAAACAATAGTAATAACATTTCACTACTTGCCCGTAATCATTGTTACTTTCACTACTCCCGGCGTAATTACTGTTACTGCCACTACTGCTGCATTAATATTGATAATTTCACTACTCCCGCTGTAATTATTATTACTTTCACCATTGCCGCATTAATATTGATTATTTCACTACTCCCATTGTTTTTTCTACAACTTTCACTAATCTCGCTGATAATATTGTTACTTTTACTATTCAAATGAGTGATTACTATCATATAACTATATCCAATGTTACTACAATTCTTTTCTTTACTGACGAAATTACCTTTACTACTCAGGCATGCAATTTTAAGAGGATTATATATTTATATAAGTATATTACATATATGCATTAAATCAAATCGAAAGAATTATGCAATATTATATATTATGGAATCTAACTTGAATTATTTATAACCTACTTATATACTCCGTATTATATTTTTGTATGTTAAATAACTAACATCTCTATACATCTAATAAACTATAAAGTTTAATAAAATTGTATAGATTTAAAATTTAATATATAATTTTATGATGATAATAATTAATACCATAAGTGTGTATGTTTATACTAATTAATTATTTTATTTTAAGGAAATTGACCATCTTCTAGTCTTTTATAAATATTTAGGAAAATTACTAAGCATCTTCTTTCTTTTAGTTTCCTTGAAATTGACCATCTTAATAAATTTTTTTATTTTAAGGAAATTGATCATCTTAATTAATTATTTTATTTTAAGGAAATTGACCATGTTTTAGTCTCTTACAAATGTTTAGGAAAATTACTAAGTTTCTATATAATTTAATTTTAACCCAAACTATATAATATTTGCATTGAGATCCCTTAATCGGGTCCATCACACGGTGCTAGTGATTTAAAACTATATAGTATAACTAATTTGTATAACTTTCTTTAATTACCTTGAAGTCCCTTGGTTTCTGGATTTAATATATAGTACTAGGTTTGGTGCCCGGCTTCGCACGGGCTACCTCTATTTACCGTTAAATTTTATTTTCAATGAAATAAACTATGTTCGAGTTGTCTAACTCACACGTTTACTATTTGTAATATATTTTTCTACGGCATATCTTGTAATTATGGTGAAATGTAAAATTTATTTTCAAATTATGAGACACGTTCACTACCCCGCTATTAATATTATTACTTTCACGACATTGTTTCTTAATATCATTACGTATCATTACGTTCACTACTCACGTGGTTACTATTGTTTCTTTTACTACTTCCTCTATTTTTTTTCTGTTAAGTTCATTATTCCCGTTAATTTTATCCGGCCTATATTTAAATAAATAAAATATTTCCTTGATTCGATTGGTTATTTAATTATTCATACTTTTTCTCATTGTTACCACTATTACTTTCATACATTCGTAACCACTTCCCCGTTGTCACTACTCCCACATTAATACCGTTAATTTTATTAATCTCGTTGCTGCTACTATTACTTTTACTACATTTAATTAATTTAATGTATAATTATATGATGATACTAATTCATTCCATAAGTGGGGCATGTTAATTTTAAGGAAAATCACTATATTCTTGTGTTTTCTAAATTTAATTACTTTAATTTAATGTAATTTCCATAACTAATCTTAATCAAGGCATCTTTATATTATACTTTTAACCAAAACTATATAATATTTACATTGAGGTCCCTTTATCAGGTCCATCACACGGTGCTATCGATTTAAAACTATATAGTATAATTAATTTGTATAGATTTCTTTATTTACATTGAAGTCCCTTGGTTTCTGGAATTAATATATAGTACTAGGTTTGGTGCCCGGCTACGCCCGGGCTACCTTTATTTAACATTTAAATTTTATTTTATATGAAATATGATTTCTCTAAATTTCCATATTTCCAATGGAGCCAAAGACTCATTATTCTTTGGTTATGGATTATAATGGAATAAATCAAAATGGCTCACTAAAGTGGCCGCGCTTCTTTCTTTTGTAAAGTGGCGGTCCTTCGATGCAGTTCTCGACGCAATTTTCATTTTCATCTTGGGTCATTCGAAATTGACCTCTTTGTGTTGCTAACACAAGGGTAAGATCACAGACATCCGACCCCCCTTACCCTGCAATTTGCGGGAGCCATTGAGGCACTGGGGTAATGTTGTTGTTGTTGTATACATTTACAATTTATATATTGAAATTATGATGAGAGGTAAAATTAATCAACAAATTATGAGACACGTTCACCTCTCCCGCTGTTAATATTATTACTTTCACTACATCCCCTGTTGATACTATTACGTTCACTACTTCTTCGGTTACTGTTGTTTGTTTTACTATTCCTGCTATTTTTAGGATTAACCCGTTAGTTTTAGTTTTGTCAAGCTCGTATATTTAAATAAATTAATATTTTCTTAAAATAGAATTGTTAGTTAATTTTTCATACTCTTTCCGTTGTTCCTACTGTTACTTTCATTATATGTGTTGTGACTACTATTACTTTCACTTCTCCCGCCGTCATTATTTTTTCTTTCACTACTCCCGCATTTATTATTGTTAATTTTACTATTCCCGCTGCTGCTAGTATGACTTTCACTACTCTCATTGCTATATATTATTGTTGCTTTTACTACTCATATGGAAGGTTACTATCATAATAGTTGATTATTATATATTTAAATAAATCTGAAATATTAGATTAGAATATTATTTAAGAGCAAACATTATTATTTACTAATTTACTACTCATATGGAAGGTTACTATCATAATAGTTGATTATTATATATTTAAATAAATCTGAAATATTAGATTAGAATATTATTTAAGAGCAAACATTATTATTTACTAATTAAATTACAAATTTAATGAATTATGGAATGTTATATTTTTTGGAAATCTGAATTGATTTACTTACCTTTTAATAGTTTCCAAAATATAACATATACTTATATATTATATATTATATTTATGTATGTTAAATAATTAACATATTTATACTAATTAGTACCATAAGTGGAACCCGTTTATTTTAAGGAAACTCGCCATATTCTAATATTTTCTAAATTTATATTTTTAACCAAACCTATATAATATTTGCATTGAAGTCCCTTGTTCAGGTCCATCACACGGCGCTAGCGATTTAAAACTATATAGTATAATTAATGTGTATAGATTTATTTAATTGCATGAAAGTCCCTTGGTTTCTGGAATTAATATATAGTATTGATTGATTGATTGATGAGTACTCCTATTAACATTATCATATATTATCTTATTAATTAATTTACATATCTTAAAGTTATGAAATTTGAATGTTTTAATTTCCATTTTTATATTTTTATATTTATAATGATATTATATTATTTCTTTTTTATTTTTAAAAAGTACACATGTTCAATAAATAGAAATGATTATATAATAACTAAAATTTATAGTCATCTTTAGAAAAAAAATGTACACAACCCCGTGATTTTTCACGAGTGTTACACTAGTAAAGGACATTAAAAGATTGTTTCGTAAGAGGAAACTGCAAGAAACAAGTTTTACCACAACTTTGATTGCTAAATACGCTGTTAATACGTTCTACTATAACTATGGCTCAGCAGTCTGCTCAATACTGTATCGAAAATTAGGCTTTCTCAAAAACAATGGCCTCCCATAATGCACTTCCTACCTTGCTTCTTGTTACTTCAAACTTTGTTACATTCAAAATACTTCAATATCAACATAATCCCATTGCCAATAGTTTGTTTGTCTTCAGCAACTAATTACACCCACACCCGCTTACAGATTCTGTCAAGTTAAAACATTAATCATTTAGTATCATTTCATACTCACATGTACTGAATTACTGATTGCATCTGCCAAAAGTTAAAAGTTAAGTACCTGTAGCATGTCGCGTTTAGCTATGATGCAGACCCTGGCTACGAGGCAAATCTACGTGCAGTCCTCTGAGGACTCTTACGAACTGTGCATTGTACAATGAGCTGAAATTGCCGTTTTTAAACCATATAGAATGAGGTAAGTTAAATAGTTTAGTTTCATTTACCTGGAACTGGCTCCTGGAGCTCGTCCGCCTCCTCAAAATTGACTGGATCAACTTGAACTTAGAATGCGTAGACATATAGAGAGGTCAGAATTTATTGGCAAAATCTTTAGAATCACATCAACTAATTACCTGGTGTTTCGTTGGCATGAACCTGAAGAGAATAGACATTTGTGACAAGGTCCATAGTTATACAGAAAACGCCGTTGTTCCCATAGTCTCTTCCTCAGTTGTTCCTCATCACCCAGTAAAGTGTGTGATTGATTGTTATTCCAAACCCAATGATTGTTGCCGCATGTGATAGTATACGACCACCGGTCTTGGTGTAGACATAGTTGCGTCCTTGAATAATACCCTTCGAAGAGTCAAGGACGAGAACATCTAAGAGAGAGAGAGAGAGGGGGTGAATGAGGTGTCCAATTAAAAATTTTAAGCTTGAATTAAGCTTCTTTGAAATCTAGGACAATAGACTAACCTGATACGGATAATACTTCGAATGATTGTGGTGTTTATACTTAGTTATATTTGAGTTAGAAGTATATACACACGGATTCAGCTCAGTATAAGTCACAGTAAAGTCGACTGTTGCACAGACCAGAAAAATATGAATGAAAGAGTATTTTTCTTCAACTTAGCAATGAAGATATAAAGTGAATACTTTTTGAGTTGAATACTCTTAGCAATGAAAGTCTTAAGTGAATCCTTTTTAAGTTGAAAACTTGAAATACTTAATCGTTTTAAGTTCACAAGATTGAATCAATCAGGAGGTCTGAGACACAATATTGAACACTGTGACACAGACAGATTGCGAGATAAACAAGATATAAATTAGGAGAACAAACATAAAAGCAATGAACAAACAAGACGATGTTTAAAATATTGGTTCAGCCTCTACTTCGAGCCTTACATCCAACCGTTATTTTATTGCTTGTTTAGAAATTTAGTCAAACTTACTAAACTCTTTACAATTAAAATAACTCGCCAACCTACTCCGATTGCACTTGCTTGAAACTAGCCTACTTCAAGACTTTCATTTGCTCAAAGATACTCCGCTTCAAGACTTAAGTTCTATCTCACAGGTTTACAGAGTCTTTGAATCTCAAGCGTTTACTTAATGAACATGGAGATCACAATTAAGACCTAAATACGAGAATCATGGAACAAGCTCATATGCCACAGTGCAGCGAACTGATACATGAAGATTTACAGCTCTTTTGAAAAATGATTAAAGACTTTTAAAATAGAAAACAATTTTGCAAATAAGTTGAAGAACAAGAGCTTAAATTTTGTAAAGTGTTTTAGCAATTAATAATCAGAAAAGTCTTGGGTAATAAATGATGCAAAGACTCCTTATTTATAGTGAAAGAAATCACCTAAAGAGTACAATTTAGAGTAATTTAATCCATTAATAAAATAAGTAGCCTTTGAGTGATGGTACTAGTTCTATTACCCGTGAAATTCACGGTTTTTTTTAGTTTGTGGCATTTTTAGCAGCGTAATTTTGTTATACAATTAAGACAAGGGTTTGAGTATATCGATTGTCCATACTTAACAATAATTTTTTAATATGATCATAATAAACCATAAATATAGCCTACTTCTTTCGAAATCTAGTTAACAATAAATAAACATATGCTATATGATGCTAAGTTATAAAACTTGTTATGCGTATTATCACAGATATTACTCCTTCAACCAATATTCAACAACTTATTTTATTTGTTTTTGTGCCAGCTTAGAACGCAAAAGTCTCATAACTCCTTTTGCATGCATGGAAATCTTTTAGATATTATGCAACAAAACGCCACGTCTTATAATAATAAACTTGAGATCCCACCTTGGTATTTTTCTTATTTACATGGAAAATATAGTAAATCACCCTCATAAGATTGATACTATGTGCAATCAAACCCCTTAACTTATAAATGTAGAAATCAACGCCATAAGTTTCTCTTAATGTGCAATTAACCACATTTTATTTTTAAGAATAAAATTTGCTAATTAAATATTTTACTAATATTGAAAATCAAAATTATTGATTAGATTTCTATCCTAAAATTCTTGATTATTAAAAAGCATGTTCAAATATTTTTTTTTATTTTGGTGAAAAATGTTCATAATATGAGAATGGTTAATGAAGTTACAATGAAAATTTACATGACCAAATTTTTGTTTATACTAAATTTGGTTTGCATTTTTCGTTGAATATGTAAACATTATATTTAATTATTTAAGAAATAGTTTTTAAATAGTTTTTATAATAGAAAATAATAGGTTTTAGTTAAAAAAACAGTAAAAAACTTGATTTGTGCTTAATTGCACATTTTTGGAAAGTTATGGGGCTAATTTACTAAAAGTGAAACTTAAGGGGCTGGATTTACACCCAGTTCTTAAGTTATGGGGGTAATTTGCTACATCCCCATATTTACAATGTAGGTCTTTGAATGACTCTTAACTTGTGTGGCCAATGTATGTCAAAGTAAACTTTGAATGACGAATCTCCAATAACTATAGGAATTACAGTTGCCTAGCTTTTCAATGAGAATAATTAACACTCTAACTTTAAATCCTAACTTCAAGTCTTCAACCATAAGATCATTATTCCGCATACCTTTTATCAATAATTCATCATATTTACATGCAATGCCTATTCAAATCCAATATTTTAGTGTAAAAATGTTGTGTCTCAAGGACTAATATAAATAAGAAAACCAAGAACTAAAAAAATATCTATAATCCTTAGAATTTGTAAATTATACGCCTACTCTGTAAGAGAGAAACGAATTGAGTAATTGAATTTAAAAGACATAAGTTACTTTTATGGTTTTACCCATCTATTATAGGTGGGTAACATTACTTTTATGGTTTTACCGCATTTTAACACTATATTTTAAGGATGATAATGATAAGGCGTCATCGAATGATACCCAATAGCAACGCCACTCTCTCACATGCAAAAAACAACTACTTCTATAAGATAGCAAAATAAAGAATAAGACCGACTTCGCGATGGAGCGATGGTTATATATACCATATATGGAAAAATACATTTGTTATTTGCTAACGCCATAAACCTTCGCTATTTAGCGACCCAAAAGCTCCTATATATATATATATATATATAGAATTAGGATCACATAAGTGGACTCATGGGATATTGTTATGTGTAGTGCGTGATACATAAGTGGACTCATGGGACTCAAATATATAGGTGGACTCACCGGATCTTGCTTATATATATATATATATATATATATATATATATATATATATATATATATATATATATATATATATATATATATATATATATATATATATATATATATATATATATATATACAAGTATAATGTTAAGGCAACATGTTCTTCCCGCAAGTCGTATCATCTAATATCCCACTATTATTCTGCACTCGTAGTTTACGGCCTCTTAATTGCTCCGTAGCATTAAGCATGATGCATATTGATATCTTCTTTTCCCAAGTCTCACCCCATGGCTCTCCTTTACCAATCCCAAATTTAGAATATGCAAATCTTAAATCATATGTTGTACATCTTCTTTCTAATTCAGTGCAGCCATGGGACATGGTAAAAGATACTACCTACTCTAAAAATTAAATTTTTTATCAATAATTCAAAAGAAAATCAACATACCTATGATTCTACGAATTGTAAGCAATACATATAAATAAAGGGAACTTTTTGCTCATGAATATTGAGGACAACTATCTACACTTAATTTTAGGTTTAGATATGTGAGCTTAAAATAAAAACATATATATACAAAATTTGATGTCCAAATTCAGACGTTATGGACTTTGCTTAATTAAAGACAAATGGGAGTGTGGGAGATGCATGAAAAGGAAGAGAAAACAATACTTCTTAATTACTCATTAAGAAACGTTTGATTGAATTGTTCTCTAATTATTGATGTTATACATATAATGAGTTAGTAATGAAGATGTAATAAAGAGGTAATTAAGGGAGACATTTAATTTGGAATTTCAGTTATTTTTATGTGAAAGCTATACGGTGAGCCAAAGAGTATGGAAGATGGTAGATGAAAGAGTGTAGCACTTATGTCTTTTCTTATTTTTTATTTTTTTAGGGAGTTAAAGGTTATTGTAATAGATAATAATAAATGGAATTATTCTTAATAATAGATCATAGGTGGCAAGGATTTGAGGGGTGAAACGTGGCATCTCAATGGAGACTCAAGAAGCCTTTTTATGTTATTATATAGATATAGAAGTGTTTGGGGTTGCTTGAGCAAACAAAATTTTAGACTTTTTCAGAAAACTCTTCCCCAAACGGTCAACATGTGGCATTTTACCAAATTGGCAAAAAACTTTGATAGCTTTAAACTTTGACAAATTCAACTTTACCATTTTGGTAAAAAGCAAATGCACAAATCTAGAGGATTAAACTTGAAAGATTAATTTCATTTTCAGATCTGTTTTCAAACTTTTATGTTTCAAATGTTAAGCCTTTGAAAATGTGAAGTTTGTAAAGATTTTAGCACTTAAACATTTCGTATAAAATTCCTCCATACGGTAGTATCAGAAATCACAGTGCAGCGCACTGTTGCGTGGTTTTGCAGATACTTTGACAAAATTGAGAATGTTACCCTTACTCTTACAACATTCGACTAAGGGTAGGAAATATCTTTGTCTTGGCTTCATCTTGAGTGTCTTGAACCTTCTTGGAAGTCCATTGATTGCTTCAAACACTAAGCATTTATAACTAAGAGCAAACAATCAAATAACAACGAAACTTGACATCATCAACCAAGTGTATTTTAACACCTCTGTGTAGTTTGTTAACTCCCAAGTCACAAGCAAGTCTCCAATGACCGGTCCAAACGTTGTAATTTCATTTAGGGCCCTTCTTCTTTTGCTTTTTTGAAGTAGATTGGTTGGTCCGCAATAGCAAATTATTGAGCTTATGATCTTGTGTCTTGTTAATTCTTTCAAATGAGTATAACATTTACAAACCCGACTCACAGAATAATCTCCGACCACTTGTAGTCACGCTCCGTGAGGCCACTTTCCACGATGCACCGACCAACTTTCACAACTTGGCAAACCAATAGATGCCAAGGACATCACCTCCAAAATTATCAATGGTCTCGAATACAACCTTTACAAACCCGTACATAATGTTGTTTGAGCCCGAGACACCCATATCACATTTGAAGCCTTTCATCAAAAATTAAATACAACATGAACTTACGGTCAAAAACCAACCCACCGCCATTGTTTTCTCACCATCGGCCTAGGCTGCCGCCGCTTGACTACACATCTCGTGCCTCCATCCATAAATACTCCTATAACTGTACCACCTACTAGCCAACATCAATAACAACCCAACCTTTCAAAGGAAAGTGTCATTTCACCAACATTAGAACCCACCGTCCTTATGCCCACACCGTCACTGTCCAAGACACTAACAATTTCAATTTCACGTAAACTTCATTCCGTCTCACAATTTTGCAAAGCCAAGAAGAACAAACTAAATACTACGGAGTACCTTATTAAATTCTATCAAAGGATTTAAGAGTTACACTCACAAACAGGGAAACTTAATCAACTTCATGAGCATAAGAAATTAGGGACATCTGTTATATTTTTCAAGTAGACTTAGACAATATTAAATAACAATAAGATTAACTCAAGTCATGGTTGGTTTTAGTACCTCAACGTTCTTATGATGAGAACTGTCAGCACGAGTCGGTGCAACAATGTACTCCTCTGCACCCACAATTTTTTCATCCACTGGATAATTCAATACGGTTTGCATGTAATCTCTTGACTTTGGGGTATTTGCTTCGACCATATGTTGCGCTAATAATTTTGGGGTGCTTGTTTGTTTTGCCTTAGAGACCGCAAGTTAAACTTCGCCTGCATAGTCTCAACCGCAGATAAACTTTCACATTGTCCATTCTCTACAATGTAAATAACAAAAACGCAAACAAAATTGCTAAATGAGAAGTGATTACAATGTCCTCCAAACAATAATTAATACATTTCACAAAATTCAATCGTCTTGCAACATTAGAACAAATTTTCATATATACTCTCTTTATTTATAAGCATTGTGTACCAACATACCAACAAACACAAGTAAATTAGTAAATTCTTTAGTAAAGTTGTAATCTTTTCCTACATTTTCAGCTTATTACTAAGATTTAGGGTTCGATTATAAAAGAAAAGTTTATACCTTCGCTAACTATGATACCCAGAGGAAAATATGGTACCCGGAGGAAAGTAATCATTTTGATGGAGTATTTCCGGTAAGAATTCCGTCCTTTTAAACTCAATAAAGATAATTTCATGTAAAAATTTTGATTCGGGAATTATGTTTTTAGATTCAGCCATTTTTGAGGAAAACAATGGAAAAACAGATACGGTGTGAGTTGTAGTAGATGTGGGGGTTTGGAGGATGAGAAGAGGTGGCGGAAAAATGGAGATCGTAGTCGCATGACATGAAAATAGATTTAGGACATAAACCTTCTCATTTTCCTTTTCCTTTTCCTTTTCTTACATTTTCAAATATGAACCAATTTTATTACCCGTGAAATTCACGGGGTTGGCTACGTTGTGATGTTGGTAATGTTATGGAAGTCCGGAATTATGATCGCATTGGGATTTGAGGACCAAAGGGCTCCATAAGAAAAAAAAATTTATTAATCAATACGTATGTTGTCATGATATATTGTCAAAATATAATTATTATATATATATATATATATGACCACTATTTACTAAATTTTTGTCACGGATTATTAGTATTTTGCAACGAATTCTGCTACGTTTTATTAGTATTTTGCGATGATTATTGTTATTATTGTTGTTGTTGTCTTCTTTGTACCCGTGAAAATCACATGTCCGTTTGGGGTATGTGTTTCTATTTATATTTTTAAAAAAAATTATATGCAATGCTTGATGTATTTCATTCTTTCGATCTTTTTTTTTTCATTTTGTTTAATCTCAATAAAAAAAATTTGTTTGTTGTTTTTTTTTTATTACTTTTGTTTGTTTCTCACTTTTTTTTTTTTGCTTTAGTTTATTTTTTTTCTCATCGAAATGCATTTTATTTATATTGTTCGATAACGTGGCTTTAGAAAAATTTACATGGAATACTCTATATGATCCATGTAGTACAATATATTAATTTTGTAACGCTATTAAAATATCTGAAGACGTTATACGAAAAAATATGTTAAAAAACACTTTTTTCAACTCTGGTTATTCCAACTAATTTAAATTGAGGGGCATATAACAAAAGATGAGATAACATATTTATAAATAACGCAAAATTTAGAGTGATGAAATGTGATTGTTATTTATCGTATAACTTATTCGAACAATCAAACCCCAAAATTTAAAATTTATTATTTGATTTGATATTATTATTGTTAACTTACATTAAAAGCCCAATGGTGAGTTTTGATGCTTTGATTTATCTTTTTATTATATTTATTGATTATTGATAGAATAGATGAAATATAATATTTTTTCCGGAAAATTCACGTGCTACCCGTTAAATTTTGACAATTTTTTTGTAACAACCCGGATTATAAAACGGAGGAAAAACTTATATAAAACGAATATCAGAGTACGATACTGATAAAAGGGGTCAAGGTGGCGGAAACACCAAGCCCAAATCCGGTTCGCTACTAACTCCAAAACAAACTAATACATTATTCAAAGGTTCTTCAAAACATAAAGCAACTCCTAATTTATTATTAAGCTCGCTTCGCACATTCCCCAAGCAAGCATCAACCAAACAGCATCAAACTGAACAACCTGAAAAGGGGGTCGACAATCAGTCGGGAGTAACTAGATGCTCTCCCAGTCATGTTTACAACAATTGAATATAACCAACAATTAATAACAATTGAAATGCATAAACGGTAAACATGTGAGATCATCTATACTCATGAAAATCAAACTTTGACTTACTACTCATGGTACCCATAACACTAGACAAATGAGACTATATGAACTTAGACCATATGCAACCACTAGACCATGGACACCTACAAAACCCCAGTAGACACGATCTGCAGCACATAAGGCACAAAGCTAGCAACAAAGCATAGCGAATAGAGCGAACGCCGCTAGAACATTTAACTGATGAACTAGCAGATGGAACGTTTAACTGACGAACCATCGGTTGTGAAGTATTTAACTGATACTCCACGGTACTATGTATAGCGTATCACCACTGCCTATATGCCTAAGACCTGGCCAGACCTCTCGATGCATTAATCGTACACGAACGACACTCGGGACCCGAACGTTTAATCGACGAATCTGGCCACCCCGAACATAGACCAATAAACCTCCGAAGAGCAGCTCTTGATTCATTCCGATAGTATTTAACTGATACTACCGTCATCTATTCGACTTAGCCAACAAATAAATGCACAGTTTAACTGACTGCACACGACATGCATGGACCACACCATGACTCAACTCAGAAGAACAGTTTAACTGACTGTCCAACTTATGCAAATGCACAGTTTATCTGACTGTACAACTCATGCGTGAATAACATCACGACTCAACATAGTAGAACAGTTTAACTGACTGTCCTACCAACATATGAATAAGAGTAACCAAGGACATATGCACACATTGTCATATAATAACTGAACACAACACAACATATGAAGCAAGCATAAATAACCAATGTTATAGTAACTTCAACCATAACTTTAATATTTAACCATCGAATGTTATAGTAATCCTAACCATAACATGAACTCTGAATGCGAGGTTATAGTAACCTCGACTATAACTTCAACATAAATAACTTGAAGTCAAACTTACCTCAACCATAACCTTGACACGAAACTCAAAGTTATACTAGTTCCAACCATAACCTTGAGCCATAAATCTCAGGATACGTTAGTTCTAGCTATAACCTTAACTCGTACTTCAACGTTATAGTTACTACAGCCATAACTAGAGTAACTACCCAAAGTTGTACTAACTACAGCTATAACACTTGAATCATCATCAATGTTATACTAGCTTTAGCTATAACTTTGGAAAGAACCCTTGGCTGTCTATCATGCCGCCACTAGGGTTTGATTCGTAAACCCTAATTGCGCTCATGACACCCATAATAAACATGTAAACAATATACGACATATCATTAGTGCGTAAAAACATATACAAACATGCGAAACATATTTAATCATGATAACAAATAATCAAACACATACCAATTACACAAATCAATTATTAAATCATGTAAATTACATCAATTGGCATAAACACAATTAAAGGAAAACACCTAGTTACCTTATTAAGCAATTAATCCTAAAGATCGTCTTCAACGATATAAACGTCTTCTCCAGGAGCAACTTCCACGCCTTTATGAATCATCACGTGCCAAGGATAACGAATCTAATAAATATACTGACTATATATATAAAAACTATAAAAACTATAAAACTATGCGAAACATAAAACTTACGAAGAAGATAGATAAATCCAAGAGGTAGGATCGATCTAAGCACGAAGAACGATGAAGAACGAAGGAGGAAGGAAGACGGCACGAAACCCTAGGTGAGGGTGTGGCGCGCGGCACGAGGAGGAAGAGAGGAGGAGAGAAACTAGGTTTAGGGTTTTTGTGAGAATTATAAGAAAAGAAGAGCAAGGGTTTGGTTTCCCCTTATATTTATAGAGAAGCTCATGGGTTTATTCTAGGTTTAGGCCCAAAACTTACCCATCTATACCAAGATTCACGTGAGACCCAAGGAGGAAACGGGTCTTCATCGTTTTTCGAGCCCAACGAGCCCAAAAGACAACAAACGGATATTTTCCCGAAAATAAAATATAAAATATGGGAAAATAAATTATAGAATTATATTATGGAAATTAGGGGTGTTACAATCCGACCACCTAAAAAGAAGTTTCGTCCTCGAAACTTGATAAGAGAACTACCTCACTCGAAAAGATGTGGATGCTTCTCTCGCATAGACGCTTCGGTTTCCCAAGTCTCCTGCTCAAACTTCTGACTCCTCCACGCAACCCGAACCAAAGGTACAACCTTATTCCTTAACCTCTTCTCCCGACGTTCCAAAATGCGAACAGGGACGTTCCTCATAAGTCGGGTTAGGCTCAACCTCGATAACATCACCAAGACATGAGAAGGATCATCTGCGATAACGACGCAATCGCTGACACATGGAACACATCGTGAACTTTCGACAGATTTGGAGGTAAAGCCAACCTATAGGCCACCTCGCCAACTCTCTCGAGCACCTCATACGGTCCAATGTACTTAGGACTAAGCTTGCCCTTAAGTCCAAATCTCTTAACACCTTTCATCGGCGAAACCTTAAGAAAAACCTTATCGCCAACCTCAAACTCAATCGACCTACGCCGCAAGTCTGCATACGTCTTCTGTCGATCCTGGGCTGCCTTAAGCTTCTCGCGGATCAACCTCACTTGCTCAATCGATTCCTGGACCAACTCTGGACCAAGAACGACAGCCTTACTAGAATCGTCCCAACACAAAGGACTACGACACTTCCTTCCATAAAGTGCCTCAAACGGAGCCATCTGAATACTAGCTTGATAACTGTTGTTGTAGGAGAACTCCACAAGCGGTAAACTCTTCTCCCAACTAACATGAAACTCCAAAGCACAAGCCCGCAACATATCCTCAAGCGTCTGAATCGTACGCTCGGTCTGACCATCAGTTGCAGCATGAAAAGCCGTACTCATCTTAAGCTCACTACCCAAAGACAACTGAAGCTTCTTCCAAAACTGAGAACAAAACCTCGGATCACGGTCAGAGATGATATCCTTAGGAACTCCATGAAGACGAATGATCTCTCGTTGATAAGCATTCGCTAGTTCCTCGAGACTCCAAGTCTCCTTCATTGGGATGAAATGCGCTACCTTAGTCAAACGATCAACCACGACCCAAATCGCATTCATTCCTCTCGGTGACCTCGGCAAACCCATAACGAAGTCCATCGAAATCGAATCCCATTTCCAGGTGGGAATCTCCAAAGGTTGCAGTAGACCACCAGGTCTCTGATGTTCGAACTTAACCTTCTGACAAACCAAGCAACGGCTCACAAACTCGGCGATCTCTTTCTTCATACCCGGCCACCAAAACTTTAGCTTCAGATCCTTATACATCTTATCACCACCAGGATGAACCGAATAGGGAGTACTATGAGCCTCTTTGAGAATCTTACATTTTAAGACCTCACAGCTAGGCACACACCAACGACCATGGAATCGTAGACCATCATCAGGTCCAACGTCGAAGTCTTTGGCACGTCCTTCGCTTATAGCGACTCGAACTCCTTCTAAGTATTCATCCTCTCTTTGCTTAACTCGGATCTCATGAAGGATCTCGGGTTCAGCAACCATTGCACTCAAATCCAAAGTACCAGGAAGAACTACCTCAAGGCTCATCTTCTGGAACTCTCGACTCAAGTCATCAGGTAACACCAACACAGATCTCAGACCATGACATACCTTGCGACTCAAAGCGTCGGCAACCACGTTTGCCTTACCCTCATGATACTGCAGCTCCATCTTGTAGTCGTTAAACAACTCCAACCAGCGTCTCTGCCTCATGTTAAGATCTTTCTGAGTGAAGATATACTTCAAGCTCTTATGATCCGTATAAAAGTTGCAAGAGACCCCATACAAGTAGTGTCGCCACAGCTTAAGTGCAAACACCACTGCTGCTAACTCAAGATCGTGAGTCGGATAGTTCGTCTCGTGAACTTTCAACTGACGGGAAGCATAAGCCACAACTTTACCCTTCTGCATCAAGACACAACCCAACCCAAACTTTGACGCATCGCAGAACACATCGAACTCAACGCCATCTTCTGGTAGAGTCAACACAGGAGCGGTAGTCAACCTTTTCTTCAACTCCTGGAAGGCAGCTTCACAAGCCTCAGTCCAAATGAACTTGGATTCCTTCTTCATTAACTGAGTCATCGGTCTCGCGATCTTAGAGAAATCATGTACAAACCGACGATAGTACCCAGCTAGACCAAGGAAACTCCGAACCTCGTTTACATTCTTTGGACTATCCCAATCAACCACAGCTCGGATCTTCGACGGATCAACCAAAACTCCATCGCCAGATATCACATGACCCAAGAAGGTAACTTCCTTTAACCAAAACTCACACTTTGAGAACTTAGCATACCACTTCTGCTTACGCAGAATCTCCAAGATAACACGAAGGTGACGCTCGTGTTCAGCCTCATCTCTCGAGTAAATCAATATGTCGTCTATGAACACCACGACACACTTATCCAAATGCTCACTGAAAGTGCGGTTCATCTGATCCATGAAAACGGCAGGTGCGTTCGTCAAACCAAACGGCATCACCACGAACTCATAGTGGCCATACCTCGAACGAAAAGCAGTCTTAGGAATATCCTCATTCCTAACTGGAATCTGATGGTAACCTGACCTCAGATCAATCTTCGAGAACACACTAGCACCACGAAGCTGATCAAACAAATCCTCGATCCTCGGCAGAGGATACTTATTCTTGATAGTAACCTTGTTCAGCTCACGATAGTCAATGCACAACCGCATACTACCATCCTTCTTCTTGTCGAACAAAACAGGAGCACCCCACGGCGAGGCACTCGGTCTGATAAAACCCTTATCGATCATCTCCTCAAGTTGCTTCTTAAGTTCATGTAACTCAGCTGGTGCCATACGATATGGAGCTTTCGAAATGGGACCAGTTCCAGGTAGCAACTCAATCGAGAACTCTACATCTCGCTCAGGAGGAAAACCAGGTAGATCCTCAGGAAAGACATCAGGGAACTCCTTAACCACGGGGATATCCTCTAACTTTGGCTCAACTGAAACACCATGAACACTACACAGATAGATCTGATGACCTTTTCTACCCATGTTAACCATCTTCATAGCAGAAACCCACTTGACCGTAGGTGTAACCCTCACACCTTGATAAGAAACCCTCGAACCTGTGGGACTTTTAAGCACGATCTTCTGATCACGACACAGGAACCTAGCGTCATAGCGAGATAACCAATCCATACCCAAAATCACATCAAACTCTCCGAGTTTGAATTGTACGAGATCGGCAGGAAGGATCGCCCCTGCGATACTGACAGGTACGTCCTTGAAAAGAACGGAGCAAGAAACTATCTCACCCGTAGGAAGGGATATAGAGGTATGAACGGATGAAGAAGAAGAGAGTCCAGCACGGACGGAAAAGGATTCGGATATGAAAGACATCGATGCACCCGTATCAAAAAGAACAAAAGCAGATAAAGAGTGAACGAGAAAGGTACCCGTAACCACATCTGGATTAGCATCTGCCTCAGCACGACTCATAACGAACACTCGTCCAGTCTTCGCGGCATCAGCCTTAGGAGCATCAACCTTGGGCTTCTGGGGGCAATCAACAGACTTGTGTCCCGGCATCTTGCAAGTGAAGCAAGTGATCGGATCGCCAGTAGTGCAGTACTTACCAGGGTGGTAAGCCTTTCCACACTTGAAGCAAACCATATCCTTCTTAGCTTGACCTTGATCTCGCGGGGTGTACGGACGAGCCTCATACTTCGGTTTCTTCTTGGAAGAACTGGGAGCAACATAAGGCCTCTTCATGAACTTATTCTTCGCACTCTCCTCAGCCTCGGTAGCAAGGACAGAATCATAGATGCTAAGAGCACGATCGTAAGCCTGCTGGAAAGAAGTTGAAGGAATGCCAGACATAGCAGTCCGGACCTTAGGAGCTAGATTCTTCTCATAGCGACGAGTCCTCGAAACCTCGTCCATAGCTACAGAAGTAACGAAACGTGACAGCTTCACGAACTTGTTGGTGTACTCCTCGACGGTCATGGAACCTTGTTGTAGACGAAGGAACTCCTGCTCCTTCTGCCAACGCATCTCCTCAGGATAGAACCTTTTCTTCAGCGCTTCAGAGAAAACAGCCCAACCATATCCTGGTTGAACTTCCAGACCAGCTCTAGCGAGAGCCCACCAGTTGTCGGCCTCGTCCTTCAGATAATAGGTGGCGATATCCACCTTCTGATCCTCAGGACATCCAGTAGCGAGGAACAACTTCTCGATCTCTCGAATCCAAGCCTCCAAAGCAGTAGGATCATTCGCACCATCATAAGTTGGAGGACGGTGACGAGCAAAGCGATCAAACACGGTCGGTTGCGGATGGTTGTTGTTGTTGTTGTTGTTGTTATTGTTGAGGTGATTGGTGAAACCTTCGGCCATAGATGCCAAAGCGGCCTCAAGTCTCCTGATGCGATCGATCGCATCGACTCACTCACCATTTCCGTTACGCACCATCTGCAAGAACGAAATCTCGTTATAAGTGGTAGAACCTAAGTACCACTCCAAACAACTACTCATACACTTTACAACCATAAGAAAAACCAACCAATCCTATTGGTTTCTACCCCATTTACTCTCACTCATTAACTAGGTCATTTATTTTAGTCATCAACTAAGCGAGAGTTGGGAGCGTGTTCGCTCTGATACCAACTGTAACAACCCGGATTATAAAACGGAGGAAAAACTTATATAAAACGAATATCAGAGTACGATACTGATAAAAGGGGTCAAGGTGGCGGAAACACCAAGCCCAAATCCGGTTCGCTACTAACTCCAAAACAAACTAATACATTATTCAAAGGTTCTTCAAAACATAAAGCAACTCCTAATTTATTATTAAGCTCGCTTCGCACATTCCCCAAGCAAGCATCAACCAAACAAAGATCAAACCGAACAACCTTTGAAAGGGGGTCGACAATCAGTCGGGAGTAACTAGATGCTCTCCCAGTCATGTTTACAACAATTGAATATAACCAACAATTAATAACAATTGAAATGCATAAACGGTAAACATGTGAGATCATCTATACTCATGAAAATCAAACTTTGACTTACTACTCATGGTACCCATAACACTAGACAAATGAGACTATATGAACTTAGACCATATGCAACCACTAGACCATGGACACCTACAAAACCCCGGTGAGACACGATCTCTGCAGACATAAGGCACAAAGCTAGCAACAAAGCATAGCGAATAATAGAGCGAACGCCGCTAGAACATTTAACTGATGAACTAGCAGATGGAACGTTTAACTGACGAACCATCGGTTGTGAAGTATTTAACTGATACTCCACGGTACTATGTATAGCGTATCACCACTGCCTATATGCCTAAGACCTGGCCGACCTCTCGATGCATTAATCAGACACCGAACGACACTCGGGACCCGAACGTTTAATCGACGAATCTGCCACCCCCCAACATAGACCAATAAACCTCCGAAGAGCAGCTCTTGATTCATTCCGATAGTATTTAACTGATACTACCGTCATCTATTCGACTTAGCCAACAAATAAATGCACAGTTTAACTGACTGCACACGACATGCATGGACCACACCATGACTCAACTCAGAAGAACAGTTTAACTGACTGTCCAACTTATGCAAATGCACAGTTTATCTGACTGTACAACTCATGCGTGAATAACATCACGACTCAACATAGTAGAACAGTTTAATCGATCATGTCCTACCAACATATGAATAAGAGTAACCAAGGACATATGCACACATTGTCATATAATAACTGAACACAACACAACATATGAAGCAAGCATAAATAACCAATGTTATAGTAACTTCAACCATAACTTTAATATTTAACCATCGAATGTTATAGTAATCCTAACCATAACATGAACTCTGAATGCGAGGTTATAGTAACCTCGACTATAACTTCAACATAAATAACTTGAAGTCAAACTTACCTCAACCATAACCTTGACACGAAACTCAAAGTTATACTAGTTCCAACCATAACCTTGAGCCATAAATCTCAGGATACGTTAGTTCTAGCTATAACCTTAACTCGTACTTCAACGTTATAGTTACTACAGCCATAACTAGAGTAACTACCCAAAGTTGTACTAACTACAGCTATAACACTTGAATCATCATCAATGTTATACTAGCTTTAGCTATAACTTTGGAAAGAACCCTTGGCTGTCTATCATGCCGCCACTAGGGTTTGATTCGTAAACCCTAATTGCGCTCATGACACCCATAATAAACATGTAAACAATATACGACATATCATTAGTGCGTAAAAACATATACAAACATGCGAAACATATTTAATCATGATAACAAATAATCAAACACATACCAATTACACAAATCAATTATTAAATCATGTAAATTACATCAATTGGCATAAACACAATTAAAGGAAAACACCTAGTTACCTTATTAAGCAATTAATCCTAAAGATCGTCTTCAACGATATAAACGTCTTCTCCAGGAGCAACTTCCACGCCTTTATGAATCATCACGTGCCAAGGATAACGAATCTAATAAATATACTGACTATATATATAAAAACTATAAAAACTATAAAACTATGCGAAACATAAAACTTACGAAGAAGATAGATAAATCCAAGAGGTAGGATCGATCTAAGCACGAAGAACGATGAAGAACGAAGGAGGAAGGAAGACGGCACGAAACCCTAGGTGAGGGTGTGGCGCGCGGCACGAGGAGGAAGAGAGGAGGAGAGAAACTAGGTTTAGGGTTTTTGTGAGAATTATAAGAAAAGAAGAGCAAGGGTTTGGTTTCCCCTTATATTTATAGAGAAGCTCATGGGTTTATTCTAGGTTTAGGCCCAAAACTTACCCATCTATACCAAGATTCACGTGAGACCCAAGGAGGAAACGGGTCTTCATCGTTTTTCGAGCCCAACGAGCCCAAAAGACAACAAACGGATATTTTCCCGAAAATAAAATATAAAATATGGGAAAATAAATTATAGAATTATATTATGGAAATTAGGGGTGTTACATTTTTTACAACAATACTAGATAGATTATTAAACACCGGATTTAGCTTGCTTGTGAGATACTTATTCGGTCTCGGTCATTTATTTACCTATTTTATTTTAGAGTATTAGTATCACAGTTAATCGTTTATCTTAATATTTTAGAAATGTCTTTGATGGTAAAGTGACATTTCGCATATCTTTATATTTTAAGAATATCTTTGATTGGTAAAGTGACCTTTCGCAATCAATTTGGTTCACATGTTATCTAATAATTGACTTCCCCTTTTTTCCTTTGATTGGTCATTGACTTCCCCAATATCATTTCATGCTCAGTGTACATATGCACAACTTTTCCATCACACATATTGTAATACTACGTTTTTATGAGTCTCTGGGTACTCTATCGAGTGGGCCTTACTCTGTCGAGTAAGGGTGTGTTGCGTTTTAAAAATAGTTTCTGACCTGTTGGGTACTCGATCGAGTAACCTTGATACTCGATCGAGTAGGGGGGCACTCGATCGAGTAGGGGGGCACTCGATCGAGTATCTCAGCTACTCGATCGAGTAGCCGGTTTACGGAGGGATGATTTGTCGGGTTTTGTTAATAATGCGATTTAGTATATAATTACTTCCGTCACTTTCTTTAAACACTTTTATAAACCTAATCACTTTCAAATGAGAAAACAAACTACGTTCTTCGCATCAATCGCATTGTTGGCAAATCCCGAAGCTTGGAAGGTCGTATTTCACCTTTCTTTATACCTTTGTGATCCTTGCGTCGAGGGTAAGATCTACGTACCGTTTCTACAGTATTTCGTTAAAGTTAGTTAAACCCTAATTTGGGGATTTGGGGGTTTTGTTGTGTTTCTTGATTGGTAGTAATTGTATGATTGTATGTTAGGAGGAAGATTCGTAGAAGAAGCTTTTTGATATCAGCTGTTGAGACCGTCTGACTGTGTTGCTTTCCAGGTAGGGTTTCCCTACTCAGTATTAGTCCCATAATGTGTTGTTGGTGTTTTGTGGTTGTTGAATATTATCATACTCGTATTGTGACGATTGTTGGATTTGGTTGTTGATAGTAGTTGTGATTGTTTGTATCTGTCTGTGTTCTTCGGGGCGCGTCCCTGGCTGAGTGGAGTCACTTGCGGGAGTGGCTTCACGCCCATTATTCGCCTCCTGTGGAACCCGCCACAGGAGGGATGTGCACATTAAGGAATTTGGGTTTATCGCTCGACGAAGATGAGCGGGAATTTGGTGGGTTTGGCTGCGGTCCCCCATCGCGTGGGAGTGACTGTTGCGATGGGCACTCAGGCAGGGCTACACACTTTAGTGTGTAGTCAGGATTGTGGAGTTGGGATTGGAGTTCGGAGTTTATCTGTGATGATTGAGCTGTTTGTTTACTGTGTTGTTGATTTATGTAAATTGTGTGATTAGTACTGACCCCGTTTATTGTTTTAAAAACTGTGGTGATCCATTCGGGGATGGTGAGCTGTTGTTGAGCAGGTATGAGTCGAGTTACATGGGATAGCTGGGATGTGCCACCGTCTGATGATAGAGTCTTCCGCTGTAGCATGATTAGTTTATTAAACATTTCATTTAGTTGAGTAGACAGTTGGTTTTGAGAACGTGTAACCGTATTTTGGTATTTGGGTTGGATTGTAACCTTTCACTAAAGTTATACTATTTAAATGTTGTTTCGTTATTGTCTTATGATTATCATTGTCTCGGGCAACCGAGATGGTAGCATCTTTATACCTGAGTGGTCCTGGTAAGGCACTTGGAGTATGGGGGTGTTACAAAATGGTATCAGAGCGACGATCTTGAAACCTGTAACCAATGAATCTAATGAATATAGGGAGTCAATTAAAATGAACCCGGAGTAAAGGTTGTAGGAGCTAATGCAAAGACTTGGGAGACGTCCTAAAGTCGCGAACTCGCCCTACAATTTTGAGCCGGTCACATGGGGAGTATATGTCAAGGTCGTATGTGATGCTTGCTAGTTTGTATGTAATGTAACGATATATGTTGTGAATTGTTGGATGTTGGAAGTAGAAGATTGAAATTGTGAATGAAAGGTTGGTGAAGTATATAAATATGTTGTTTGAATAAGAAGCATGTTGGATGTTTATTATGTGGCATTTGATAACATGAAATAGTTGTTTTGTTGATCATATGAAGAGTGGTGTAGAATTGCATGCTTAACTATATTATGATGTTGAGTTTATAAAGTTGTATAGTATGTTGGGATATGTGAGATAACATGCGGGTAGTATATACGAGTCAGCATGACTCGATCGAGTAGGGGGTACTCGATCGAGTAGGTGAGGTACTCGGTCGAGTGGGTCTGACTCGATCGAGTGGGTATTAGACGTTTTTATAACCAGAATCGTGTTTTTGGGCACTCGATCGAGTACATAGGGCACTCGATCGAGTAGGGGGTCACTCGATCGAGTAGCACAGCTACTCGATCGATTATGTTAGAGATCAGAAGGTCTGTTTTGGGTCTGATGTCGGGGCACTCGATCGAGTATGGTGGGCACTTGATCGGGTAGCCTCTACTCGATCGAGTAGGTTTAGGCACTCGATCGAGTGTGTTCTGGGCAGTCTGCTTTCGTGTTTTGAGGTTTTAGTGCGTATGTTTATATCTACCCTTTCTTATATAGTTTCAAGATGCCGCCCAAGAGAAACGCCTTGTATGCGAGAGCTAAGAGCATGAACATCGACGATGTAGTTAAGATGTTGGAGCACCAAGATGCTCTTACTGAGGCCCTAAAGAGAGTGGGAAAGGATAAGGAGTTTGACCACTCCAAGATCAGCCTTTATATAGCGAGGTTTAACCCAAAAGAGTATAAGGGGACCAGGGAGCCTAATCTTCTTGACAACTGGCATCGTGAGATGGAGAACATACTGGACCTGGTACACTGTCCTGATGAGATGAGAGTGGAACAAGCTGCGTTCTACCTGAGGGAAGCAGCTGATGAGTGGTGGGATAAGGTGAAGGTGAGTGCTAGGGAGATGTACACAAAGCAGGGCTTACCTGCTATACCTTGGAAAGAGTTTCGGAGGGCTATGAGGAAAGAGTTTATACCTGAGCATGTGAGGAGTAAGCTGAGGGAGGAGTTTGATGGGTTTAGGATGACATCTGACATGTCAATGGCTGAGTACTACAAGCAGTTTAATGAGAAGTCTAGGTATGCTGAGGATATGGGTTTGAGTGAGGAGAACCTAGCGATGAGGTTTGAGAGGGGGTTGACCCCTAAGATCATGGATAAGCTACCCGTGGGAGTCCTTACCGATGTTAAAGAAGCTTATGAGAGGGCCGGGAGAGCTGAGAGGTTGGTGGAGATGGCTCAGGAGAGAGCAGTTGAGAAAAGAAAGGCTGAGAGTGAAGGTGGTGGCCAATCTAGTCATAAGAAAGGCAACCACAACCAGGCTAGAGTGTTTTCTTCTGGGTCAGGGTTCAGTGCTGGGGCTTCCTTTGGGCGTGGTCGTGTGAGTGGTAGTGGTAGTTGGGGGATGACATGCTATGGCTGTGGCGGTGTAGGCCACAAGAGACATGAATGTACGAGTTTACCTGGAGCTTTTCAGAGATCGGCTCAGGGGAGCTATTCTCAGGGGCCGGCACAGAGTTATGCGAGCAATAGACCGTCTGTGTCATGGTCTAACCGGGGAAGTCAGAGCTATCAGGGTGGAGGTAACCGCAATGGCGGTAATTCTTATCAGAAACCAGCTACGAACAACAACAACAATCAGGGGTCGGGTGCTAAGTCGACCACATCACCAAGATCTTGTCCGGGAGGTGGACAGAAGACCGATGAAAGTGTTCATGATGGACAAGAAAGCAGCTGAGGATGATGCACATGTTATCACTGGTACTTTTCTTGTTAACGGTATTCATACCTTTGTTTTGTTTGATTCGGGGGCGTCTCAGTCGTTTGTATCTTCGAGTCATGTTAAACGGTTGGGTTTGAGGGTATATAAGTCTGTAAGTGAGAAAGTTTTTATACCTTCGGGTGAGTCTGTATCATGTGGGAGGTTGTATAGAGACGTGTCTATGATAGTTGGGCAAGTTGATCTACCTGTAGACTTGCTAGAGTTTCCTTTTGACGGTTTTGAGATGATAGTCGGGATGGATTGGTTGGGAAAGTATAAAGCTAAGATAGACTGTCATCAAAAGAAAGTGTCTTTGAGAGGTCCTAAGGGAGTTAGCGTGTCTTATCGTGGGTTTGTGGTCAAACCCAAAGTTAAGTTGATTGCAGCTGTTACCTTGAAGTCTTATTTGAGGAAGGGATGCCCTTTGATCTTGTGCCATGTGAGAGATAACCGGATAGAGAGTCCGACGGTTGATCATATACCAGTGGTGGGTGAGTTTGCAGATGTTTTTCCAGAGGAGATTCTGGGGTTGCCACCGAAGAGGGAGATAGATTTCACAGTTGAGTTGAAACCGGGGACGGGGCCAATCTCTAAGGCACCGTACCGGATGGGTCCTAAAGAGATGGAGGAGCTCAGGAAGCAGCTAGTGTAATACCCGCCCTTTTAGGGACCCTTTGACCATCATTGACTGTCCTTGGGAGCGGGAGTAATCTTAGGAAAGTATGCCAAAACCATCTTGGGGTGCGTGTTAAGAGTGGTACTCTATAGAGTAGAGGCTACTCGATCGAGTAGCTAGGATACTCGATCGAGTAGGGGGCTACTCGATCGAGTAGGTTGGGTACTCGATCGAGTGCCGGGTTTTCAGCGAGGGTTTTATATCGCGTTTTGTTAAATCCGCAAATCACTTCCGCCACTTTCCTCCTATCCTTCAGTCGCCCCTTTCCCTTCCCTTCACCTCAAAACTTCCATGGAAGCCTTTTGAAGATCCTTGAACCTTAGGAAGGCGTCGCTCGTGTCGGGTAGCGGTCTCTTGCTGAATTTTCTCCCTAATAGGTATGTCATAGTCATCATACGTGCCTTTGTCTCTATAGTTAGGGTTTGCTTGTTAGTAATAGATATTTGTATGGTGGTTATAGGCTTTGCTTGGTCGCTGGATATGTTATTTGTCGGCGTGGATTGGTTGCGGTTGCTTAAAGGTAGGTTCGCCTACTCAGTTTCTGTAGATGGTCTAGTGTGTCGGATATTGTGGCTGTGTTGTGTTTGGTTGTTTGTTATAATTATTGTATCGTGATAGTTGTGGTCGTTGTTGATGGTTCTCGAGATGCGTTCTCGGCTGAGTGGGGTCACTTGCGGGAGTAACTTCACGCCCTAGTTTCGCCCTTCGTGGAACCCGCCACGGAAGGGGATGTGCACATTAATGGACAGGGTTATCGCTCGATTTGATGAGCGGGGATTTGGTGGGTACGGCTGCGGTCCCCCACTGGCAGGGCTGGTCCAGTGGACAGTCAGTGACAGAGTTGGTTGGATTGTTGTGATTGTGGTTGGGACAAGTAGTATTATTTGTATTGTTGATTTCAGTTGCCATTGTCTTATCTTATCTCAGTACTGACCTTGTTTGGTTGTTTGTTTGTTATGTGTCTGCCGTGATCCCTTATGGTGAGCAGTCGGTCTTAGCAGGTGTTGATGTTGTTGATAGCTGAGGTCCGGGCAGGGATGAGTCTTCACGAGATATGATGGTCATAGCGAGTAGTCTTTGAGTTGTACCTTTGTATTGTATTTTGGTTTGAATCACTTGTAATATAACTTAATAGTTCTTTTATTGACGTTTGATAACTACTTTCCTCGGGCAACCGAGATGGTAACGCCCTTATATGCTAAGGAAGGCCTAGTTAAGGCTCCTCTGGATATGGGGGTGTTACAGCTAGATGATCTGATAGAGAAGGGATACATTAGACCTAGTGTATCACCGTGGGGAGCACCAGTTCTTTTTGTGAAGAAGAAAGATGGGAGTTTGAGGTTGTGCATAGACTACAGGGAGCTGAACCGAGTGACGGTGAAGAACAAGTATCCTTTGCCAATGATAGATGACCTGTTTGATCAGTTGAGTGGTGCATCAGTCTTTTCCAAGATTGATTTGAGGTCGGGGTACCATCAGGTGAAGATTAGAGAGGTGGACATACCAAAGACAGCTTTCACGTCGAGGTATGGCCATTATGAGTATGTGGTGATGCCGTTTGGGTTATCTAATGCACCTTTGTGTTTATGGATTTGATGAACAGAATCTTCAGACAGTTTTTGGACAAGTTTGTGGTGGTGTTTATCGATGACATCTTAGTCTACTCCAAGACTAAGGAGGAGCATGAGGAGCATCTGAGGATTGAGTTGCAGACTTTGAGGGAGCATGAGTTATATGCAAAGCTGTCCAAGTGTGAGTTCTGGTTAGAGAAAGTTGCTTTTCTGGGGCATGTGATCTCTAAGGATGGGGTAGCTGTGAATCCGGCAAAGATTGAGGTAGTGACAAAGTGGGAAGCACCAAAGAACGTTGCTGAGATCAGGAGTTTCTTGGGTTTAGCTGGATACTACAGACGGTTCGTGAAAGATTTCTCCAAGATTGCTAGACCCATGACAGCGTTGATGAGGAAAGAGAACAGGTTTTGTTGGGATGAGAGTTGTGAGACGGCGTTCCAAACATTAAAGGAGCGTTTGACCACAGCTCCTATCTTAGCATTACCTGAAGGGATCGAGAACTTTGAGGTGTATACAGATGCTTCAAAGAATGGGTTGGGATGTGTGTTGATGCAGAACGGTAAAGTGATTGCCTATGCTTCTAGGCAATTGAAGCCTTTTGAGGAGAACTATCCTACTCATGATCTGGAGTTGGGTGCAGTGGTGTTTGCTCTCAAGATTTGGAGACATTACCTTTATGGGGCGACCTTTAAGGTATTTTCGGATCACAAGAGTCTCAAGTACATCTTCACTCAAAAGGAGTTGAACATGAGACAGAGGAGGTGAATGGAGCTGATTGGCGATTATGACATGGATATTATCTACCATGAAGGGAAAGCCAATGTTGTTGCAGATACTTTAAGTAGGAAGAGTGTACATTCTTTGTGTACAGCTCTATCTTTGATGAGATTGAGAGATGTGGTGGGGAGGTTTGGGATACATATTGTGACACCCTCAAAAATCGCGGAAAAATTAAACATGTAATTTCTAAATAAAAACTGCATGGATATGTTTGTAATAGGTTCATTATAGTAAAAACCTGTAATTTTTAAAACCTGAACCTGTTATAAAGATATCCAAAAGGGAAGGTGTCAATCATGCAAGGTCCAAAATAAATCTCATGAATGAAACATCGCTAAAGCCGCGAAACAAAGTTATACAACCCAAATATGAGAAAGGGAGACAAATGTCCCAAAAAAAAAGTATATGACATAAAAAGTATTTAAGGGTCACAATATAATAAAGTCAATCTAGGTCCCAAGGTTACTTTGCTCGCTAGCTCGTCCGTGTACCCCATATAAGCATCACCTACCTGTCAATCGCATTTTATACAAACACGAAAGCCACAGTCAGTGGGGAGTAACTCCGAGTTCTCCCAGCCACGAAATGTCATAATTAATATAACATGTAAACATAAGAATATGAATACGAATCACACAATGCCTTAGCATATAGATGCTAGACAATCGTGCTTATCATGTGAACAACAATATAACAACACATAGTCCTAGCATGTGAATACTAGACCGACTCAAGCTACACTATCATGTGAGTCAAATAACACACGGGAATCCAAACTCTATCAACCATAGCCGGCTTGCATCTCACCTTCTATGATTCATAGAATCATCAAACAAGAAAGGGCAATATATCTAGAGACAGGCATAAGTTCCTAGTACAGTCAATGGTCACTTTGTAACTCGAGTCTATACCACGAGGTAGGGAAGCTAGTATTTTGGCTCAGAGGTTACATTTAAAACATGGCCAAGATACGACTCAACCCTAATCCTAGACTGCGCAGACCTAGAGAAATGCGGATAAAACCACCGCACCCAAGACTCATGATAAAACCACATGAGTACCCTAAGGAGTCCACCAAAGGGTTGGCTAGTACTTAAGCTGACCATCTACTCACAAAATAGGCAGAAAGGTCATGCCCCAGCTTGGATATAAACCCACCAAGCCAGGAACAAAAAAGGCTATTAAGCCGCAAACATACACTCGTCAAAGACTATAATGGCCTATCTATGATGAAGGCCGAAATACTCACCTAGGACCTAGTCCCAGCTTGAATACTTTAGCCCACACCACACAAGACAAGTAGGACACCCAATTAACCATAAAAGGGGCAAAGAGTCCAAACTTGTACACACAAAACATCATACACACCCTAGTATATGAAAGGCTACGCAAGAGCATATTCAGCTGACAATCCAACAATATCTCCAATATCAATAATAACCCAAATTCCAGCTAACCAACAATACCATAATCCATGAGAACAAGCTAAAATGGCAAAGAGGCAACAAGACTCAAGCATAAGGCATCTAAAGCATCCAACAACCAACATGTGAAATGATAATTACAAATATCAAGGCATAACATAAAACCTCCAATAACAACCAATCTCACCTCAAAGACAAACCCTCGACCCGAGTCCCGCGACGGGTCATCGGTCAAATCGAGGCTGACCGGTTTAAACCTAGTTTGACCAAACTCGTTCGGTCAATCTGGCCCAGCTCAGAGTCTTGGCCTACTTTGGCCCAAATTACAAAATGTATCACAATGTCATTCTCATGCTATTTCCAATTTCTATCATGTGAAAAACGAAAGTAACACATTATCAATCTCCTAAACACTTAACAACCAACAAACACAACATCAATGTGACATTAAATCGTCGAGTAACTCGGAATAGTTACCTTAAGCTAGAAAAGAGACAAGAAATAACTTGAGAAAGCTTCTAAAACCCAAAATTACTCTTCATCTTCAACCACATATGAGTCACCTAAAATAATTATGTGAAAGGACGATATTAACGAATTATCGTTATATAAAATATGAGACGTAAATTAATTTAATTATATTTTAAATAAACCGAGTTAGCGCCAAAACAATTTATAAACACAACTAGCCCAAAGTTACCAAAATATAGCTAGCCCTTTTATCAAAATTAAATGAGTCCAATAAACTAAATATGTGAAGGAGCAATATTAATGATTTACGTTATATGAAATACGAGGCGGGATTTAAGTCATTCAAAAGAATCACATTTGTGCCAAAATAAACCCGACCCACGACTCAAAGTGGCCATTTGGATAGCCCCTACACGAACTCAGGCAACCAGCCACCACCACAGTGCGGGACAGCCAGTTTTGGGTTCTCAAAAACCCGATCCAAGCATTCATTTTAGCCATCTAAAGCAGCCTATTCGAGTACCATCTAGCAGACCCAAAACAGCCCTACATGTCAGTATACACCGTCTCAACTATAAAAGACAACAATTAGCACCCAAAACAATCCTTACATGTCAGCATACCCCGACTTAAATATACCACTTACTAGCTAGCATCCCAAATGATCCCTACAGGTCAGTATACACCGTCTCAATCATCTCCACATATCAGTATACACCGTCTCAACTATACAACTGACTAATTAACATCCATAAGGATCCCTATATATAATTATACACCGTCTCAATTATAAAACAGACTAACCAAAGATTCGAAATAAACATATTTTACAAGTAATATCGAGTAACCCGTCATCGTTACCTTTTTCCGATCGAATTAGTCCTTCATGACTAACAAATCTTATACAAGACCGTCTATCTTAGCATCTACAACCGTCTTATAATAAATAAAGCTGAAAGTATAAATTGCGTTTGGAAAAATACATGACGAAAATGAATTTTACTTACAACGGATTGACAGAACGATGAAAGCAAAGACTATGGAACGAAAATCATTGATAACGGATGACAAACGGAGTGACAGAATCAATTTAAAATTAAAAAAATGAAACAGAACGAAAAAGAAGAAAAAGGAAGGGAGAAGAAGGAATGATGCGTGAGAAATGAGGGAGCAACTAGCTAGCTATTTATTATACGTACGTTTCTTCGTCGTTAAGAAACTTCGATAGTTATTAAAACCGTTTTGAGTTAAATTTAACCGGTTTAAGAAAGAGTCTCATAAATGAAACGGAATCAATAATAAATAAGTTTAAAGAATGAAAAATAAAATAAACTCAGATAGTTAACGGAAATAATAAGAAATCGGCTTGAAACGGAATTATTAGCGATTTTACTAAATTAGCGGATTTTAACGAAATTTGTTCATTTAGCAAAATAAATTCAAAATGGTTAACTCGATGACTTTTTCCCGGGTCCGACTTGAGTCCACTAAGGACTGAATTTCAAAAAAAAAGACTCGTAAAAGATACTGAAATAGTTAAATGACATAATTAAATCCAAAATATCAATTAAAATAATTTTATCCTACTTAATAAAATACGGGGTGTTACAATCACCCCACCTTTTAAAAAGTTTCGTCCTCGAAACTTGAAAGTAGAAATGAAAGGTTATGGAAATAAAACTGGAATTGAAATCGGTAACTAAAACATTTAAAAGGTCACTTATCGTAAGAATCAAAATCCTTTCAAGAGCTTCAACTAAAATTTTCCGACAGAATCAGACTCTCATCAGAGGAATGGAAGTGTTCTCGTTACGTATTCAAGAACATCACATTCCAAATCAAAGATAAGGTCAAAAGGCAAATCATTTGTATAAATCAAAAATCAAAATACCTTCAAAAACATTAATGAAGAGTTTTCAAAAATATAAGTCTCATTCATGGAACGAAATTGCTCTTGTCGTGCACACAAGAACGCTAACTTTCCAAGTCAGAGACAAATTTAAAACAAAAACTATTCACCGACAAGCGTAGAACAAGTTATCAAACGTCTCCAATAACTAGTTCTAACATCCGATCAACGTTAAAATCAAAATAAGAGAAAGGTAATCTACTCAAATTTTCTTTTGCGAAAAGCCAAAATAGAAATAAAGGTTTCACTTTTAAACCCAAATGGGAGTCAAATCCCTGACAATGTAACATTAAACTTTGACAAAGAAATCATAAATAAATCAAGGTTAACAGAAATTGGATAAAATTTAAAGAAATCTCGGGTTTAGCGATTAAAATCATGATAAAGAAGTCTATACTCAAGGAACAAATATGGAATTAAATCAAATTTTCATTTTCAAATCTTTAAAAATAGGTTAGGTTTGCAGAAGTGACATAAACTTTTAAGAATGAATCGAAACTGGTAGCTTGAAAGTTTAGAAGTTGTACAAAAAGGAAAGTAACTTAGATAGCATAGAAACAAAGTATGTTAAGAGAGCTCAAACTTAAGCAACAAGAGAGCTATAATGAATTTCATAGGGTAGAAATTGAAGTCAAAATTACAAGGATGTCAAAGATAGAGTTTCACAAGATACGAGTGTCAAACTTAAAGGAGGAGCAAGATGAAGCGAGGAAATGAGGTATGAACGGTAACGCTTACGGTCAAGGATAAAGGGAAATTAGACAACAAGGAAATGTCAGATACTCAAATCTCAAACAACAATGTCATCACTCCACTAAGGAAACAAAGGGTAATAACCAGGTCAGGAAATGATAGGAAATTTAAAAAAGGGATATATGAACATGTCAAGATGTGAGACTAAAAGAGTCGAATCATAAAGATAACTAGTTAACAACCAGTAAGAGATATTAGAATTAGGGAGGTATTCAAGACAAGGAAATAACGAGCAAACTTTTATACTTAAGAATCAAATCCAACCAAGGTATGAACGAAAGGCAGGAAAACGATTAATGGTACGAAAGAGGATTTTAAAGCTTAATCCATACGCTTCCTAAAACTTAAGGTTCTCTCTAACAAGGTCACGCCTATTAGGGCATTGTACCTTCATGACAAAACGACCAAATCCCAAACAAGGGTCAAGGTAAAATAAACGCTCGCTTAAGGGGGTGATAAATCGGTTAGATACTTCTTCCACCTATCTTATCACATATTAGGATTTCCCTAAAGCAAATATACCACTCAAGTATAAAAGCATCTCTTTATCTCAAGCACTCGACACAACCTTAATGTTTTAAAAACCAAAGAATGAATTGACAAAGACTTCTCAACATAGTTCTCAAGGAACAACTAACATCAAATCACATCACCAATCTATACGGGATTGTTAACATCTAAAAATGGGTTTTCTTCCAAATTCATATTCTAAACTTATCTCATGTTTACTCCTAAGGTGACGACGCTCAACCTACTAAGCTTTCAAATCCCAAACATAAACAACAAAGCCAAGTTCTATAACTTTAATCACATAGGCAACTCATTCCTAACACAAAGAATCCACCAATCAATTATACTCACTTTGTCAAGGAACTAGGTATAAGAATCACTAAGTATGTCTCATCACCTTACCTAAGTCTTTCTAACATCACATCCTCTCAAAACCAGGATTAAGGGTCAAACACAAACAATCTCCTCAAAGGTAATAATTTCCAACCAAGGTCAACATTTCTCAAAAGAAATAGTACTATCAAAAGGCGTTAAGTAAGGATAAGCAAGGAACAAAGGACAAGTTAGGAGTACAAGCGTAGCTTTTAAAGTAAAACAGAAGGGAGTTTAGAAGGAGGATAAGCACCAAGAGATTAAGAATAAGGCGAGATACAAAAAGAACGAGAAACATCTTCAAGGAAGTAGAAGCATTCTTCAAAGGTTGAACAAATCTTCAATCCTCAGCAATAGGCCCCAAATCTTTATCTTCGTATAGATAAGCTCACGGTCATTGATCCAAGAACGCAACAATTATTAAATGACAATCAACAAACAGGTTAGTACCTAACAAAGAGCAAACACAAAGAGACTACAACATAAGGTCCTAAGTCTACCCATCTTACCCATCTCTCAAGTTTATTATTTTAAGGTCAAGTTATTTATATTGGGGTGCACAAACGTGCGTCGGGAGCAAATATGCTCTGATACCAACTGTGACACCCTCAAAAATCGCGGAAAAATTAAACATGTAATTTCTAAATAAAAACTGCATGGATATGTTTGTAATAGGTTCATTATAGTAAAAACCTGTAATTTTTAAAACCTGAACCTGTTATAAAGATATCCAAAAGGGAAGGTGTCAAACATGCAAGGTCCAAAATAAATCTCATGAATGAAACATCGCTAAAGCCGCGAAACAAAGTTATACAACCCAAATATGAGAAAGGGAGACAAATGTCCCAAAAAAAAAGTATATGACATAAAAAGTATTTAAGGGTCACAATATAATAAAGTCAATCTAGGTCCCAAGGTTACTTTGCTCGCTAGCTCGTCCGTGTACCCCATATAAGCATCACCTACCTGTCAATCGCATTTTATACAAACACGAAAGCCACAGTCAGTGGGGAGTAACTCCGAGTTCTCCCAGCCACGAAATGTCATAATTAATATAACATGTAAACATAAGAATATGAATACGAATCACACAATGCCTTAGCATATAGATGCTAGACAATCGTGCTTATCATGTGAACAACAATATAACAACACATAGTCCTAGCATGTGAATACTAGACCGACTCAAGCTACACTATCATGTGAGTCAAATAACACACGGGAATCCAAACTCTATCAACCATAGCCGGCTTGCATCTCACCTTCTATGATTCATAGAATCATCAAACAAGAAAGGGCAATATATCTAGAGACAGGCATAAGTTCCTAGTACAGTCAATAGTCACTTTGTAACTTGAGTCTATACCACGAGGTAGGGAAGCTAGTATTTTGGCTCAGAGGTTACATTTAAAACATGGCCAAGATACGACTCAACCCTAATCCTAGACTGCGCAGACCTAGAGAAATGCGAATAAAACCACCGCACCCAAGACTCATGATAAAACCACATGAGTACCCTAAGGAGTCCACCAAAGGGTTGGCTAGTACTTAAGCTGACCATCTACTCACAAAATAGGCAGAAAGGTCATGCCCCAGCTTGGATATAAACCCACCAAGCCAGGAACACAAAGGCTATTAAGCCGCAAACATACACTCGTCAAAGACTATAATGGCCTATCTATGATGAAAGCCGAAATACTCACCTAGGACCTAGTCCCAACTTGAATACTTTAGCCCACACCACACAAGACAAGTAGGACACCCAATTAACCATAAAAGGGGCAAAGAGTCCAAACTTGTACACACAAAACATCATACATACCCTAGTATATGAAAGGCTACGCAAGAGCATATTCAGCTGACAATCCAACAATATCTCCAATATCAATAATAACCCAAATTCCAGCTAACCAACAATACCATAATCCATGAGAACAAGCTAAAATGGCAAAGAGGCAACAAGACTCAAGCATAAGGCATCCAAAGCATCCAACAACCAACATGTGAAATGATAATTACAAATATCAAGGCATAACATAAAACCTCCAATAACAACCAATCTCACCTCAAAGACAAACCCTCGACCCGAGTCCCGCGACGGGTCATCGGTCAAATCGAGGCTGACCGGTTTAAACCTAGTTTGACCAAACTCGTTTGGTCAATCTGGCCCAGCTCAGAGTCTTGGCCTACTTTGGCCCAAATTACAAAATGTATCACAATGTCATTCTCATGCTATTTCCAATTTCTATCATGTGAAAAACGAAAGTAACACATTATCAATCTCCTAAACACTTAACAACCAACAAACACAACATCAATGTGACATTAAATCGTCGAGTAACTCGGAATAGTTACCTTAAGCTAGAAAAGAGACAAGAAATAACTTGAGAAAGCTTCTAAAACCCAAAATTACTCTTCATCTTCAACCACATATGAGTCACCTAAAATAATTATGTGAAAGGACGATATTAACGAATTATCGTTATATAAAATATGAGACGTAAATTAATTTAATTATATTTTAAATAAACCGAGTTAGCGCCAAAACAATTTATAAACACAACTAGCCCAAAGTTACCAAAATATAGCTAGCCCTTTTATCAAAATTAAATGAGTCCAATAAACTAAATATGTGAAGGAGCAATATTAATGATTTACGTTATATGAAATACGAGGCGGGATTTAAGTCATTCAAAAGAATCACATTTGTGCCAAAATAAACCCGACCCACGACTCAAAGTGGCCATTTGGATAGCCCCTACACGAACTCGGGCAACCACCACCACCACAAGTGCGGGACGGCCCGGTTTGGGTTCTCAAAAACCCGATCCAAGCATTCATTTTAGCCATCTAAAGCGGCCTATTCGAGTACCATCTAGCGGACCCAAAACAGCCCTACATGTCGGTATACACCGTCTCAACTATAAAAGACAACAATTAGCACCCAAAACAATCCTTACATGTCAAAGATACCCCGACTTAAATATACCACTTACTAGCTAGCATCCCAAATGATCCCTACAGGTCAGTATACACCGTCTCAATCATCTCCACATATCAGTATACACCGTCTCAACTATACAACTGACTAATTAACATCCATAAGGATCCCTATATATAATTATACACCGTCTCAATTATAAAACAGACTAACCAAAGATTCGAAATAAACATATTTTACAAGTAATATCGAGTAACCCGTCATCGTTACCTTTTTCCGATCGAATTAGTCCTTCATGACTAACAAATCTTATACAAGACCGTCTATCTTAGCATCTACAACCGTCTTATAATAAATAAAGCTGAAAGTATAAATTGCGTTTGTAAAAATACATGACGAAAATGAATTTTACTTACAACGGATTGACAGAAACGATGAAAGCGAAAGACTATGGAACGAAAATCATTGATAACGGATGACAAACGGAGTGACAGAATCAATTTAAAATTAAAAAAAAATGAAACAGGACGAAAAAGAAGAAAAAGGAAGGGAGAAGAAGGAATGATACGTGAGAAATGAGGGAGCAGCTAGCTAGCTAGCTATTTATTATACGTACGTTTCTTCGTCGTTAAGAAACTTCGATAGTTATTAAAACCGTTTCGAGTTAAATTTAACCGGTTTAAGAAAGAGTCTCATAAATGAAACGGAATCAATAATAAATAAGTTTAAAGAATGAAAAATAAAATAAACTCAGATAGTTAACGGAAATAATAAGAAATCGGCTTGAAACGGAATTATTAGCAATTTTACTAAATTAGCGGATTTTAACGAAATTTGTTCATTTAGCAAAATAAATTCAAAATGGTTAACTCGATGACTTTTTCCCGGGTCCGACTTGAGTCCACTAAGGACTGAATTTCAAAAAAAGACTCGTAAAAGATACTGAAATAGTTAAATGACATAATTAAATCCAAAATATCAATTAAAATAATTTTATCCTACTTAATAAAATACGGGGTGTTACACATATGATATAGAGAGGGGATGCTATGGGAGATTTGACAGTGCAGCCTGATCTTTATGATGATATTCGTGGTAAACAGGCGTTGGATCCTAAGATGGTTGAGTGGAGAGCTGGAGTAGAGAAAGGGACAGTGTCTCGATTCTCTATTCATACAGATGGTAGTTTGAGGTTTGATGGTAGGTGGTGTGTCCCTAATGACGAGGAGCTGAAAAAGACAATCATGACAGAGGCACATTGTACACCATATTCAGTACATCCAGGTGGTGACAAGCTGTACAAGGATTTAAAGAACACGTTTTGGTGGCCTGAGATGAAGAAAGAAACAGCTGAGTTTGTAGCCCGTTGTTTGACATGCCAGAGAGTTAAAGGGGAACACCGACGACCACAAGGTAAGATTCAGTCTTTAGAGGTACCTGAGTGGAAGTGGGAATCCATTTCTATGGATTTTATCGTGGGTTTGCCAAAGAGTCAACAAGGTAACAACATGATATGGGTAATAGTGGATCGACTGACCAAGTCAGCTTACTTTGTGCCAATGAAAGATACATGGACTAAAGCACAATTAGCTATGGCTTATCGGAAGAATGTGCTAAAGTTACATGGAGTTCCTAAGGACATAATATCTGACAGAGATGCAAGATTTATCTCAAGGTTTTGGAAAGAGTTGCAGAAATCTTTGGGAACAACTTTGAAGATGAGTACAGCATTTCATCCTGCGACAGACAATCAGACTGAGAGAACGATCAAGACTCTTTAGGATATGTTGCGAGCTTGTGTGATGGACTTTGGTGGTAGCTGGGAACAGAGGTTGGATTTGATAGAGTTTTCTTACAACAACAGCTATCACACTAGTATTGGTATGGCACCGTTCGAGGCCTTATATGGGAGGAGATGTAGGAGTCTGATTTGTTGGGACGACAGTGCTGAGGCAGTGGTTTTAGGACCAGAGATGGTGCATGAGATGGTTGAACAGATTAAGATGAACAGGGAAAGGATGAGAGCGGCTCAGGATAGGCAAAAGAGTTATGCAGATCTATATCGCCGGGATATAGAGTTTCAGGTTGGGGACAAGGTTCTTCTGAAAGTGTCTCCTATGCGTGGGGTTATGAGATTTGGGAAGAAAGGCAAGCTGAGTCAAAAGTTCATCGGGCCTTATGAGATCTTAGAGCGGGTTGGAGAGGTTGCATATCGTCTGGCTTTACCAGCTGCGTTAGAGAGAGTGCATAATGTGTTTCATGTATCTCAGCTGCGGAAGTATGTGAGTGATCCGTCACATGTGTTAGAGGCAGAGAGCTTAGAGCTAGGTGAGTCCTTGTCATATCTTGAGGTGCCTAAGCAGATTCTTGACCGGAAGGTTAGGAAGACTAGGAGTGGTGAGACGGTTTTGCTTAAGATCCTTTGGTCTAACCATGAGTCCGAGGAAGCTACATGGGAGGCTGAGGAGGCCATGAGAGAGCGTTACCCTTTCCTTTTTGATCAGGTATGTATGGTTACGGGGACGTAACCTTATTTCTTTTAGGGGGGTAGGAGATGATCGCGAAGAGTTTTTAGGAGCTTTTTATACCTTTTTATGTTGTGTCGGTATGTTTGTTGTGGTTGAGTCGGGTTGAGTTTGGGTTAGTAACATGTTTTATGTTGAGTTTTGTTTTTGGTTGTTGAGTCGGGAGTGTAGTAGTGTGTGTCTTTGTTTTGTTGTGGCTTAAACTTCGGGGACGAAGTTCTTTTTAAGGAGGGAAGACTGTAATACTACGGTTTTATGAGTCTCTAGGTACTCTATCGAGTGGGTCTTACTCTGTCGAGTAAGGGTGTGTTGCGTTTTAAAAATAGTTTCTGACCTGTTGGGTACTCGATCGAGTAACCTTGATACTCGATCGAGTAGGGGGGGCACTCGATCGAGTATCTCAGCTACTCGATCGAGTAGCCGGTTTACGGGGGGATGATTTGTCGGGTTTTGTTAATAATGCGATTTAGTATATGATTACTTCCGTCACTTTCTTTAAACACTTTTATAAACCTAATCACTTTCAAAAGAGAAAACAAACTACGTTCTTCGCATCAATCGCATTGTTGGCAAATCTCGGAGCTTGGAAGGTCGGATTTCACCTTTCTTTATACCTTTGTGGTCCTTGCGTCGAGGGTAAGATCTATGTACCGTTTCTACAGTATTTCGTTAAAGTTAGTTAAACCCTAATTTGGGGATTTGGGGGTTTTGTTGTGTTTCTTGATTGGTAGTAATTGTATGATTGTATGTTAGGAGGAGGATTCGTAGAAGAAGCTTTTTGATATCAGCTGTTGAGACCGTCTGACTGTGTTGCTTTCCAGGTAGGGTTTCCCTACTCAGTATTAGTCCCATAATGTGTTGTTGGTGTTTTGTGGTTGTTGAATATTATCATACTCGTATTGTGACGATTGTTGGATTTGGTTGTTGATAATAGTTGTGATTGTTTGTATCTGTCTGTGTTCTTCGGGGCGCGTCCCTGGCTGAGTGGAGTCACTTGCGGGAGTGGCTTCACGCCCATTATCCGCCTCCTGTGGAACCCACCACAGGAGGGATGTGCACATTAAGGAATTTGGGTTTATCGCTCGACGGAGATGAGCGGGGATTTTGTGGGTACGGCTGCGGTCCCCCACTGGCGGCGTGGAGTGACCTGTTGCGATGGGCACTCTGGCAGGGCTACACACTTTAGTGTGTAGTCAGGATTGTAGAGTTGGGATTGGAGTTCGGAGTTTATCTGTGATGATTGAGTTGTTTGTTTACTGTGTTGTTGATTTATGTAAATTGTGTGATTAGTACTGACCTCGTTTATTGTTTTAAAAACTGTGGTGATCCATTCGGGGATGGTAAGCAGTTGTTGAGCACGTATGAGTCGAGTTACATGGGATAGCTGGGATGTGCCACCGTCTGATGATAGAGTCTTCCGCTGTAGCATGATTAGTTTATTAAACATTTCATTTAGTTGAGTAGACAGTTGGTTTTGAGAACGTGTAACCGTATTTTGGTATTTGATTTGGATTGTAACCTTTCACTAAAGTTATACTATTTAAATGTTGTTTCGTTATTGTCTTATGATTATCATTGCCTCGGGCAACCGAGATGGTAGCATCTTTATACCTGAGTGGTCCTGGTAAGGCACTTGGAGTATGAGAGTGTTACACATATAGTCTATAATTGGTTCAAAACTATCATCATTATACACGAACCTCACATCATCTTTCATAGGATCTGTATAATGGACCTTAATATATTTTCGTACCCTAGTTGACTAATCAAATCCCTCAAATAAGAAGCACTTACTGTAAATGGTAAGTTGTTGTATATTTTAAGCTCCCCTCCTTCGTAGCTAAGTTTGGAAAGAAGTCGTCAATAGCCTCCGTGATGAACTACGATTCTTCCGATTTGTGCCATAATATTTCATTATAAACATGTGAAAAAAAAAAGATGATACAAACTTGTACAACACAAAATCAAGTTTTTGTAGTAGGTAATATATGAAAAACAAAATGCCTAAACATCTACAATAAACCTAGTATAAACATCCTAAATTGACTAATTATCACAATTCCCCATTTTTTAAGACTTACTGCTAAACATATGAAACACTTCCTTATCCTTCACCCTATCAAATTTAATATATATGGTTTTAAATGTTTGATTATAAAAGCAAATACAATTATTGTTAGATAAAAAAATTGTTGTTTGATATATAAGAGACGAAGAAGTTTACAGAAATCCAACTTTTTAAAATAAGGGACTCATAACAAAAAAAAAAAAATTGAGGTAGATCGACACTATAAGGAAAAACTTAAATTGATTAGTTAAAAAATTGGCACTTGCTTAATGTTTCTTTAGAACAAGGTTGAATTTTTCTGGATTTTTGTTTTCAATTTTGGGTTGTCCTGTTTCTTTGGCCTTGAAAAAGATGGAAAAAGCTTTGCAATTATTTTAAGTTTTGATTGTAGTGACTTTTAGAATTCATTTATCTTTTTATTTTTTAATGAAATATACGGCATTATCACTTATTAATCAGATTAGCACCAGTATTTTTGTGGGCCAAACCAACCATGACCATAATTTTTAATGCCGTTAATATTGAGTCCCTTAACTGTACAATTTCAAACTTAAGTCTCTTATCTGTAAAAAAAATGCATACTTTAAGTCCTTACCTTGCCTATTACTCCTTTTACATGTGATGCTGATTTCCATCAACAAATATAAGAGAAAAGTGATGGATATAGTGTGGTAGGAAAAGGAATCTTGGAATATTTTAATCACTTGATTGTTAAATGAAAAAGTATTTTTATAAAGTAAAAAATGTGTGGGGTAAGATAAATGAAGGAGGTGAAAAACTTGATGCCTTGATTGTCATTGATGTGGAAAAATGAGTAAATTTGGTGATGAGTGGAAAACTTATATGTATGAGTGATTAAGAGAGAGAAATGATGAAAAAGTGTAAAGTAAATTGAACAAAAAATATTATTAGAAGAAAAAACTAAGAAAAACTGATATGGATAAGTTATCACGATAGAGTAATAAGGAAAAATTTATAATCTATAAACCTATAATCTATCTATAAATATAATAAAAAGGTAAGACAATTAATCATACTAGTTTTAAACCCGTGCAAAATTGCACGGGTTTGTATTTAGGACGGTATGAATGTTTTTTTATGAATATTTTATTTTTACAATTTTATTGTAATTATTTAATAGTTCTATATCAGTTATCTACCTATTTAATGTAGATCAGTGATCTAACTGGAAATAAACATTCTCCACGTAAATAGGATGCGTTAAAACCACAACTACCGGGTGAATGTTCATTTTCAGTTACAAACGGATTAACATCACTAAGAGTTTCACCATATTCGGCACATAGATCGTCTCTCACTAAGCGCTCAACGACATAGTACTATCTAGTTTTAAAAATTATTTAAGTTATTAATTTAATTTATTCGCATTGTTTGTAATAATTAATTTCATAATTTCTGTAATATATTCCCATTATATGTAATTCATTACCATGTAATTTATTCTCGTAATTATGTAATTTTATTAATAATTATGTAATTCATTCCGATTATATGTAATTTATTCATTTATTCCAATTTGTAATTCATTCCGATTATATGCAATTAATTTCATTTATTACGATTGTATGTAATTATTTCATAATTTTTTTTTAAGACGAAAATTATCGCATGGTTGTATTGGCAGACGATTTGAAGAAATAAATTCTTTGCACACCAACGAGACTTACCATAACCTGAATTTCCAAAAAAAAAAAATGTTGTACAAATGATGTGGCGCATTCTCAATTCAGCATTGTCTTCTGAATTAATAAATATAAGATTGTACCATTCCCTTTCTATGAGAGTTTTAAAAAGCCATATTATTTTCTTTTTATAAAAAAAAAAGTTTTTAAGAATTTTGTAGCATTAAATACAAGTTAATGTACAAACATTAAAATGTTTTTTTATTCTTAAAACAAATTAAATATGAGAGTAATTTTACAATGTAGGTTTTTTTTTGTTAGAATAAGTTATATAGGACAAATAAAAATCACGTCACATTATTCTAATTTTTACTTAATCTACACAATATAGTTAAAAGTTTACCTAAAGCATTAAACTTTATTCTATGTGCCACTTTTATCATTAATTATATTTTGGAGTTGAACACAACTAACATAACAAATTAAATAATAGATTTATGTTCGGTTATGGATACCTCTTTAATAACTATATAATGGCCATGTTGCATATATAATACAGAGAATCCAACTGTTTGGGCAAAGTCATGCTACGTCAAGATAGAAATTAATATATATAGATCTAGTCAAACAATTATTCTTACATGTACTTATATTATACCCCTGATATAAATCAGGCTTGTATGTAAAGAGTCTATATTCGTGACGCCACATGCTACGAAAAATCTGTTAGAAAATCTCTGTTTATTATGATTGCCCATGGTCCAAATAAGAATATCTGAAAATTGTTTACAAAATAAGTTGGCTAAAATAGTTTGATAAGAACAATTAACTAAATAATAAGATTGGAGACAAAAGATAATTATAATACAAAACTTTTTTGAGAGATTAAAAGTCATTAGGATACCATTTTTTTTTTTTTGAAAAATCCGTGAATTTACAAGGATGTACATAGAAAATTTAGTAAGGGTTGTTTGGTTGATCAAGGAACTTAATTTTCCTAGGAAAATACAATTCATGGGAATTAAGTTCCCTCATCCAATTCGGGTGAATTTCGGAAAAGTGTTTGGTTGCTCATGTAGGAATTAAATTCCACAGGAACCTCCAATGACCAAGGGGGGAGTAGGTAAGCAACTTCCCACATCATGTAGGCATTGGAAGTTCCTGGGAAGTGTTAATTTCTACATTTTCCAAAATTTATGGCAACCAAACAACCCATGTTTTTCAAAATCATGGGATTTTCCAATGCCTATGTTTTCTAAGTGGCAACCAAACAACCCTTACATAGTTATATATATGGTTCTCTGTTTACCATGAGTTCATGTCTCTTTATTTTCTTTGTCAATCATTTCTTATGTTTATCTCCTTATATTCCTAGCTATTAGAACACCATTAAGATATTTATTGTGGTAACTTAATTAAGCTACATTAATAATCTTACAAACCTAACACACTAAACTAATTTAGTATAAGTTAGAGGCAAAAGATAACTATATTAAGAAACTATTTTTAGAGATTAAAAAACATTAGAATTGCAAAAAAAAAAAAAAAAAAAAAAAAAAAAAAAATTACAAAAAGATGTAACATTTTCAATGACCTACATAGAAAAGTTAGTCTTATATATACAACACTAATATATGCTTCTCTGTTACCATGAGTTTATGACCTTGTCTTTTTTTTTTTTTTTTTGATAAAGTAAGAAAACTAGGTTGATTGAAAATCAACCTATACCATCCGTAATGATGAAAACGGTAAAAAAAATCAAAGATTTTCAAATTATCAAAAATTAAGAAAAAAAGGCATCAAACCGGAAACTCTCATAGAAAAAAGACCCAAAAGAATACCCACAAAAGAATTGAAAAATAAACCTAAACAAATAAACATAGAAATGGTCTTCTAGAATTGTAATCACAAACAATTATAGAGGAGGAACAAAGAGATCTCAACCCAAAAAAAAATTCAGATTCAATAGAAATCCAAAAGGATTAAAAGATCCAAACACAATATCATATACTCATGTATTTCAAATTTCAACAATGATTTGGGTATAACCAATTTGAAGATGAACTCTCAAAATTTTGCTCTTTAATCTTTGATTTGAACCATCCTTAATCAAAGACATGTGACTAATAAAAAACTCCCTACCAAAGATGTCTTAGTCTAGTGGTTAAGACGGAGGTATTGTGGACAATAGGTCCCAGGTTCGAATCCCCCATCCCCTTTATTGTAATGCGACTAAGTGCGCGCTTCGATTGACCAAAAGAAAAAAAAAAAAAAAAAAAAAAAAAAAAAAAACTCCCTAGGCTAAAATGGAGAATAAATTATAGTCTATTCTTTAAGAATGTGAAAATCAAGAAATAAAACTGATTTTTTTTGGACTAAGAAAAAACAAGAAATCTACATCACCATATTCATGCCCATGGAGATGGAAGAAGACGATAAAGAAGGGAGGGGCTTAAGAAGAGAAATGAAATATGAGAAAGGAAACTAGAAACAAACTTCCAGATCTTCTACAAAATTCTAAAAACTCTCCATTTATGTTGTTACGGACCAACTTTTAACTTTTACTCTTAACTTTACCTCTTTTTGTTTCAACTTGCTATTGTTATTCTCTGAGTTTCAACAGAATGGAATTTTTGGTGAACAGATTTTGAATTCACCCGACACCCAAATATATTTCCTGCTTGATATAAACAAACTTGGACATAATCTTGCAAAAATTATTAGAGTCGATCAAAAAGAGGCCCCAAAAAAGTCAAATTTGTTCATAAACCAAAAGGGTCAAAAACTTTAATGCACATTCATCAAAAAAATATACTTTTTAATCTGAAAAAATCAACAATGATTTGTTCTATTTATGAAGTTAACACTATAAAGATTGCTATTAAATCCTTGATTTGAACGTTCTTTAACTAAGATGTATGACTAAAAAGTACTCTCCTATGCTAAAATGAAGAGCAATATCAAGTCTAATCTTTAAGAAAGAGAAAATAAAGAAAAGAGGCTGAAATTTTTTCCAATAAAAGACTTGATGAGTGACTGATAAGAATCTACCTAATATTGAAGGAGAACGATTACTATGAAAAATGAAGACTAAAGAAAAACGGTGAACAAGAGCCTGGGGAGAGACCTTCTATCCCCATTTCTTGTTTCTGGGATTTTTTTCGATTTAGAGAAGATTTTATTTTCTAGAATTCTCCGAATGAAGCTTCATCTCTTAAGATTAGTTGGTTAAGCCGTTGTTTTATTTCTCAATACCTTTTTATATTTATCTTCTTATATTTTTAGGTGTTAAAAAATTATTAAAATATTTGTTGTGCCATATTAATTAAGGTACACTAACAATCTTATAAAGTTAATATGTTAAATTAATTAAGTATAATAGTAATTATTGATAATGAAATGATATAAAATTAAATGTTTTTTATAGCTTATTTGATTTGGTTTGATTAGCAACAATACAACATTGATGAGTAATTTTTACTCTCTCTCTCTCTCTCTCTCTCTCTCTCTCTCTCTCTCTCTCTCTCTAAATCTATATATATATATATATATATAGATTTAGGATCCTATGAGAACTCCCTTCTCATGAGAACCGTGAGAACTTCATGTTCAGAACTTTTGTACCAGAGGTACAAGATCTTTATACTAATGGTTTATAACCTTTATAGCAAAGATTCAGAGTGTAATGCATGAGCAAAAAGATAACTACCATAAGCCGTACATCATTCGTGAACTAGTTCAGAGTAGATCACCCCCATGGTGTAGAAAGCATATGTTCTTATCCATGTTCCAAACAGACCCAAGGCTGATTGTGCAATTCGGGTTACGAAAATGAACTTTGGATATTGACCGCTAGATGGTATCAAAAATAAGCTATCACTCAAATATATTTGTTAATTAATACAATTCTAGGACACTCAAATCACATGGTTGGATAATTTGGCTACTAATTTTACACACAAACACGTGTTGATCTTATGTAGATATTATAATATTGATATCTAAATCAAAGTCAACTTTCCCTAGTACTCCGTAACTAATACTCTAGTGTAACAATGCTGCAGGTAGAGTACCATTGAGTCCAAAATCGACAAGATATATAAGACGAGCGACTAACAATGGGCATAGGAACCGAATACACTCAATGATTCTACAGAGGTCAATATCGGTGAAAAATATGATCGCTTTTGTGAATGCAGTTTTCAAAATTCGTACCAAATATATGAATTCATTCAAGTTTAAAATTGGGTGTATTCGTACCAAGTATATGAATAATGAATTCATTCAAGTTTAACAATGGGTGTAAACGATATGAAGGCTATGATTTAGATGACCGTTTCATATAAAAAATCGTACCAATTATATGAATTGATTCAAGTTTTTCGTCTATTTTTGTTTATATATAGTACTCCCTTTTATTTAACCTTTACATCCGTGTTTTGTAATATAACAATCCCCTGAACCTTTGGTACAAATATTCTGAATGTTTAGTACAAATTTTCTAAACATTTGGTACAAAAGTTTTGAACATGGGGTTCTCACGATTCTCATGAGAAGGGAGTTCTCATAGGATCTTAACCATATATATATATATATATATATATATATATATGAATTATTGACCCACAAAAAAAAGTAAAAAAGCATATTTGTATCACATCATCATGTATATATTTTTTTTAAGAAAAGAATAAAAAAGATTGAAACAAGCATTAAACATAAAAACAAATACTAAATGTATTTTGAAATTTAAATGTTAGAATATATTTTACGGATAAACCATCGTTTATTTTTTTCAGTTTTTGTAGTAACCACCATATTATTTTAAGATAATGTTAACCATTCAATCAATATTCAATGTTAGTTCGCAAATAAAAATATAGAAATTTCTATTTTGAATTTTTTTTAGGTTCAATTACTTACATACCTCAATTGTTTTTAATGAAAAAACAATAAAAAGGTGAAAAATGACCGAGACAGAGGGAGTATAATAAAATAGAATAAAAGAAATCAAAGACAGCAACAACAATAACAATATTCGTGGTAAAATACTAATAAATATAGCAATATTCATGACAAAATACAAATAATCCGTGGTAAAAGTTTAGTATTGAACATATACATAACATAATCTACTTTGACGATATAGTATGTCAATATATGTATTAATTAATATTATTTTTTTTCTTACGAGAGCCTTTTGTCTTCATAACCCAATGGAATTGGGTTTAGTAACACCACTAACGTGACAATATAGCTAACCCTGTGAATTTCACGGATAATAAAACTAGTTGTTAAATAAAAACATTAGCTTTTAATAGATATAAAGTATAGTCACTCTTTAAGTAGTCCCGCTCTTACCTAAATGACCAACTACAACCTTCAATTTTTCACTTAGGTAAAATTCAAGGCAAATTCATAACAATAAGATGTATTTAAAAACATAGAAAAAGGTTTCTCCTACCTTGACATTTTTTAGACGAATACCATCATTAGGACTTGGAGCGACGTTGTACTCATCGGCGTGAACAATCTTTTCTTCTTCTTCTTCTAGAAATCTGAAAATAGATTCTAGATAATCAACTGGTTTTGGTGTATGTGCATCCCCAAGATGTTTTACTGAAAATACGAGAGAAGTTTCTTGGTTTCGCTTAAAAGAGCAAAAGTTCAATTTCGCCTGCATTACCTCAGCCGCAGACAAGCTCGCACATTGTCCATTCTCTACAATCAAAATTAAAACTCAAACTAGTGGTGTGAATAAAGTTACAGCCTTTAATATATGTTCATTTGACAAATAAACCACTGAATTATAAATAAAGTTATAATCTTTAAAACGTGTTCATACGACTAACAAACTAGTGAATCGTAAGTAAAATTACAATCTTTAAGACATGTTCATACGACAAACAAACTAGTGAATAGTAATAAAGTTAAAAACATGTTCATAGGACAATAAACTAGTGAATCGTAAATAAAGTTACAATCTTTTGAACATTTCATATGACAAATAATTGAATTGTACAAAAGTTACAACCTTTTAAACATTTTCATATGAAAATAAACTATTGAATCATAAATAAAATTACAATCTTTAAAACATTTTTAGCTTAATAACTACAATTACGGTTTAATTATTGAAAAAAAAAGTTAGTACGTCGCATAACAATGGTTCCAGGAGGGAAGTAGTTGGCCTGATGAAGTACTTCCGGTAAGAAGTTCATCCCTCTAAATTCCGTAAATATAGTTTCGTGTAATATTTTGGATTCCGGAATTATATTTTTTACTTTTCGCCATTTTTGAAAAAAGAATATGGAAGAACACGTTGGGTGTGTGACTGTGGGTTGTAGACTTGAGGGTTTGGAGGATAAGCAGGAGAGATCGGAAAAATGAAGCCACTGCATGACATGAAAATAGTTTCAGGACAAACAATTTTTTTTCTTTCAAAATAGAATATTAATTGTTTTAATAAAAAAAAAATTATTGCAAGAGGTAAAACACGCTTTTAGCCTATGCTTATCCAAGACTCGAACTCAATACAAGTGTTAACAACAATAAAATATTACAGTATTATTTTCTCTTTAATATTCAACTTAGATTCTTTTATTTTTTCCACACTATCTCAGACACTTAGGCCCTGTTCTTTCTGGCTTTTTAAAGCCGAATCGAATCGAATCGAATCAATGGAGCCGAGCTTTGAATCGAATCGAGCTGAATCGAATCAATGGAGTCAATCAATCAATCAATCAATGGAGCTGAAATGAATCAATCAATCGAATCGAATAGAAATAAATCGAATCGAATAATAAAGTCAATTGAGTTGAATCGAATCAAATAATTATATTAATAATAATATTTAATATTATTGTTATTATTAACTATAATAGTAATAATAATAATAATAATAATAATAATAATAACAATAATAATAATAATATTCATAGTATAATACTAATATTAATATTTATAGGAAAAAAATTATAATATTATATATGAATAATCATAAATTATAATAATGAAAAAATAGTAATTTTTACTAATAATATTCTTAATAACAATAATAAATAATAATGTCAATATTAATAATGATATTGGTAAAAAAAATTGTTTCGATTAAAAACACTCAAGTAAGCGTTGCTCGAATTCGGGTCGGGTCAACGCGCTCCTTTCAGATGGCACCTCGAGCCTATGCTTACTCTCTTCGGATGGATCTTGTATGCGTAACAAACAGGGCCTCAGAGAGTTCGCAAGAGGTCCTTCTCTGATGCCTTATGGTATTGGTGGATAGTCGGGACCTTGCTTGAAGCTAAGGTCTCCGTGCCCTCTCATAGTAGCTTGAGTAGTCTTACTTCTAGAGAGAGGAAGTTGTTGGTGAGAAGTATTTTACCATTGATTGGTGAATAATGAGGTATTTATAGTTTTCTATGTGTACCTCAAATGATGGCTTGTCAAGCATGGTTACAGTTAAGCTATGAATACGCTTTACCTATTCGCGATTCGTTTATAGAAAATGTGTTATATGTATTTTCAGTAATCAACTTGATAGAAGTCGCTTTTAACGATTCGTGATTCGTAGGATACCAATTCAAGCGAATCCGTAACCTTGTTGGCAAGTGTGTTGACTTGTATGACCCCGTATTGGCTAGTGAGTCAAGTCGGTTGGGCGTGCCCCATCAATAATATTTATAATAAATGTTATTAATTTTAATAATAATACCAATAATAATTATAATAATAACAACAACAACAACAACAACAACAACAACAACAACAACAACAACAACAACAACAACAACAACAACAACAACAACAACAACAACAACAACAACAACAACAACAACAACAACAACAACAACAACAACAACAACAACAACAACAACAACAACAACAACAACAACAACAACAACAACAATAATAATAATAATAATAATAATAACATTAATAACATTATTATTCATTTTAATAATAACAATAATAATACCAATAATAATTATAATAATAATAATAACAACAACAATAATATTAACATTAATAACATTATTATTAATTTTAATAATAACAATAATAATACCAATAATAATTATAATAATAATAATAACAACAACAATAATATTAACATTAATAGCATTATTATTCATTTTAATAATAATATTCATAATAATAATGATAATAGTAATTATAATAAATAAATTATTATCAACAATATTATTAATTATAATTATAATAATAATAAAAAATAAAAAATAAAGAATAATAATATTTAAAAAATAGTATTATTGATAATAAAATTAGTAGTAATTATTAAATTTAAGATGAGTAAAGCTGAAATGAGCTGAACTTAATGGAGTCAATCAATCAATCAATCAATGGAGCTGAGCTGAATGCTGAATCAATCGAATGGAGCTGAAATCGAATCAATCAATCAATGGAGCTGAATCGAATCGAATCGAGCCGAATCAATCGAATCGAGCCGAATCGAATCGAATAGAGTGAGCCGAAATCAAGTGGGGGTGAAAATAAGCCAGAAAGAACAGGGCCTTAGAGCAGCAAAATTCTCAAAAATAGTATCACAAATTCTCATTATAGACGGGAAATATCCGTCTATAGTTATGAACGGGCCGGGTCAAATATACATTCACTAGCATAAGACATGCAACAAGTTGCATGATGAGGCCTAAAAATGTCACCACTTTATGCATATTTAACCTGTATTTCACTTTAGACAGATATATCAGTCTATAGTGAGACTAAGGCCCTGTTCTATCTGGCTTTTTAGAATCGAATCAATCGAGCCGAATCGAATGGAGTCGAACTTAATTGAATCGAGCTGAATCGAATCAAATGGAGCCGAGCCGAATCGAATGGAGCCGAGCCAATTGAATCAATGGAGCCGAGCCGAATCGAATAGAGTGAACCGAACTAAGCTGATTGGAGCTGAATTGAACTGAAATAATAATAATAATAATAATAATAATAATAATAATAATAATAATAATAATAATAATAATAATAATAATAATAATAATAATAATAATAATATTAATCAATCAAAACTTTTATTATTATTATTATTATTATTATTATTATTATTATTCAGATTATTATTCATATTATTATTATTATTATTATTATTATTATTATTATTATTATTATTATTATTATTATTATTATTATTATTATTATTATTATTATTATTATTATTATTATTATTATTATTATAGTTATTAATATTAATATTAATATTAATAATATTTTTATTATTATTATTATTATTATTATTATTATTATTATTATTATTATTATTATTATTATTATTATTATTATTATTATTATTATTATTATTATTATTATTATTATTATTATTATTATTATTATTATTATTATTATTATTATTATTATTATTATTATTATTATTATTATTATTATTATTATTATTATTATTAGTATTATTATTATTATATATGGGGATTTGTGCGCGGTGGCGGGTTACGGTTTCCTTCCTTTCTCTTTCTCTTCACTTGGGGAGCTGGGTTCGGATCTTTGTTGCCTTGCTCAAGCGGATTCTCGAAATTCTCCGTATCTCGGATGCGGGGGCTCGGGTGGCCGCTTACATTTTTACTAGACTTAGCTTTGCTATTGCTAAGGGTGTGGGAGCCCAGATTGTATCTCGGCTCCCCACCAATTTCATGTAAACTTTTATTTTTCTTTTAATGAAAGCTACGCGCATCCTTCTATAATAATAATAATAATAATAATAATAATAATAATAATAATAATAATAATAATAATAATAATAATAATAATAATAATAATAATAATAATAATAATAATAATAATAATAATAATAATAATAATAATAATAATAATAATAATAATAATAATAATAATAATAATAATAATAATAATAATAATAATAATAATAATAATAATAATAATAATAATAATAATAATAATAATAATAATAATAATAATAATAATAATAATAATAATAATAATAATTTGAGTGATTAACTAGGAAGCCACCATGAACCACGGTTCACCATCAATCTAATTAGGTGAAATAATAGAGCATCGATTTGCTAGATTGATGTTCAAAGTATAGCCGTTTATCATCCTAATTTGACTGATTAGGTAGCCACTGCGAAGCACCAACAATCCTAATTTAATTAATTAGATAAATAAAAATCGACAGACCCTAATATCATCTTTAACAAATGTATAAAATTTGGTTGATTAATTAAAACTCAACAAATAATATTAATAATTGATAACAAGTAAATTAATTTATTATTTAATAAATTAGAATCTATCTTGTAAGTTTTAAGTCTTTTGAACAGTTAAATTAATTTTGAGGGAAAAACATTGATTTAAGAGTTCACTTGGTTCAGTTTTTAGGTGAAAAGGATACAAAATAGAACGTTATGAAAAAGTGTATGTGAAAGAGTAAAGTTTGTATATGAAAAAATAATTAGGTATTAATAATAGTAATATTAAAATTAACAATGTTATTAATAATATTATTATTAATTAATATTCATATTCATATTAATAATAATAATAATAATAATAATATTATTCGTATTAATTATATTAATATGAATATTATTGATTTTATTAACCATAATATTCATAATAATAACAATAATGAGGATGATTAATTAATAATAAATTAATGATGATAATAATAATAATAATAATAATAATAATAATAATAATAATAATAATAATAATAATAATAATAATAATAATAATAATAATAATAAATATATAATATTAATAAAAACTAGTAAGTTTAAGATTCGCAAAATTGAAATTGGCTGAATTTAGTGGAGTCGAATCAAGTGAGTGAGTGATCAATGGAGCCGAGTTTGAGCTAAATCGAATTTGAATAAGTTTGAAATTTAACCGAATCGAATCGGGCCGATCAACTAAATAAATTTGAATCGAATCGAAATCAATAAGGTAGAATAGCCGAAGCGAAATGAGTGAAAATAAGCTAGAAAGAACAGGCCTCTAGGCCCCTTCTTTCTAGCTTATTTTCACTCATTTCATTCGGCTTTTCACTTATTTAGTCCATTCGATTAAATTCATTCATTTCATTTGGGCTCATTTCACCATTCATTCAATTCACTTCTTTCTATTCAATCGATTCAATTGATTCAACGTAGCTCAGCTCCATTCAGTTCAGCTTAGCTCAATTCAGCTCCACTGAATTCGGCCATTTCAATTTTGCACATCTTAAACTTAATAGTTTTTATTAATATTTTGAATATTATTAATTAATTAATTATTATTATTATTATTATTATTATTATTATTATTATTATTATTATTATTATTATTATTATTATTATTGTTATTATTATTATTATTATTATTATTATTATTATTATTATTATTATTATTATTATTATTATTATTATTATTATTATTATTATTATTATTATTATTATTATTATTATAATTAGTGGTGGTGGTGGTAGTAGTGGTAGTAGTAGTGGTGGTGGTAGTAGTAGTAGTAGTAGTAGTAGTAGTAGTAGTAGTAGTAGTAGTAGTAGTAGTAGTAGTAGTAGTAGTAGTAGTAGTAGTAGTAGTAATATAGTAGTGGTGGTGGTAGTAGTAGTAGTGGTGGTCGTGGTGGTAGTGGTGGTAGTAGTAGTGGCGGCGGTGGTGGTGGTGGTGGTGGTGGTAGTAGTGGTAGTGGTAGTGGTAGTGGTGGTAGTAGTGGTAGTGGTAGTGGTGGTAGTAGTGGTAGTAGTAGTGGTGGTGGTGGTGGTAGTGGTAGTAGTAGTGGTGGTAGTCGTAGTAGTGGTAGTATTAGTAGTAGTCGTAGTAGTAGTGGTAGTGGTGGTAGTAGTAGTAGTAGTAGTAATAGTAGTAGTAGTAATGGTAGTGGTAGTAGTATTTATGTGTGCGTTGACTTGACAGGGTCTTCTCCTTTGACTCAGACTGGGATGACGGATTTTGTGCCTGGCCGGGTTGTTCTTGATCTTTTGCCGCGTAAGTGTGCTAAGTACGGGGATTTGTGCGCGACAATGGTTATGGTTTTCTTCCCTTCTCTTTCTCATCACTTGGGGAGCTGGGTTCGGATGCCGTTGCCTTGCTCAAGCGGATCCAGAAATTCTCGGTATCTCAGGATGCGGGGGCTCGGGTGGCCGCTTACATTTTTACTAGACTTAGCTTTGCTGTTGCTAAGGGTGTGAGAGCCTAGCTTGTTTCTCGGCTCCCCACCAATTTCATGTAAACTTTTGTTTTTCTATTAATGATAGCTGCGGGCATCCTTTTATAAAAAAAATAAAAATAAAATAATAATAATAATAACAATAATAATAATAATAATAATAATAATAATAATAATAATAATAATAATAATAATAATAATAATAATAATAATAATAATAATAATAATAATAATAACAAGAACAATAACAAGAATAACAATAATAATAATAATAACAATAATAATAATAATAATTCCCTTCTCTTTCTCTTCACCTGGGGAGCTGGGTTCGGATGTTGTTGCCTTGCTCAAGCGGATCCAGAAACTCTCGGTATCTCAGGATGCGGGAGCTCGGGTGGCCACTTATATTTTTACTAGACTTAGTTTTGCTGTTGCTAAGGGTGTGGGAGCCCAGATTGTCTCTCGGCTCCCCACCAATTTCATGTAAACTTTTAATTTTCTTTTGATGAAAGCTGCGCGCATCTTTTTTTTTTTTAAAAAAAAAAAAAAAAAATAATAATAATAATAATAATAAAAGTTTGCGTTTTTATAAAATAATAATAATAATAATAATATAGTAATAATAATAATAATAATAATTATATTTAGTATTAATATTAATATTAATATTATTAATATTATTTAAGTTCAATTCAGCTCTATTCAAATTAGTTCGATTCGATTCAAATCGCTTCATTTAGTTCGATTCAAACTCAAATTTCTCGATTGATTCGATTCATTTCGGCTCCATTCGATTCGGCTTCTGGCAATTCGGCTCTAAAAAGCCAGAAAGAACAGGGCCTTAATGTAAAACCGAAACTAATCAATTGAGTAGATCAATTAGTTTACAAATAAACTTATCATAAGCTGCGATAAAAATGTCTCCAATCATTATGAAAATGTGTATTAAATAAAAGTGTCATTTTAAGGGCCTGCCTGAAATTCATGGAATAATTCAGGGGTAAATTTTAATTGGCTGATAATTACCGGGGAAGTTAATTACTTAGGTAATGAGTTCATTGATGCATTGAAAGCAAGAGACAAGCAATATCAAGCTTAAAAGGTGAGAAGCGGTTTTGATTGACTATTACTCCTTGTTGCTTGCATTCTTGCCCTAGAGTCGGGCAAGGGTGCGCACGACACCACGATCCAGCTAAAGTATCGGACAGTGACATCGGAACTAGATAATTTGCCTACACCTAATTGAAATCGTTCTTACATTCTATAAGAAGTTTATATGAATATACTAATCGGAGTAGGAATTATAAGTCAATTTCACTAAATATTCTTGATTTCAAAAGCAATAAATTGATCTTTCATTGTTAGTTTGAAGCAGATAATCTCGAACCTTGTTAGGTCAAATCTCATGTATATTAAGGGTGTACATTTTTATTTGGTCTTTTCAAATGGAGTATAAGTTATTTCAAGTCAATTCATTTTGTGACTATTTATTAGATTATTTTGGGTAAGATGGAGTATGATTTCATTTTGGACTATATATTGAGTCATTTTTGTATATGCATCAAATTAATTTAGAACAGCCATATCAATTTGGGGTATTTGTCATACTCCGTATAAGTCACACGTTACTCTCTTTCACATTTGAGACACCCATTTTGAGTAAAATAAATAAATGGGACGAACGAAGTATTATGCTGGCATTGTACCTCATTTAAGAAAAAAAAAATATATTTACCCAAAATATTTCACTCTAGAAAATTGATAGAATAATGTATCATAATTTAATAATCAAAACCCAAATAAAATACTCCTTCCGATTTAGACCAAAGAACAAAGATAACACTTGCTTTTAGATGGTCTTTAAGGCGGTACTTTGATCATATTTTTCTTCATATATACGATGTTTTTTGTAAAAAAAATATATTTTTATGAAAGATAACACTATTTCATAGCAAATCTATATGGATATATAAGTTGTCTTTCAAAGTTTCATAATTTTAACGATATTTTTGGTCAAAGTTTGACCACTAAAAAATGAACGTACATCCCCTATATACTAAGAGAATAAAAATTCTCAAAAGTTTTCCCCCCTATAAGGAAAGAAATGAGATTTTTCCATTAAACTACCATCTTTTATTTAAAGTATAAATTTTTCCACTAAATTCACAATTGTAATGTTTTAATCAAAATAAAATTAAAGTAGTAGTATAAAGTTATAAAATAAAAATTGCTAATTTTTCTTGGAGAGTGACTTGATTCATATACTTTACACTGTATAAAATATAAATATAAACTAATATTATTATGTTCGAAAAAAAAAAGAATATTCATTAAGAAGATTTAAGAAAAGTTGAAATGAAATCATTAACTTTGTGATAAATTTTTTATTAAAATACAGATTTCATTACATACCCAAGTTTTTTGTTATTTTTTCCTTTGCAGCTTAATATTTTTTTCTCATATCAAAATACAATAAGGTGAAATATGAAAAAAAAAAAAAAATCAAAGTATAAATTTGAAATGCATAAATAATACACTAAGGTGAAATACGAAATGAATTTATTGTATTGTGCGAGATCTGTACTAGTGTTACGTTTAGTCTGAATCGGAGAGAGTAAAAAATACGAGTAAGTTGTTTATTTTAGGACTATGGTCAATTACTCAACTAATTACCGACTTACCGTGTTATCCAGCTCCTACTTTACAAACTTTCCATAAAATAACCTTTCATCAATTTCTGATTTTCTGCTTTTTTCCTTTCCAAATTCCATAAGTCGGTCCCTTTTTCCTCAAGAAATCACTCAACCCCTTTATAAATACCAACACAACCCATACTACTCTTCCCTCATAAATTCACATACATTCCCTATACAAAAACAGCAGCAACAACGACAAAAACAAATTAAAAACCCTAATCATCATCAGTTTCTACTAAGTATCTAGCTCTTTATGAATTAATTACATAAAAATGGCGTTAATTGCATGCGACCACAATGATCTATCCATATTTCCAGAATCGTTATACGATCGTATATATGTTAGAGTGACATACGAAGATATTCCAGTTATAGTATACCAAGATACGAGTACCATCCTTAGATCAACCATAACCACATCACCAAACCCTATATCTCCCTACTGTCCTGATTGCATCGCTAATATCATCGACGAATTCATCTCCATTGGCAGCTCAAACCAAGAACCCCAACAGTTACTCCGCCAATATTAATATATTCTAATACCTACAAACAAGGGTTGGCCATGAAATCGAACAACTTGAGAAACTTGGAGAACAAGAAACTGGTAGAGTTCGCGATATCTCTGTTAATTTTCAAAGGTATCATGATATAAGTTGTACAAGCGCTCAAGAGCTAGAGGCGACCTTGTTTGGGGCACGGGCTGCTGCACTGCTTGATGTGGATGAGTATGTTGAGTACGCGATGAGGACTAACCCCGCTGCCAAGTCGGCTGTTGATGAGCTTGAGAGGGTGGATACGGTGATGAAGGAGGATAATTGTGTTGTGTGTTTAGAAGGGTTTTTGGAGAAGCAAGAGAAGGTGGTTAGGATGCCATGTAAGCATGAGTTTCATGAGGATTGTATTGTCGAGTGGCTAAGTAGTAGTCATGTTTGTCCTCTTTGTCGTTTCGAACTTCCTCTTCAAGTTTCTAATTAGTTTATTTTTAGCTTTATTATTGTGTACATAAACAATGTTTATGCATGGTGAATCATAATTTTATTGAATGATTATTGTATTGAGATGAGATTGATTGTCTAATATTATATATCAACCCAACAAATATGTTAACCTATATATTTGTTAACTTCGTCCCTCCGTCCCGGTCATTTGTTGTCCTTTGGTTTTGGCACAAAGACCAAGTGATAGTGTGGACAGCGGGCCGCCCACGGGGGCGCTTGGTGAGAAACGGGGAACAAGCGTTTGCATTTTGTATGGAGTCGCCACCAATTTTTATGGGAAATTGGAACCGTTCGAATACCTCGTGTCATGTCAAGACACAAAGTAGTGACATGAACACTAAGCAATCGTTACCCTTAGCATTCTATGTCTAGAATGACTCTCGTGGATGCCAATGAACACGGGTGTTCACAGATATCTGGAGTAAGGGGTGAGGGTACGTATTAGGAAGCTCTTTTGATCGAACACCTAATCCCGCCCGCCTCGATAGCGGCCTCTACTAATGATTAGGGAAGTTATTCGTACTTGATATATCGTCGGCTATAATGCATGCAATGCAACATCCAAGTTTTAATCCTAACATGTGAAGATTTAACTAAGTCGGTTGACACGTAATTAGCATACAATTAATGTCGAAATAAGATTTAATGCTCATTTACAGGTGAAAGCATTCAAGCAATAAAAGAAATACAATAAAAGAAATACAATAATGAAAATTACATTAATTACATTGGAATAGGCGATTTATGTCGAAAATACCTTTAAAACGGATAGTTGAGAAAAAGAATAAAAGAATAAGTTACATAAATTAACGAACAGGAATTAGGTGATATTACGAATATTAGTTAATTATACGTAAACTAATTAAACTATGTCAAGGCGAAAACGGAGTTCGTGGACAAAAAAATCAACTGGAACAGCGCAAGAGAGATCGCGCCCTTTGGAAGAGGCGCGCCCGATTCTTGCGTCTCTGTTCTTCAAGGGTGAGTTCTGGCTGTGAAGCCGGAACTGCAAACCGTTAAGGTTAATTGTTAATTTTAAGGATTGATTAGACATAATTACTCGGATGAAAGTGGTTAATAGATTATTTAACATGTGAATTAGTCATAAAAACAGTAAACATGAATGAGACGGAATTAAACGGATTAATTATGTGAAGGGACGATGTTAATGAATGATTAATTAGTGACATCGGTGAATAGAACAAACTAAACATGACGAATTGATGACAAATTAATGACGAATTAATGGATAAACAGATGAAAACTATATCAATGACGAATTCCAGAAACTCAATATGAACGAATTGAATCTCTAAAACCCGGGTTTGAATATTAAATGACGAAAACCCGCAAATATGAATTACTTGGGATTTAAGTCGGACTTATGATGATTAAAACATATTAATGATGAATAAATTATATACATGTGATTTATTAAACTATCATGGTGAAGAATTGAAGACAAACATACGAAAACAAATAAGAAAGACGGAATAACAGAGGATTTAAGAAGAAGAAAAGAAGCGAGAATCTGCGGCCCTCACGAAGAGGCGCAGCAGAATGCGCTCCTTCAAGAGGCGCGGCGATTCTTTGCGTCTTTTCTCGACGTCTGTCCACTGGAAATCCGCAAAAACAGGTTTTAAAGACGGTTTTAGAAATCGGTTTTAATGAGGTATTTTCGACGTAAATCTTACATGAATGATATGATGAATAAAATACAATAAATAAAAGAGGATTATAGACCCTCAGACTTACATGTTGACGGAACGAGATGAACTAAGAATCGACTAGTGAATGCTCGACGCGAATGCAAGGAAAGAGAATGCCCTCGTAAGAGGAAAACGATTAAGTTGATTAAGATTGATTGAGTGTAGTTGGTCAAATTGGTCGGTCATGCAACGGAGAGGCTGGTACCCGGAAAGATCCGAGCTTACGTGGTCGGAAGTCCAAGCACGTAGGCGCCAATTAGTAAGAACGAAGTCTAGAATGCAAAGGGAGAAGAGAAGGGCGGACACTCGCGTGAGAAATATGAGGAACGAAAGCTCCTATTTATACTAATCATGCGACGGAATAGGGTTTCGGAGACTCTTTGGAAGTGAATCTCGGAAAGATATAAAAAAGATACGTAAATCATGCAAAGAAGGGCCTGGGAAGAGGCGCAGCAGTCACTGCGTCTCTTGGAAGAGGCGCAAGACTGGCCGTCTGTTCCCAGGAGGTTTCCTCCTGCTGAAGAAAGATTTCCGCGTTTGAGTTATGGTAGGACGGAAATAATTCGATTATCTTTTGAATATTACGGGATATTATTTGCCAAAAGATAAAATTTGTGAAATATGGAATAGAAATATCCGGAACATTCCAGAACATTCTGACTCGGGATTTAATAGCTATCAGAAAATGGAGACGGTTTCTGACCCGGACTCCAAATGTACTCTAATTACTGCCAAAACGACCGTATCAGGACGTAGATGACAACTAAGAGGTAGACATTAATATTTGAGCAATCACTTGACGATAATCTTACGAACTGTCACAAATCGTTCCGCGAATCAAACATGCGGCCCAATCATCACCGGGTGGTTTGCGGGAGGTGCAGAAACGAGGTGTCTACAGAGCCCCCACTTTGACTGAGGCTTGGACAAGGCGAAAGTCAAAGTATAGCCATCAGGTCAATCGAAGATTACAACCTGACGACTATGGCGACGCGAGGCGGTTCAAGGGGTCTGAACCAAGGACCTGTCGTCGGGAACATTTTAGAGTCTGTCGACTTCCGGGGAGGGTCGTTTAAAGTCCATTAGACTACGTAAGGAAGCTCGCCAGCCATAAGAAGAGACCATACCTGAGACTTCTTCCTCGAGATGCTTCCGGAGTTTGCATAGGAGCTAAGGTTTGAGCATGGGAGCTAAGGGTAAAACCTAAAGGATACATAAGGATTGGTGCTAGGGTGTGGGACCCTAAAGGAAAGCATCGACGGGAAGGAGGTCAAATATAAGTTCAACCTAGAGGTAATTAAGTTTTGGGTATAGGAACTTCTGGAGAGCGACACCTTGTCGGACTCACGCGGGAAACAAGAAATATTGAAAGCAGCAGGACGTCGGTAGAAATCTGGCTGGGAACCCGCTTGCGTTGGTCTCAAGCGAACTCTTGCTGGGAAATATTGACGACTAGGAACATCTTGATCGTCGTGAGAGGAATCTTGAGTGAGCAAGATCGCAAAATACTACTCACGCGGACAAAATAAACTCGAGCAATATCTTGCAAAATATCTTTGCTGCGGATAAGATGAATTTGGGACAATATCGCAAAATACTTTTGTCGCGCGGGTAAAATGAATCTGAAAATACGCAAAATACTTTTTCGCATTGGGTAAAACGTGGGCCGGAACGAAAGAAGATCGTCGAAACGGACCAAAATAATATAATAGCGTTGAAGAAGAGGCGCACCAAAGATGGGCCCACTAATAACGAACTCATTACGAATTTTTGAAAATTCGTATGGAGGGAACACCAGGAAGAGGCGCAGCAAGAGCTGCGTCTCTTGGAAGAGGCGCAGCGCGCTTTCGTCTTTTCCCCAATTTGGCAATTTCCGCGTAAAAACGCGAAATCAGAAGGTTTATTCTTCATTATTTCGAAACTCAATTCTTTCAATTTCTCTCTCAAATCTTCACCATTTCCGTCGAGGTTGGATTCAAAAGCTTGCTTTAAACATGACTAATCGAGGTATGTGTCTTAATCTTGCATTAATCATCCGTATTTGTCGAATTTTGAGCCGCAAGAGTTAGGGTTTTCGACCCTTTTGATCGAAAATTTGGGGCTTTTCCCCCAAATGAATTTGCTTTGCCAAATTGATGCTAGAAATGGATAGTAGGCAATGTTAGGAACATAACCATGTATTCACTTTGAATTTTCATCGAGTTTTGAGCCCTTGAGCGAATTTTGAGACTAGTTTCTGGTGAACCGTAAATTGCTTCGAAAATAGCCTTAGGATTGTCCATTGGCGACGAAATTTGATATTTGGGATCCTTGGATGATGGGTAAACTTCCTGTCATCTCGAAATTTTGGTTTGCGACAACTTTTTCAGGGCACCTTTCTAGGGCATAATCGCCGTTATAACGAAATGCTGCCGAATTTTTGACTTGAACCCGGAACTAGGCTTTGACTTGGACTTGACTTGACCCAATTTATCACACGAGTGATTGGGTTGGCGGGAATATGGCCAAGGATGGCCAGAAAGGACAGTTTTCAGGGCTCCGGAGGCTCGAAAACTCCTTATCAAAGGCTCGTCGTCAAATGACGCGGCCTAAATTTACTTTAATGTTGCAGGTGATGAGGCTTCCACTTCTGGGAGGACTCCCATGGAGATAGACGCTGCTGTTGAGGAGGCTTTGGAGCAGGTCTTTACCGACGCGGTGATGGCCACTGGAGGCGAGGCTCACGAGGAGGAGGCCGTCGAGGAGGAGGAGGAGGCCCCGAGACGGGCCAACGTCAGGCAGAGAGGTCGTCAGCTGAGGGGAGCTCCTGCGTGGGCTGAGACTTGGGAGAGTAGGCACCTCGTGTGGGCTGCAGAGGGTCACCTGTCCTACAGGACGGTGAAGAGCTTGGTAAATAAGAATTCACTGCTCATCACCTATTCTCTTTCATTCTTTTTTTGTCCAAATTTCTTGCAAATTTTATTCAAAACTAAAGATAGCCTTGTTTCAAATCATAATAGGAGGCCGGGAACATCAGGTCGTTCTCGGGTTACACGACAGCGATGGAGCACTACGAGCGGCTGTCGGCGGAGGAGAGGGCCATGATCGAGCGTGGAGCGTTTGGTCCTCTGGTTCAGGTCTGGCGGGATATCGTGAAGAGGAAGTTGCGGGCTAACCTTAGCCTGGTCCGCGCTTTCTTGGATCGATTCTGGGACACGACTTCCACGTTTCACCTGCCTTTTGGTGAGGTGGGAGTTACTCTGGAGGATTACGGCATGATTTCTGGTCTGCCTTGTGGGACCGAGGAGATGGTGTGGCCGGAGACTGCCATGAGAGCGGATTCGGCCGAGGCGAGGAGGTTGATCGGCTGGAACTTGTCGCCGAAGGTCATTGCGATCTTAGGGCTTGGTACCCAGTACCTACGTCCGAGACTACTTTGCGGGGAAGACCCCGGAGCTGGTGACGATTGATGGGAGGGAGACTGCTCCTCCTCCTTGTACAACTGAGCAGAGAGCTCGTTTGTGGCTTTGGTGGTTCTTGTCTTCGATTTACCTCGGAGACAAGGGCGAGAGGCTATCGACGAAGCTTCTTCCCTTCCTTTCTGACCTGAGTTCCCTAGGGCGTTGGGACTGGGTCACTGCTGGTTTTGCGGTCCTCATCCGCTTCATGAGGGCCATGGTTCGTCCGGAGTTGATGGAGAAGGGGACTTCTCCTGGCGCTGTCGGACCTGGACTACTGTTGGAGGTACGAACCTTCCTTTAGACCAAAATAAATTCTTTTCTTTGTTGAATCGCGAAAGATCGTCATTGATTATCTTGTTTTGTAGGCATGGGTGTACTCCTACTTCCCGAGCTTTGCGCCCAAGAGGACAGAGCCGTTGGAGAAGGCCTATCCCGTGGTGAGGGATTGGGTGATGTTCAGGACGAAGAGCAAGCGCTCTTCTCACAATGTCTATCGGCGGGATGTGAACGCCCTTCAGCTGAGCAGCGTGAGTATCTCACTTGTATGTGCATCTCTTGTACTTTGCTTCTATTTAATCATAGGAATGATCTTTGCCTTTATATTGTCGCAAAGGGTGCCTGCACTTGGGCGGAGTACGCCTGAGCGCCTCCTTTTGTCGCCGAGGTCCTTCGACCTAGGAGCCCGAGTCGGCTTTTGTGGACGTCGATGGGTCCCGTGTGGTATCCGGGCGAGCGTGTGGCTCGTCGGTGCTCTCGGGCGCGTTGACGGTTCCCATTGACCCTCCGAGGACGATGTTTAGGGAGCCTTCGAGGCCGAGAGGGAGGCGGACTGGCCGGTGCCGGTGGTGACGACCTTCTTCTGCCTGGCGAGGACTACTCAGCATTCCTTTACGGGAGGTTGGCGTACTGGCCAGTAGTAGTGAGTATCCTTTGCTTTCCTTGATTTGATTTCGAGAGTTATGATGAGAGATCATCGATTAATGAGAGCTATTTGTCTTCGCAGGAGGTTGAGGCGGCGGGCGTCGAGCCCCCAGTGTACCCCGAGACTCTTGAGTACACTGACGCGACTGGGAGGACGACGATCTCCGAGTTGCGTGACTTTGACGTAGCTGTGACGGATCTTTGGCCTAGACGACGGCGCAAGATTCGGAGGGTGAGCCTCCAGCTTATATACCTTTCGTGTAAGAACACATTTGATTGACCTTGTTCACTTTACTGAGAATTTCTTTTGAAATGCAGGTCGCGCCATCCCGGTTTGTGGCACTATGGAGGGTGGCCAACCGGCTACGAGCCACCGCCATCGAGGCGCTTGTCGGTGGTCGAGATCGTCAGGTATGAACCTCATTTGATTTCTCTTGATATTTGGTTTTTCAGTTTTGTTTGAATTGATTGACATGAGCCAATTTCTTGTTGTCCACAGGTCGGTCGTGAGTCGGAGCGGGAGTTGACCCGATCTCGGGAGGAGACGGCTCGCTTGTCGAGGGAGCTCGAGTTTCGGGACGCCGAGATTGCTTTGCTCTTACGGCGAGGGTTGCTTGAGTTGGAGGGTGCCCAGCAGATGAGTCTGCGTAGTTCTTGTAGACTTGATTTTGAACATTTTTGGACTTGTTTGGGGCGCAAGCCCCCAGTTTGCTTGGACTTTGGAACTTGATTCGGGCGCAAGCCCCGTTGCTTGTACATTTGTATATATGATGGCCTGAGTGCCTTTGCTGCTGGGTTGTGTTGCTTGTACCTGCAGGTTAGTTCTTGAACAGGTTTGGTAGACAACGGTTTACGCCGTCATGCTGCCGAAATTTACATGGAAATCACGCATTTTATACACATATGGTCTTAATTAGCGCAAAAATGAGACTCAAAAGGACAAAAATGCAAAAATGCAAAAAAGCAAAAATTTTGTCGGAAACGACTTGGACGGTAGGGAGGGTTACCCCAAAAAAAAAGAAAAAAAAAAGAAACCTGTAAGTGTAGGAGTGAAAATGTTAGAAAAAATGAAAATAAAAGAAAATTATTTCCTAAGAACGAAATTAAAATGAAATTTATTTCCCAAGAATAAATAAATAAATTAAAATAATAATAAAAGAAAAGGTAAATGTGATAAAAATGGCGAATGTGTCGACGTCGCCTCGAAATGCGTGTCCGCGAAGTTAGGAAACATGAACATGGTAAACTGCTCATATTTACCAAAATAAAATCCCGTAGGAATAGGAAATTATTCGTTGTAGGATTAGGAAAGATCCAAACACGGAAATCACAGAAATCTAATCTGGGGAAGAGGCGCAGCATGAGCTGCGTACCTTTGAATAGGCGCAGCAGGAGCTGCGCCTGTTCCCAAGCTTGTCTCTTCTGGCGGATTTTTGGAAACAGCGATTAGTATAAATAGAAGCGTCGACGAAGCTTTAAATCATATAATTCTTCCGTCTCTTCTCCGTAAATCTCATAAAAACTCCCAAAATAAATTTTCAAGAGAAAATTTGTCATCATGAATACTTTGGAGATCCGTTTGAAGGAATGGACTAATGAATTCTCGAATATTGAGAAGCACGACATGGGTGCTCATAACCTTGGGTCTTTGTTGAGTTTGAAACTCATTAAGGTTGTGAAACCGTTCTTGGATGCTTGTCTAGACTACTGGGACCCAAATTGTCATGTTTTCGCTTTCCCGGGAGGTGATATTTGTCCTTTTCCGGAGGAAATTGCTGCTATTGGTGGGTGGGATCCCGAGCACTTACCTGCTATTCCTTCCACTTCACAAGGGTATAAGACCAAATTCAGAGACTTGCTCGGATTGACCAGACTCGAGGTGGATCGCTTGGTTACCCCGAAAGGCGTGAGAATGCTGGATTTTGTAGACCGATTCATCAACAGAGCTGACCCCACAGTTTCTTATGTTGCTAGGAGGAGAGCATTTGGCTTCATTTTCGCATGTGTATGTCTTTTATGGACATGTTGATGAAGATTTGCGAGGTGATCCCCGTCTTTTGGGTCTTATCGAGCAAATGGAGCTGCGCAGGAGCCCAGCTTGCTTGTGCTTAGGGGAGATTATCCTGGGTTTGGATAATAGGAAATCCAACCGCGACCTTCCATTTTTGGGGAGTCCCGTTATCTTACAGGTAAAAGACACCGTTTTTTTTTTTTTTTTTTTTTTTTTTTTTTTTTTTTTTTTTTTTTTTTTTTTTTTTTTTTTTTTTTTTTTTTTTTTTTTTTTGTTTTTTTTTTGTGGGTGTCTAATTCTTGCTTTTTGGTAGGTTTGGCTCATGGAACGGCTCCGACTGCTCGAGCCCCCAGTTCATGCACTTTCCTATCATTCCCGTATGATTGCGATGAGGACGCGGTTGTACATGGTGGACTTCACTCGGGTCTGTGACTATTGGAAGAACAAGCTGAAGAGTGATGATGGCCCGTTGATTAGGTGGGTCGTACCGTGGTGGCATCTCAAGTCTGTTACTGGAGTGTCTTCTTTGGATCCTACTAGGTCCGTGCGCATTCCAGGGTTGGAGTTCATGGTATGCATCTTTCCGGAGCGATTGATGAGGCAGGTTGGGCTGAAGCAGACTATCCCGAGGCTTGATACCGTTCCGCAGACTGCTGTAGTGCTCACCACCGAGAGCCGAAGAGAGTGGGCCATCAAATGGGCCCAAAGGAACATGTGGTTCTTGAGCTTCTCCGCCAATGCTTTGTGGGTGTCAGATTCCTATCTGAGGTGGAGAAAGGCTGCAACTTCGGAAGAACGCGAGAGACTGAGGAAACGCGAGCCTGTCGACTACAAGGTACGCGAGGGAGAGAAAGAGAAGGAGAAGCATCTGACAGAAGGAGAAGAAGAAGCTGGATTTCAGGTCATTCATCCTTCGAAGAAATCAAAGACTACTCCTGTTGCGGAAATGGTGGTTGGCAAGAATGGAAGAGTCAGGCCTCGAGAAAGACCGTTGGTGATTAGGTCTGAAGTGGTGCAAGAGCGCCCGGCTCGAGGTCGTGACAAGAAGTATGACAAGAATGACAAGGGCAAGGGAAAGATGGAGGAATAGCCCGAGTCTTTATTTATTATTTGATTATTATTATTATTGTTGTAATAAAAAGGAGGGATTTTTAGAATCCTAGCCTATTCTATTTTTTTATTATGTAACGTACTATTATTACTTAGAAAATGAATGAAATAAAAAAGGTTGAATGGTTAAGAAACCGCTGTGATTTTCTTTTATTATTCTTGTCGAATTTCAAATGCAATGCAAATGTCCTTCTATTTACATTTTAGGTATATTGGGTTGAATCCGGTGAAGGATTGCCTACGTATTCACTTAAAAAAAGCGAAATCAAACCCTTGCGCGTAGTTCGAGTAAATGTAAAAAAATAATTGTTCGAAGCAAGAGCTTGTAATGAACATAGAAAATAAGCATGAGCTTTTGTTCTCAAGGTGCGAATTCAGTTTATTTGGTGATATGAGGATGACAGTCTTGTCAAGATGCAAGAGCATAGTGACACTTAGCTTATTTCACTTGGCCAAAGTCTTGTTTATTTAGTGCCACAAGAGTGACACATGGGTTTACGCGAGGCGCGTTTTTGTCCTATTCTAGGCATAGTATCGTTTTAGTTGGTCAAGGTTTGTGGGGTTTGAAAACTCATTCCCATCTAGGTCTGTGATTCTAACCGCACCGCCTGGGAGTATGGATTTGACTAGGTATGGTCCGGCCCAATTAGGTTTGAATTTTCCCCTTGGGTCGACAGGTAAAAGAGCTCTGACCGATTTGAGTACTAAGTCTCCTTCTTTGATGTTTCTTGGCCTAACTCTTTTGTTGAAAGCTCGTTTGATACGTGCTTGATATGTTTGGACATTATGCAAGGCGCGTAGCCTACGTTCATCCAGGAGGATGAGTTCTTCATATCTATCCCTCTTCCAATCGGCTTCAGGGATTTGACTTTCGAGTAGAATACGCAAGGATGGTATTTCTAGCTCGACTGGTTGTACGGCCTCCATGCCGTAGGTCAAATAGAAAGGAGTAGCCCCAGTGGGCGTCCTAACTGATGTACGATACCCCCATAAAGCAAAGGGTATCTTGCTTGGCCAATCTCTATAGTTGTCGGTCATTTTCTTGAGAATTGTGACAACGTTCTTGTTTGCCGCCTCTACCGCGCCGTTAGTCTGTGGTCTATACGGCGAAGAGTGGTGATGCTTAATCTTGTATTTGGCTAGCAATTGCTCGGTTTCGGCTTGGAAGTGTGACCCATTATCGCTGATGATCTCATGTGGGCAACCATATCGACAGATGATGTTGTTTTGTATGAACTTTGCCACATTTTTAGCCGTGAGAGCAGTGTAGGAAGCCGCTTCTACCCACTTGGTGAAATAATCAATTGCTACTAGAATGAAACAGTGACCTCCTGTTCCGGCTGGGGTTATCTTTCCGATTATGTCAATTCCCCATGCGGAGAATGGCCAAGGAGATGTCATCGTGTACAAAGAACGGAGGGAGGGACGTGTTGTACGTTCCCGAAGATTTGGCAATTGTGGCAGTGTCTCACGTATTTGATGCAATCAGATTCCATCGTGGTCCAATAATACCCTAAACGCGTGATTTTCTTTGCCATCATAGGCCCACTCATGTGAGGACCGCACTCTCCGTCGTGGACTTCTTCCATCACCTTTCGTGCCTGTGAATGATCAAGGCAACGTAGGATTACACCAAGAGGTGTTCTTTTGTATAATTCTCCTTGCATCAGGATGTATTGGGAAGCTAGTAGGCGTATAGCACGTTGTCCCCTTTTGTCCATATCTGGTGGATAGGTACCGTTAAGCTTGAAATTCAGGATCGCTTGGAACCGTGGTTCTGTGCGATTTCTTCTTCATCGGTGATTTGATGGACATAAGCCGGTTCCGATCGTCGTTCAATACACAAAGGCATTTCTACCATGTGGTCGGCATATTTATCAAAGATGCGAGTTTCAAGAGCGTCTCGCAAATTGATTTTCCTCCCGGGCGGTGTAGGTAGGTTACGTGGTCAAAGAATTGAGCCACTTGGTCTATCCTGGCTTGATAGGGTGCGAGGCTCTCGCCGGATTTTCCAGGATCCTCGTAACTTGATTGATGATCGGTGATGAATCCCCATGTACCCGGAGGTTTCGATGCCTAAACTTACTGCTGCTTGTAGTCCAATGAGACAAGCCTCATACTCTGCGGCGTTGTTTGTCACCTCGAAGTCGAGTTTGACAACATTGTGTATGCTCACCTTCAGGAGAAATGAGCAATACTCCTATTCCGAATCCTCTTAAGTTCGATGCTCCGTCAAAGTATAGGTCCCACGAGTCTACGTCTGTTTGGAGTATATCCTCGTCGGGAAATGACCAAGTATCTATGGTTTGCGCGTCGTTGATAGGATTTTCTGCGAAGAATTCGGCGACGGCGCGACCTTTTATGACTTTTAGTGGCACATATTTAAGGTCAAATTCTGAGAGCATCAGAGTCCACTTTGCAAGACGTCCGTTGAGGACGGGTTTCTCGAAGAGGTATTTGACTGGATCCATTTTGGAATATATCTTGACTGAGTAGCTAAGCATGTAGTGACGTAGCTTCTTCGTTGCCCACACAAGAGCGAGGCATGTCTTTTCGAGTTGCGAGTACTTGCACTCATATTCCAAGAACTTCTTACTTAGATAGTAAATAGCTCTTTCTTCACTTCCTACGGTTTGAGCCAAAGATAGCACCCATGGCGCTTTCGATTCTCGTGAGATATAAACCAAGAGGTTGATCTCGTTGTGGCGGCATGAGCACTGGTGGTTTAGCCAATATCTCCTTGATTCGGTCAAACGCCTTTTGACAATCATCATCCCACATGGTGTGGTCTGTTTTCTTGAGTTTCTTGAAGATAGGCTCGCAAATCATGGTAAGCTTCGATATGAATCGGCTTATATATTGTACCTTTCCCAGGAATCCTCTGACTTCTTTTTCTGTTTGAGGTTGTGGCATTTCGATCAGAGCTTTGATTTTCGAGGGATCTATTTTTATACCGCGTTGGCTAACGACATATCCTAGGAGTTTTCCGGATGTTACCCCAAATGTGCATTTCTGAGGATTGAGTCTCATGTTGTACTTTCGTAGCCTTGCGAAGAACTTGCGAAGGTTTGCAATGTGTCCCTCTCTTTCCTTGGATTTGACGATCATATCATCTACATATACCTCAACTTCTTTGTGCATCATGTCATGTAGGAGTGTAGTTGCGGTGCGTTGGTATGTAGCTCCGGCGTTGATCAATCCGAATGGCATTCTTTGTATAGCAATATGTTCCCCATTGGGTGACGAAAGCGGTCTTATGCATATCTTCCATGGCCATCTTGATTTGGTTATAGCCCGCATACCCATCCATGAAGGATAGTAATGCGTGGTCTGCGAGATTGTCCACCAATATGTCAATGTGAGGTAGAGGGAAGTCATCTTTCGGACTCGCTTTGTTTAAGTCCCTGAAGTCAACACAAACACGGATTCTCCCATCCTTTTTGGGTACGGGTACTATGTTAGCTACCCAGTCAGAGTACTCGGAAACTTTGATGAACCCGGCTTTGAATTGCTTATCAACTTCTTCCTTAATCTTTAGAGCCCATTCTGTTCTCATTCGTCAAGCTTCGTTTCTGAGTTTGAAACCCGCTTAATCGGAATCCTATGTTCGGCGATATCCCCGTCGATCCCTGGCATGTCTTTGTAGGACCAAGCGAAAACGTCTTTGAATTCATTTAGGAGGTCTATGAAATCGGCCCTTTCGGTAGAGCTCAAGGTGGTCCCTATCCTAAGTTCTTTGGGCTCTAATTCGGTTCCTACGTTGATGGGTTCGGTATCCTCTACTACTGGTCCCCCTTCCCCTTCCTGTAATATTTCTTTGGCTACGTAGGGAGGTATTTCGGTTAAGTCCGGGTCTTGGTCATCCTCGGTATCATCATAAACAGAATGCATTGCAAAAAGAACACAGAGAGTAAGCAGAACCCGATTTATTCATATTAAGATTTGAGTAAAGTTGAAACAAAGAAGCCAACGATCCATGGTCGGTGGCGGTAAAGGAACGATGGTGGGGCATTCCCCGAACTACCGTGACTACTCGATGCTAGGCTAGGAGAAACGAAGGGAGTGGGGATGACAACAGAGTAGACTCTCTAATGACTTCTCTGACTCGACTCGATTCCGACTCCGGCTCGAACTCGTCGTCTTCTGGTTCTCCTTTGAACATCTCTCCTTCTCCAGGAGTGAGCTTGAAGAGTCTTCCTTGGTTGTTGGTCCATTTGATAGATTTTCTCCATCCTTTCTGCCGCTTTGTGTCGATTTACGTGATCAATGCGGTGGGGTTGAAGCGATCGTCCCGAAGTATCATAGTAATGATCTCATCTCTGCGCCCTAATGAATCGGTCCTCTCCAAATAATAGACTAACGGCTTGTTCGTCGAAGCAAGGTGCTTGACGGGTTTTGACGGTAGGAACCGTTTCGGGAGGAATGAAGTAGCAATCGTGAAAGATCTCGATTCCGGCTAACTTCCTCTCAAGATAATGCCAAGGTTCGGGAAATCCGTGAAAGAGTTCTGAACTTCCTTCTTGAACGAAGTATCCATTTAAGGTGGGGAGATATGGCCTCATTTGGACTCCTACGTACTTGCGATTTTGGACTTGAGCGAGCATTTCGAGAACTTCTTCAGCTGTGGGTTTGTATCCTAGCCCAAGTGGTATCCTTGTCGAGTTGCCTTTCTTGTATGGTGCAAAGGTGTTCTTCCGAATCGGGTTTAAAGGCATTCCAGGGAAGTATCCCTGATTCTTGAGTATGTGGTTGACCACCAAGTTGGAGTAGGGATTATAGTACAAGGGCGCCAACTCACTTTCTATAACGTTCACACTTTGGAAGCCCCCAAGTTCGTATATGGGATCCGCAAGGACTTGATTGTTTGATTGCTTCTCAATTATTGCCTTGATAGGCGACGAAGTGATCGTCACAACTTTGCCATTGAGTGGGATCTTGATCTTTTGGTGAAGGGTGGATGTTACCGCTTTGGAAGCGTGAATCCAAGGCCTTCCCAGAAGTATGTTGAATGAAGCTTCGATGTCCACTATTTGGAAGTTGACTTTTCGCTCGATTGGTCCCGTGGCTATGGTTAGGCTAGTAAGTCCAACCACTTTTCGTCGTGTACCGTCATATGCACGTACACCTTGATTGGTGGGAGTCCAATCCGACTCTTTCATGCCTAGTTTATATGCCGTCTTGAGGGGTATGACGTTGATCATGAGCCATCATCTACCAAAGTCATTGGCACATTCTTCTTTAGACAAATGACGGTGATGTATAGAGCAAGGTTGTGACTAGCGCCAAAAGGTGGCAAGTCTTCATCTGAGAAAGTAATAGGATTACTTAGCTTCGGTGATTCTTGGAAGACCAAGTTGACTACATCTTCGGGAGTAGAGTTATGCGCTACATTCAATTTGGCCAAAGCTTGCAGTAAAGCTTGGCGATGCGGAAATGAGCTTGCCACTAGTTGCCAGACTGAAAGATCAGCCTTGGTTTTCTGTAATTGCTTGAGCAAATGATCAGTGGGGTCGTCTTCGTTGTCATTTGGTGTGATGACATTGGTTGGACCGTTTTGAGTGGTGCTTTGATATGGGCGACCCGAACGAGTTAGGTGATCCACATCTTGGTCTTCACCATTTTGGACTATTTCCTTTACCAAAGAGTTTTCAATGAGATATTCGTCTTCATCGTCATCGGCCCAAACTCCATTGATTGCAGCTAGTTCCTTCATCCTCATGATGTCACTTTCTAGTTGTATGATTTGATCGACTAGCTTATCGACCACGGTGACTACTTCTTGCATAGTGGCATTTTGAGAGAAGGTCAATGGTACACGTTCTTTAGGCGTTGCATTGGGATCGCGTATGTTTTCTAGTTCCCACACTTGTCTATCTACACTCCTTGCCCATGCGATGAAGTCGGAAATGGTAGGGGAGATGGTAGAGTAGAGTCTTTCTTTCTCAATTGCATGAATTTCATTTTCGGTGGGAGAAATGAGATGTGAGCAATCTAAGGTAGATTCGTCACTTGTAATCACTAGAACTCCAAGAGGATTCTGAGTGTTGTTGGGCTTACCTCCCGGTGGAATTGGAAGTCGACCATCTTCAATCATATCCTGAAGCACGTGTTTCAACTTGTAGCATTTTTCTGTGTCATGCCCCTTGCCCCTATGGTATTCACAGTAGGAATTTTCATCCCAGAATTTGGACTTCCTTTCAGGTTCGGGAGTAGGCCCAATGGGTTGGAGTTTACCTTGCTTCATTAGTCTTTTTAGAGCGTTGGAGTACGTATCTCCAAGGTTTGTGAACTTCCTTGGTGGGCTAGTTTTCTTGGATGGCTCGAGAAGGTTAACTTCGTCGGTCTTGCTAGTAGAGCCGTATGAACGACTCGTGGACCCTTGATATCCTCGACCTACCGTTTTGGACAAGAGTCCTTTACGGATGTCGTCTTCAATTCGTGTCCCTAGTACAGTTAAGTCCTTGAAGGTCTTGATGTTTTGATATCTCAAATGGTTGGCATATATGGGCTTGAGATTGTCCACAAACTTTTCTACAAGAGTAGCCTCATCCGGGCGTTCAACTAGTTGGGTACTAGTCTTCCTCCACCTACTTAGAAAGTCGGTGAATCCTTCTTTGTCATTTTGGGTAAGAACCTCTAGAGTGCGCATGTTGACTTGGATCTCGGCATTATCCGCGTATTGTTTCGAGAACTCGATGGCGGCGTCCTCCCAAGTAGCGACCTTTTTGTGATCTAAAGTGTAGAACCATTGCTTTGGGATGGTGTCAAGAGATGAAGGAAAGATCCTTAAGAACATCTCGGGTTTGATGCCTTTGATAGACATGTAGTCCTTGAAGGCGCGGATGTGGTTCAAAGGGTTCTCATGTCCTTTAAACTTAGGGATATCCGTCATGCTAAAGTTAGTGGGCAATTTGGAGTTGACGGTTTCATACTTACGATTGTTCTCCCTGTAAATGTCATCCCCCTTAAGGTACATCAATTGCTCCTCTAGGTATTGGAGTCTTTTCTCACCGCGTTGTTCCTAGGACAAGATTCTCATCTTTAGACTCGTCATCGGAAAATTGTAGCACTCCACCTTTAGGGGGGGGTAGCTTTCCCTCTACATCAAAGATACGGCCTTCGATAAGCTCAAGGCGGTCATAGGTTTGTTCTTGGGTGATTTGCATTTGGGCTATCGCGGCCAGGATTCGATCATTACTTTCTTGAATTTGCTGGAGGTTCGTTTCATCACTTGACCCAGGCATCTTGGAAACTGGATAAGAGATCGGCGACGAATCAAAACACGATCGACCATTCTATCACACTTGCTAAAAGAGGAAAAGCTTTGACTCGTGAAGTGGGTGTGTGCCACTTGTGTTGAGTGAGTTTTGAAGAAGGACAAGGTCTTTGAAAATGTGTTCCTAGTCAACTGTAGTGTAGTTGTAGGAGTGGACTCGAAGTGAGGTTTTGAAATGGGCTTGTGGCCCGAATTTTGACTTGACAAACGGACAGAGTTTTGACCGGATTTTGCGCTAATTAAAGGCCTACTTTTTTTTTTTTTTTTCAAATTTTGCTTAAAAATAAGGATTTTGATTTTTTGAAAATTCGTCATGGTTTTGTTTAGAAGTGGCGATCACGTAAGATTTACACATTTATACAAGCATTATAACGGGATGCTGAGTGCATTTAAAAGGGTTTTGGTTTAAAGGGTGAGTTGTCATACCGAACCATCAAACCCGAAGTCTGTGGAGAGGCTCGTGCCGAACAAGAGTAAGGCCGATTCCTAGTCCATTTCCTCAAGTAGTGAAGGCCCTTGATACAAACAAGAGTAAGCATCATGGTATGGATGACGTCAATCGCTATCCATCCTTAGGCCCAAATAAGAATTAGGACCGTTTAGACGGGACGATTGGTCGAATGGGTTAGGTTGGGCCTAGGAAGGCCGAATAAACGGTCTAGGAAGACCGAGTTATGAAAACCGACAATTGTCTTGTACAAACTTATTCCCTAACCTTGTTCAAGTTTCACCCTTGGCTACACGTAAGTGTATTATCCCAATGAGTCGCCAAACGTGGACGACGGGCCGCCCACGGGGCGCTTGGTGAGAAAGCGGGAACAAGCGTTTGCATTTTGTATGGAGTCGCCACCAATTTTTATGGGAAATTGGAACCGTTCGAATACCTCGTGTCATGTCAAGACACAAAGTAGTGACATGAACACTAAGCAATCGTTACCCTTAGCATTCTATGTCTAGAATGACTCTCGTGGATGCCAATGAACACGGGTGTTCACAGATATCCGGAGTAAGGGGTGAGGGTAGGGTGCGTATTAGGAAGCTCTTTTGATCGAACACCTAATCCCGCCCGCCTCGATAGCGGTCTCTACTAATGATTAGGGAAGTTATTCGTACTTGATATATCGTCGGCTATAATGCATGCAATGCAACATCCAAGTTTTAATCCTAACATGTGAAGATTTAACTAAGTCGGTTGACACGTAATTAGCATACAATTAATGTCGAAATAAGATTTAATGCTCATTTACAGGTGAAAGCATTCAAGCAATAAAAGAAATACAATAAAAGAAATACAATAATGAAAATTACATTAATTACATTGGAATAGGCGATTTATGTCGAAAATACCTTTAAAACGGATAGTTGAGAAAAAGAATAAAAGAATAAGTTACATAAATTAACGAACAGGAATTAGGTGATATTACGAATATTAGTTAATTATACGTAAACTAATTAAACTATGTCAAGGCAGAAACGGAGTTCAGGGACAGAAATCAACCTGGAACAATGCGCAATGAGATCGCGCCCTTTGGAAGAGGCGGCGATTCTTTCGCGTCTGTTCCAAGGGTGAGTTCTGGCTGTGAAGCCGGAACTGCAAACCGTTAAGGTTAATTGTTAATTTTAAGGATTGATTAGACATAATTACTCGGATGAAAGTGGTTAATAGATTATTTAACATGTGAATTAGTCATAAAAACAGTAAACATGAATGAGACGGAATTAAACGGATTAATTATGTGAAGGGACGATGTTAATGAATGATTAATTAGTGACATCGGTGAATAGAACAAACTAAACATGACGAATTGATGACAAATTAATGACGAATTAATGGATAAACAGATGAAAACTATATCAATGACGAATTCCAGAAACTCAATATGAACGAATTGAATCTCTAAAACCCGGGTTTGAATATTAAATGACGAAAACCCGCAAATATGAATTACTTGGGATTTAAGTCGGACTTATGATGATTAAAACATATTAATGATGAATAAATTATATACATGTGATTTATTAAACTATCATGGTGAAGAATTGAAGACAAACATACGAAAACAAATAAGAAAGACGGAATAACAGAGGACGAAGAAGAAGAAAAGAAGCGAGAATCATGCGGCGCCCTCACGAAGAGGCGCAGCAGAATGCGCTCCTTCAAGAGGCGCGGCGATTCTTTGCGTCTTTTCTCGACGTCTGTCACCGGAAATCCGCAAAAACAGGTTTTAAAGACGGTTTTAGAAATCGGTTTTAATGAGGTATTTTCGACGTAAATCTTACATGAATGATATGATGAATAAAATACAATAAATAAAAGAGGATTATACACCCTCAGACTTACATGTTGACGGAACGAGATGAACTAAGAATCGACTAGTGAATGCTCGACGCGAATGCAAGGAAAGAGAATGCCCTCGTAAGAGGAAAACGATTAAGTTGATTAAGATTGATTGAGTGTAGTTGGTCAATTTGGTCGGTCATGCAACGGAGAGGGCTGGTACCGGAAAGATCCGAGCTTACGTGGTCGGAAGTCCAAGCACGTAGGCGCCAATTAGTAAGAACGAAGTCTAGAATGCAAAGGGAGAAGAGAAGGGCGGACACTCGCGTGAGAAATATGAGGAACGAAAGCTCCTATTTATACTAATCATGCGACGGAATAGGGTTTCGGAGACTCTTTGGAAGTGAATCTCGGAAAGATATAAAAAAGATACGTAAATCATGCAAAGAAGGGCACTGGAAGAGGCGCAGCATCACTGCGTCTCTTGGAAGAGGCGCAGACTGGGTCAACGTCTGTTCCCGAGAGGTTTCCTCTGTTTGAAGAAAGATTTCCGCGTTTGAGTTATGGTAGGACGGAAATAATTCGATTATCTTTTGAATATTACGGGATATTATTTGCCAAAAGATAAAATTTGTGAAATATGGAATAGAAATATCCTAACATTCCGAACATTCGACTCGGGATTTAACAAATATCGAAAAATGGAGACGGTTTCGACCCGACTCCAAATGTACTCTAATTACTGCCAAAACGACCGTATCAGGACGTAGATGACAACTAAGAGGTAGACATTAATATTTGAGCAATCACTTGACGATAATCTTACGAACTGTCACAAATCATTCCGCGAATCAAACATGCGGCCCAATCATCACCGGGTGGTTTGCGGGAGGTGCAGAAACGAGGTGTCTACAGATAGGGCATATTCTGCACCCGCTGACCGAGTCAACATATTAAGCAAGGTCAAAGATATCCACAACAAGTCAACACCTTGGACAACCTAACCGACGCAGCCTGTCGGCCTGTCACTTGGGTCTCGGCTAGGCAACTAGCCAGCCGGGATACACATCCGCGTACTCACATCCAAGACCCCTCGGCATGGAGTCAACAGGGCCCGCCGGCCTGCCACGGGTCCCTCGGCCGAGGGTAGAACAGTCTTTCCACCTGCTAGCCACCTGGCCACTTGGCCACTACGTGACAAAAGGTGAAAGTCTATAAATACTCCTCAACCCTCATTGAGGAAAGGATCCGCAAATAATTAATTAAACATACTAATCTGGTATAAACTCCCTTATCTCTCTACAATATACTTTGTGCCAAGTAACACACAACTTAATCCCTCTTAAGTTTACTGACTTGAGCGTCGGAGTGAGTTCGCTCGGTACCAAGCCGAGCCCTCAGTTTGTTCATTGTTTCAGGAGAGGCCGAAAGGAAGAGTCAAGCAAAGCCATCATTCTACAAGCTTACGTGGTAACAAATCTGCTCTGGAATTACACCCGGACGAAACTGCATTCCATCAGGATGACACAGTCCACAATTCTGAGATTGGGCAGTCCCCCACCGGCCGAGTAATTCAACCGGCGTACGGGATGCCAATAATACCAGAAACACCGCTGCCCGCCGGCCATGTCACCGTCATGGGACATGTGGTCGATGCAGCCAAACTGAAGTTGTTCCTGGACCTAATGGGTAATACGCCGATCACCCCCGCCGCAACGACGGTGACGGCAGCACACCCGCAGGTGACCAGGGCCCATAAAGTGACTCCGATCAACTTGACCGGAGTAATACAAGGAGCTGAGCATGCAAGGACGCCGGCGGTGCCCGTGGTGTCAGTGGCAGACCAAAGCCCTTCCCCACCTCGCGGGAGGACAGCGTCGCCGCGGCAACAACGAGGCCACCCCCGAAGAAACGAAGAAAGGAGCCCGACTCACCAGAGTCGGATAACAAGAAGCCCTTCCCGCTACGGGGAGATAAGCCGGACTAGGGATGCGAGGAGCCGATCGCCGCGTGTCATTCGGCACGTGGTCAGACAGCCCCTCCATGACTACGTCCTCGAAGTTCCGGTGCCGACCAAACTGAAGCTGCCGTCCCTATCATACAAAGGGGACGGTGACCCAACCGACCACGCCGAGGCTTTCGAGTCTTACATGTCGGTATGGGAGCGACGATGAGATATGGTGCCGAGTCTTCCCAACAACCCCGCACGGGATGGCTCAAAGTTGGTACAAAGGGCTACGATGGCTCGGTGTCTTATGCCGACCTCGGGGATAATTTTATAGCCCGAAGACGCTTGCAACAAGCGAAGGGCCGTGGAGACATCGGATCTCCCGACTATCCGACGGGGAAGACGAATCCCTCCGGAGCTACGTCAAGAGGTTCGACGCAAGGTTCACAAATTCGTGAACTAAACCCCGAATCCGGCGGCCTTCGCACCGATGAAAGGCCCGCCTAAGGGCGATTTCAAAAATGAGCTCATCAAGTGCGAAGACCTCAATCTAGCCTCCGCTTAAAGATGGCCGACCGAGCCATAAAGGTGGAGGACTACCACAAGACTGGTAGGCCACGCGAAGGCGGGCAACCGAGAGGAGGCCGCCGGGAGAACATCGACGAAGGTCGTCGTGACAATAATCGGTCACGACCTGAAAGATCTAACAGAAATGTAACTCGGCGGGCGCGGGGAGGTCGGGACCATACACCCAGAAGCGGTACCACGGTCTCACCCCCCTGGTCAAATCACCCGCTGAGGTCTTTGCCCTGAGCAACAATGAAGGGCAGAAGTGGGCAAGGCCCCCCAAGACAAAGGCGGAGGGCGACGCAAGCCAATTTTGCGATTACCACGGCCGGCCGGCCATAAGACCGACGATCTGTCGACATCCAAGAACGCCATCGAGGAGCGATCCGAAGGGGGCCCTCGGCAGCAATGCGTAGCTGGGGCCCCGGGAACGAGCTCCGACGGGGCGAACAGGAAATCAGTATTCCAGAGAATGGGAGTGATCCAGGTGGTTACCGGAGAAGACGAGAACGGAGGGTCGGCTAATGGGCACAAACGACACCTAAATGAGCTTTACCAAGCCATCAACTTTGTGCCCACCACAGCGATCCCAGCTTCCACCGTCCCCGATATAACCATCGGAAGGAAAGACTACGAAGGAGTCGTAGCCCCCAAATGACCCGGTGATCCATCTGGACATATCCAACCACTTGGTTAAGAGGTGCCTAATTGATACAGGCGCCTACACGAACATCATGTTCAGAGAATGCTTCCTCAATCTCGGTCTGAAAATTGAGGACCTGAGCCCCTGCACCAACCCACTATACAGCTTCTCGGGGGCCGGCCTAGTATCCCTGGGGTCAATCAGGTTGCCGGTGATGTTCGGCCAAGACGATGCGGCCAAGAATGTGTTATCCGAGTTCGTGGTCATTGATGGTTCGTCCGCCTACAATGTTCTGATAGGTCGGGTTACTTTGAGCGAGGCCGACGCTGTAATGTCCATTCGGGCCCTGACATTGATGTATGTCTCGGACCGGGGGGAGGCACAAAAGCTCGTCTCAAAGGACGAGAGAGACGAAGTTGTCAATGTCCAAATATCTGCCTGAGGGTGTAACATGCAATCCCTCAAAGTGGCAAAGAAATCAGAGAAAGGGAAGAGCCCATCCTTACGACAGGAGGGTGATCCGATGAGCACCAACAACGTTAGCATGGTCGAGGGGGCCGAGACCGAACAAGTAGAAATTGACCCAGGGCGCACCGTAACTGTCGGTGTCGGTCTGGAGCCAAAGTTCAGAGCCGACCTCCTAGACCTGTTAAGAAAGAACAAAGACGTCTTCGCGTACTCAGCCGCCGAGATGCTAGGCGTGAGCCGAGAGGTGATCGTTCACAAGCTGAACGTGCTCTCCAACGCTCGCCCTGTCAAGCAGAAGATGAATAACTCCTCAGCCGAGAAAGACGAGGCCATCAAGGCCGAGGTAGACAAACTATTGGAGGCAGGCTTTATCATGCCTTGTACTTACCCCGAGTGGCTAGCAAATGTTGTAATGGTAAAGAAGTTATCAGGGGGGGTGGAGGATGTGTGTTGATTTTACAAATCTTAATAAAGCATGCCCTAAAGATTGCTATCCCTTGCCTCGAATAGATAGTTTAATAGACGCAACGGCAGACTACACTATGCTGAGCCTGCTCGACGCCTTCTCAGGGTACCATCAAGGTATTCATGGCCGAAGAAGACATGCCTAAGTGCGCATTCATCACCATACACGGCACATACATGTATAAAATGATGCCGTTCGGTTTGAAAAACGCTGGCGCAACTTACACTAGGTTGGTTGACAAAGTGTTTCAAGATCAAAAAGGGCGAAATATCGAGGCTTACGTCGACGATGCTATTGTAAAAAGCAAGTCTGACAGCGAGCACCTGGCCGACTTGAGCGAAACATTTTGTTCACTAAGGAAATACAAGATGAAACTTAACCCAATGAAATGCAACTTCGGTGTCCGGGCAGGTAAGTTCCTCGGCGTGCTTGTCAGCGCCAGGGGAATTGATGCCAATCCAGAGAAAGTCCAAGCAATACTGGACCTACCGGAGCCGAGAAATCGAAAAGAGGTTATGATGCTGACCGGGAGGATGGCGGCTCTCGCCCGTTTTATCTCTCGATCAGCCGACAAGAGCACCCCATTCTTCAAAGTGTTGAAGGGGAATAAAGACTTCAGCTGAGGGGAGGAACAGAGCACAGCTTTCAGGCAACTGAAAGCTCATCTTATAACTCTCCCGACCCTGTCCAGGCCGATCCTGGGGGAGACGCTATATCTATACATAGCAGTTATCTCGGCCACGGTCAGTGTCGTTATCATCAGAGAAGAAGACAAACAGCAACACCCAATCTACTTTGTCTGCCATACATTGTTGCCCGCCGAAAGAAATTACCCACTGATTGAAAAGGCAGCCTTTGCTGTCGTCGTTGCCGCAAGGAAGCTGAAACCTTACTTCGACGCACATCTCGTGATGGTCTTAACCGACCAACCATTGGAGAAAGCATTGGAAAAATTTGAACAATCCGGCAGGCTCATCAAATGGGAAGTAGAGCTATCCGGCTTCGGCATTCAATACAAGCCGAGGCCCTCGATAAAGGGACAGGCACTTGCAGACTTCCTAGCCGAGTGCACATATCAAGAAGAACCAAACCCCGGTGTATGGGAAGTATACACCGACGGGTTCTCCACGGCGAACAGCTCAGGAGCCGGCATCCTTATCATCAGCCCAAACGGGGACGAGTTTGAGTACGCCTTGAAATTTACCTTCTCAGCCTCAAACAACGAATCCGAATACGAGGCGGTGATAATCGAGTCGAGCTAGCTAGAGCTGCCGAGCGAGAACACATTGTGTTGAAGACAGACTCACTATTGGTTATTAACCAAATCGAGAGAGAGTATGAGGCTCGGGACGGACGACGGGATGGTAAGATACCCGAAAGGGTAAAAGCGACACAAAGAAAATTGAAATCTTTCCAAATCCAATGCATTCCCAGGTCTGAGAACAACCGAGTCGACGCTCTCTCAAAACTTGCCAGTTCAAGCATCAAGAATGTCAGTCGAACCGTGCTGGTAGATATCAGGAATGCTAAAAGCATCACTGAGACCGTCGGCATGGTGAGCGACATAGAAGCCGAGACGACTTGGATGACTCCGATAATGAAATTCAAACTCACAAATGAGTTACCGGAGGATCGCAGTCTCTCCCAGAAGATAAGAAGGATCGTCGCAAGGTACTTGTTGTTCGAAGGAGAACTATACAGAAGGTCCGCGATAAGACCACTTTTGAAATGTGTCGGCCCAGCCGACGCAGAGCTCATACTGACAGAGATTCATGAAGGCATCTGTGGACATCACATGGGGGCAAGAACACTAGCCCACAAAGCTCTCCGAGCCGGCTACTTCTGGCCTACCATGCTTGAGGATTCCAGAGCTAAGACCAAGAAGTGTAAAAATTGTCAGATGCATGCTCCGGTGATACATGCACCTTCCCGAGACCTGCAACCGGTGCTTAGTCCCCTTCCTTTTGCACAGTGGGGGATGGATTTATTGGGGCCATTTCCAACGGCCTCCAGAGGAAGAAAGTACCTGATTGTCGCCGTTGATTACTTCACCAAATGGGTCGAGGCAGTCGCGGTACCTGCCAAAACCACGGCGGCCGTAAGAAAAGTAATTTGGGAGAACGTCATAACTCGATTTGGGTTACCCCAAGTCATGGTGTTTGACCACGGCCGAGAGTTTTGGAGTGACATGGTGATGAACTGACTAGAAGAGTTCGGTATCAAGTTTGCATACTCCTCCGTCTGCCACCCTCAGAGCAACGGGCAGGCGGAAGCAGCTAATAAAACAATCCTAAACGGGCTGAAAAAGAAGGTTGAAGATCTAAAGGGAAGGTGGGCTGATGAACTACCCGGCGTCCTATGGTCCCTTAGAACCACGGAGTAAGAAGCAACGGTGCATCCATTCCACCTAGTCTATGGGTCCGGCCGTTCGCCAATTGAAGCATCGGTGCCAACATTCAGAAGGCAAACCTTTGACCCAGTCGAGAATGAGGAAGGTCTGAGAGTCTCCCTAGACCTGGTCGAAGAAAGTCGAGACACGGCACGGCTTAACTTGGCAGTATATCAAAATCGAATGAGAAGAGCATACAACCGTAGGGTCCACAAAAGAGACTTAAGAGTAGGAGATCTAGTTCTAAGAAAGTCAGCCGCCACCAACAAAGGAAACATCCATGGCAAAATGACGGCCAACTGGGAAGAACCCTACCAAGTGGTTGAAGAAATGAGGCCGGGTACATACCGGCTGACAGACATGGAGGGAGTGCCTCTAATGAGCCACTGGAACACCGACAATCTTAGAAAATACTTCGTATAGCGGCGGAGGTGTCCGAGACCGTTGTAGGCACCCCAATGCTTGATTATATCTAATGAAGAATGTTCCAAGTTTTCTACCAAAGTGAAATGTCCCTCCCATAGTCATACCAAGATATTTACAACAGCAGTCAAAACGTAAACTAGTTCATCTCGGCCAAAGACGGGAGTAACGAGGGAAACGCGACTTGCCCCACAGCAGTTGTTACTCGCCACAACGACCAACATGCTTAGGAACGTATAAGTACGGTTGAGAAACGCAAATCGGACGCCTCGGCTAGACCGAGAGTGAAAGAGGAAGCGATCAACACGTCTAAAGATACGAACGCTTTCGCGCAGAATTCCCGATTGCCTCGGCCAGACCGAGAGTGACGGGGACACAACGACCGATACGCTAACATGTTCACAACGGCGGTTGGGAAACGCAAATCTGACTGCCTCGGGCGGTGGAGGAAGCGACCGACACGCCAACATGTTTAAAAACGTTAAGTACAGTTGAGATACGCATTCTAACTGCCTCGGCCAAGCCGAAGGTAGAAACGAAAGAAAAGGCGCTCAATTAATAACGAAGGAAGACAACTCAGACAAAAATGAGAAAAAGACATCGGTCAAGCCAGAGGCAAAATAAACAAACTCTTATTAAAAACGTTTACAGGTAATACAAGAAAGAAGTCGACGGCCGTCCCCATAGGGATAGCCTAAACACTACCTACCAAAGTTTACAAAAAAGAAGGAACAGCAAAAGGGTACAGACATAAGACATGAAGTGCCAAAAGATGGCAGGGAGGAAAGGCTTAATAATTGGCCCCGAACAGTGGCTATCCGAGATGCCGGTGAACCCGGTGACGACCGCCCGTCTCCCTATGCATGTTCTTTGCTGCCACCACCGGCGACATCAAGAATCATCTTTGGTGGGCGACCCGAAGAGCGACTTGCGGCTTCACTTTTCACCGCTTTGCCCTCTCGGCTTCCTCCCTGGCCGCCTTCACCTTTTCAGCATGGGCCGCCTTCTCCGCAGCCTCCTCTTTCTCCTTCTTCACCTCTGCCTCCTCCGCAGCCTTCGCCTCCGCGGCCTTCGCCTTAGCATCAAGCTTATCATCAAACAACTCGTCAAATTTTTGCCACGGGAAGAAGCCTTCAGGAAAGAGCTCTCCGATCACTTCCCTGGCGGCTTCTTCGGCCAGGTCCCGGTATTGGGCGCACATGTTAGGGAGGATGGCGCCTTGGAGCGTCTCAATGTCCAACTCCCTCTGGGCGATGATAGCCCTCGTGTTCCGATGCGCCTTCGCCTGGGCCGTATACAGGGACTTTCATTCCTCCCTCTTCTCAACAGCAAAATCGAAGGCAGCCTTAAGCTCGTCACGCTCCTCCAGCAGCTTAGCGGCATCAGCCTCCGCAGCCTCAACCTTGGCTCTCTCAACAAGGACCGCCTTTTCAGCCTCGACCTTGGCCCTCTCGGCTTCCTTCTTCGCAGCAGCGAGCTCAAGCCTGAGCCGCTCAAGCTGTGGGGCAGCTTCGGCCATGACCTTTTCTTGCTCCATAATATGAGCACCGTCCATGTCAGCCCACTTCGCCAGCATCTTCCTAATCTGGGCAGGGGAAGGCTTCTGGGAGGAGGAGACGACGGCGGCATCTTTATCACCCGTCTGCGCAGGTCGCTTCTCAATACGCCGTTCAGTAGGACCGGTAGACGGCGGCGGTTGATCTACAAAAAATTCGGACAAAGCATCCATGTCAACGTTCATTGACATGCCGAGAGCCGTCATCGAACGCCTAATGAACCAGCTAAATCTGAGCCACAGGTTAGATCTGTACCAGGCTTGGCTTTCTTGGTTGGAGGACCCATTTCTTTGCCGGCCTCGGTAGCAGTAGCAGCGGCAACAGCAGACGCTGTCTCTTTCCTCTTACGTAAAAGACGAGATTCCTCGGCAACGGTGACCTCCTCATCGGTAATGTCGACGACCACCACCTTCTCCTTTCGGACCACAGGGATCGAAGACGGAGCCGAAGTTGACGCCGTCGCCGCCATAGATATTGCCTTTGGTTTATGGCGCGGCACTTTACTGGCAACCTTCGCCTGGGCCGCCGTCACATCTAGGGCCTTCAACTGCTGATCCATGAGGTCGTTTGGCGTCGGTCTGTGATCACGTGTCTCGGCCTTCGGATGCAACTCAACAACTTTCTTGTCCTTGTCAAGTCCCATCCTCTTGAGGATATCCGCAGACAGATCCGGGCCAAAACAGTCTGTAAAAGAAACGAGGCAAAAGTTAAACAAAAGAAATAAATCAAAGTTCAAAAACAGAAACATTAAAAGCAGAGATGGGCCTCACACCGACCTCACTCACCCTGTTCGAGGGCCGGTATGAGGCCGACGTGGCAGAGCAGCTCATCCTGAAGAATGATCTGCGTCGGGGGCATCCATCCCTTCGGCGTCCCATCCTTCTCAGCCTCAAACAGCTTCATTGCCCGCCTTTCGTCCTCATTGAGATGGACCCTAAAGGCGTCCATCTTAAGCTTATTCCGGGAGACATATTTCTCACGCTCCCCCCGACTCTCACACCGCAAATTGATGCGGCTTTGGAAGGACCAGGGCAGTGGATAATCCCCTGGAACCTCAACATATACCCACCGCGCCTTCCAGTCCTTGCAGGAAGTAAGCTTAGAGACGGTGATATAACCTGGCTCGGTCTGTATGCTATACCACCCCTTGCCACCTTGGACATTCAGTCGAAGGTGATGAAGCCGGCGGAATAGGTTCACCGTTGGGGCCTCCCCCTTAAACTGGCATAGCCACACAAAGCCAACAATCGTCCTAATGGCCAACGGATGCAGCTGTGCCACAGCGACGTTCATTGCTTTAATTATGGCAGCAACGTATGCATTCAGAGGAAACCGGAGCCCATACTCCAGGTGTCTCATGTATACGCCGATACAACCCGGGGGAGGGCAACAGACGGCCTGACCCTCTTTAGGAATAACAATCCTATACTCCCTGCCGAAGGAGAAATGATGTTCGAAAAATTCAGAACCAGAACAACTGGCGAACTTGTTGGTCCAAGCACGATCAGGGCCGATCTTACAGGCGTCGCCGTGATCCAGGAGATGCGGCCTCTCCTCATCGGAATGAGTCCTTTCCTCATCATCACCATCATCATCAACATCATCACCGTCATCATCACCATCATCATCATCCGAGAAATCCTCCAAATACTGATCGTCAACCTCAGGAGAAGGAGACCTAGGGCCCCCGGACCTTATCGGGACGGCGGCCAGTGCCTCCTCTTCATCAAGGCGCGACGGGGAACCACCCGGCGCAGGATTACTAGGTCCGGCATCAGCAGAAGAAATGATAACGAATATTTAACAAGAAAAAGATTGAAGAATTTGTTTGATTACCTTGGAAGGAAATGTTACACCGAGTAAACGCTTCGAGAAATTAGAAAAAGAAAGGAAATCTGCGAAAGAAAAGCGAAACGAGAGGAAATTTTTGAGAAAATGAAATTTGGAAGGCCAAAATGAGGGTAATCGCCTATTTATAGAGCAAAGCCCACTCAATCCGACCAATCAGAGCAAAGCCCATGAAGCGTCAACCAATCAACGCCGAGCCACGTGTCAAGCATGCAGCCATGGAATGTCAATCGACAAACAGTTACAAAACTTCTTCAACACGCTCCTTGACAGAATGCCAATCGACGTATCTTCTTCAAAACAACCCTTAGTATCTACTTGCCAAACGGCCACTTCAACCGAGCTTGGCGGCAAAGACCGGGGGGCAATCAAAAGCACACGGCACTCGCAACCTCGGTCTCGGCCAGCGCCATTTTCTTTTCCACATTTGATGCCCTTTACACATCCATGTGGAGGGGGGATACTGATGACGGCCTAAGCGAAACCAAGCCGAGGAAGAATAAGCCGGGCGAAAATTTTTACTTGCGCAGAATACGCTCAACACTCATCGAAGGTCCATACCACGACATATACTACGGGGGCAAATTGATGGGGCATATTCTCGCACCACGACCGAGTCAACATATTGAGCAAGGTCAAAGATATCCACAAAGAAGTCAACACCTTGGACAAATTAACCCTACGCAAGCGACTGTCGGCTGTCACTGGGTCTCGGCTAGGCAACTAGCCAGCCGGGATACACATCCGCGTACTCACATCCAAGACCCCTCGGCATGGAGTCAACAGGGCCCGCCGGCCTGCCACGGGTCCCTCGGCCGAGGGTAGAACAGTTTTTCCACCTGCTAGCCACTTGGCCACTTGGCCACTACGTGACAAAAGGTGAAAGTCTATAAATACTCCTCAACCCTCATTGAGGAAAGGATCCGCAAATAATTAATTAAACATACTAATCTGGTATAAACTCCCTTATCTCTCTACAATATACTTTGTGCCAAGTAACACACAACTTAATCCCTCTTAAGTTTACTGGCTTCAGCGTCGGAGTGAGATCGCTCGGTACCAAGCCGAGCCCTCAGTTTGTTCATTGTTTCAGGAGAGGCCGAAAGGAAGAGTCAAGCAAAGCCATCATTCTACAAGCTTACGTGGTAACAAATCTGCTTTGGAATTACACCCGGAATACCAAGGAAAGATGAGAGGGTCAATAGCTAAATGAGAAGTGGAACAAATTGAGTGTTAATGATCAATTTACTCATCAAGTTCATTCTTAAAATAGAAAGGACAACAAATGACTGAGACACCCCAAAATGGAAAAGGAAAACAAATGACCGGGACAGAGGGAATAATATTTATTGGTCGTGAATAAGTAATTGGAGCGATCTCATAATATAATTGTGCGAATTTGTATAACTTGTATCTACTCTTCTATATAATATTATTAAATGGCTAACTTGAGCATCCACCATACGCCACGTGTCAATAGGAAAAACAAGCACACAATGTTCAACAAACTAATCTCATAATAAGTCTATACAATATAATATAAGATTTTCAAATACCCCCATCAATTCTCAATTTTGAAACGGTCGACATATAATTAAATAACTCACTTAAATTTTCTTAATTAATTTCATACTTAATCACTCTATAAGTTACATGTCTTTTTACCTTTTCCTATATCAATGTTACCTTTCAATTGCTTAACTAATTTCATGTGAAAATTAAAATTTCATTCTCGGCAAATTTGTAGATTTTTTTTTAGAATCTACTTTTTGATATTTTTTAGGTTGTTAGAGATCACAATTGAATATTGGAAAGAAAGAATGCATTTTGCTTTTTGTTCACCATTCTCTGTTGTTTGATTATTTTCCTTATTTTTCCTCTCTTTATTTTCTTCTTTGGTTAATTTACCCTCTTCTTATTAAATTTGTTTACACTGTTTTAATTTTTCTTCCTTTTAAGTTTTGATAAATTGGTGTCGAGAGATCAGATCTAAATACAAGTTTAGGTATTAATTTGATTAGAATTTGTTATTTTTATTTACCTTTTTGTATAGCCGTTTATGCCATTTTTCATATTAAGCAAAACATTACTCATAGTTTGAAACTTCTAATTTAATTACCTTTAGTTTAGTTGTTGTTTTGTTCTCCATTGTACTGGGGAAGATATTTAGTTTGCAAGAGGTCATTCTTATCAATAAATTTAGAGAGATAACAATAGTTTTTATTTACTTCCCGCTACATTGAGATGATTGACTATGAACTATTACATAACTAAAGATATGGGAAAATATATGTTTTTTTCCTTTTACTTATATATTATAGCCATAAGTAAAATATGAATAAATGATAGTAAAATGGATGAATGAGCATAACATTATTGTCATATTTGATTTTTTTAGGAAAAAAAAACTAATTGTATCTATTACTACTACTTATTGGATTGACTTACATTACTTTAGTAGTTTAGTGACTCGAGTATTCTTATTACTACTACATTCATTCATCTTCGTAAGAACATGGAAATTTATTTGACGCATATAAACACTTTTTTTTTAAAATGCTATGTTTTGATATCGTAAGTTTGCAAACAAGTTCATTCATTACCTATTGAAAAAAGGAAGTCCACATCTATTACCTATGAATTTTAATTGATATACTAGTCGAGATGACCAAGCTTAATTCTCTTGCATTATGGAATTGAAATTCAAAAGTCTTTATTACCTCTTCAAAACATATATTGATCAACCTAACTGTTGTATTGAAATCTAGAAGATGTTGACATAAAATGTATATTGAGCATTTATTTATATGACAATTTGACACCCCCACAATAGTGTCACATGACACATCTATAAAAATGCCTTGTAAATCTCCTATGTAGAAAACTTCTTATCAAAATCTGCACTAATCATCATATGAAAGTACATACTATGACCTTTCATTTGTTGAAATTATTATTTCTTTGAAATCTTTGAATGCCTATTTAATTTACAAATTCATTCGACTTCTAAGTTAATAATATATCTTTGCCGTTAAGAAATACTTTACCCTACAAACCATAATTGAACTATATAGGGTTGAAAAGTCTAAGTAGTTTAATTTGTTTTTTTGACATTTTTTTTTCAACAATCATTGATTACTGATTTGTGTAATGTTGATATTTTCTATTTTTTTTCTTTATGTAGGTGATATTGAAGTCATTATGCGTGTTTAAACAAAAAGTAAACCAAATTGCTCTATTTACAAAAAAAAAGGAAGGCACCATCGCGGGGATCTCTACCTTCAAAAATTCTACAATGTCGTCAAACATTATGTCAAACATAAACGTCCCGTGAATTTCACGGGAAAAAAAACTAGTTAAAATTGAAATGGCCTCAAAAGATTCCAACACAAGTATACAACCAGTATATATAATTAATAGATGAACTATATCAACTAAAACCTTAAGAGCATCCGCAAAGGTAGAAATCGAGCTTCCCATATACACTCTCTTTCCTCATATGGTGCTCCTCATTATTGCACCAAGCTCTCCAACATTTGGGGCTCCACTGTTTTTAGGGAGGTCCCTAAAAAAAAGTAAGGCAATTTGTATTACTTTTGGGGAGGTTCCTAAATTTTTGTATATGATGAATTGGGGAACCCCATTATTGCATAGATATAATTATGAAATGGGGAGGGTAAATGGAAAAGTTAGTGGAAAATGAGATGGACGGATAAGAAAAGAAAAGAAAAAAGGATTATTTTCACTTTGGTGCCCTCAGGTTTGACCTAATTCCACTTTAGTGCCCTGAGGTTTGCATAATTCCACTTTGGTGTCCTGAGATTTAGACTATTTCCCACTTTGGTGACCTATACATAACATTCTTAGTATTTATACTAAAAATAATAATTTGAACATAACAAGTCAAACCTTTTTTTGTAATATTATGTTGATTATTCTATTTGATATGTAACACAATATCCAATTTTACACTTTATCTATAACTCCTTAAAATGCATGAACTTCTAAAAATACCTCTTAGAAATAGTGCTAAGCTGTTCATCCGTGTGCAACTGTGCAAGGCATGTGATCAAACATTTTCTCTCAGCACCACTCTCACTTACATGAACGCGTGGCCTTTATTCTCCACTCTATTGTTGACCATTCTACCTTCCACTCCCAGTCTCACCAAACATTTCCCCTCTTTTACTCTACGTTCTACCCTATGTCCAGAACCCCTCATTTGAACACCACTAAATTCCATTTTTCTACCTCAAACCCTTCATTTTTCTGCTTTATTCCTTCATTAATGGGGGCAAACTCGACCTGAAAGCCATGACGATGCATACACCATTAAAGGCACCAACAAAGTCGTCTGAGGTAATTTCCAATTATTATCTTTTTACCTCATTGTTTTTATATTCCGTTTTCATCTAACCATTCTCCCTTTCAATTGCTAGACACTCTCTGAGTTCCTCCGTTTATACTTTTACCTAAATTTTATGTCATTCCGAATTAGAAGTGGTTAATTAGTTTACCACTAAGGAGAATTCACGGGATCTCAGTTAATGCAATTGATTCCTTTAAAGTACTCAGATTTCTGGGTACATAGTTCGATTACGTAGAAGAGGTAATTTAGAAATTGTCAAGCTTAGCCCTTAAATTTACTTATCATTCCAAGGAAGTAGCATGAACTACAACTTTGAAACAATGTGTGTTGTCAGTGCTTAATTGGTCTCATTTTACGCTTTTACCACAGTGTTATCATTCCTTGAATTTACAAATTGGCTTTGTGTGTATTCGGGTATATGATGATATGCTTGTGTTTATTTTGAACTTTTAATGATTATGGTGAACCTTGGACAAGTATTAGCTGCCATTTTTGGTTCCTTTATGCCATGTTAAGTTGTTGTCCGCTCTGTTCATTGTTTTTCTCTCAACTTGTTGCCATGTGATAACAGTTGTTGGTGGTGACGGAAATAGTAATAAAGTTCAGGTTGGTGAGGTAGGGTAATGTTCCGTTATTTTGTTACTAGCCTAACCGATCAGGTAACTTTTGCACCACGAGCATGTAGGTGAAGGCGTTCTATGACCTCTTAAAATGTATCAACTTCTAAAATCCCCCTTAGGAATAGTGCTAAACTATTCACTATTATGCATGGCACATGCCTCGTAAAATTTCCCTCATCAAGTATCCCTCTCTTGCTTGTGCAGGTTAAACACACCCACAACATTTGCGAGATTTCCAATCTTACAAAAGCTTTCCCTTCCACTCACTCAACCCCGTCCCACATAAAACGTCTCCCTTCCACTCATTTTCGCTGAGATTGCATGCTCATGTCTCCCTTAGTATTTCCATCGCCATCTGCTTTTCCGGGTTGCAGGTCATCACGTATCACTGCTCGGGGATGATTTCGGGGTCTTACTATTTGTATTAAAATCGAAAGCTTTGTGATCTGTTCAAGGTTAATTCTAGCTCCTTATGACTTGGTTAATTCGGGAATACATAGTGAATCGTTTTGTTGAGACTTAGCTTGAACTGCTGCTGATTTTGGTCTGTTTATGCTTATTTTGTTGTACTAACTCAAACTTTTTACGGTTTTGTGCCAAGTTTCTGACTGTTTTTTTTTTTTTTAATCTTTGTGGTCTAATTTGGTAATGAAATTGAACTAGAATGAAAACAAAGATGAACTCCACAACTCAGCTATAAACAAAGATGGATGGTGTTTAGGATGTATGGTGTTTCTCGGACTATTAAAGTCGTGAATCACGTGACCTCGCTTTCTGGGTTTTTACTAAGCTTATTAAGATGCACCGCTTGCTAGATCCTTTTTGAGCTAATTAAGATGCACGTTTTTTAGACAGTCTATCTTAGCCATGCTCTATTTGATCTTATCATAGCTATTTGGGATCGTTCTACAAGTGAATGACTAGGAAATGCAATCTCTTCCTTTTTTGAATTATGAGAGAGGCGCAATACTTGGAAGCAAGGCGGTGGAGAAAAGTATGCTACCATTTGGATTAGAGGATATTCATTAATCTTTCAGTACCTTCTTATTGTAATAGTATTAGAAGATGTAGTTGGGTTATGATATTACCTAAAAGGAAATTATGTTGCCAGTAGGGAGCCCGGATCATTTTAAAGAATTAGAGGTGATCAGGTTAGAAAATAGGATAGTGTATTGGTCATTAGCTGCTTTGTTTCACACGTAGTTCATCCAAATATTGTGGCTCATTTACTGTTCTGATTGCGCAGTGTTTATGCCCCCTATATATGCGGACCACTCTAAATAGCTGCTATAGAAAATTTGATTACATATAATTTCAATGACCTGGCTACTCTGCGGTTACATAGACCGTGACTCGAAATCTTTATTATTGGGTTAATTCAATTTTTACGTGAATTGGTTAGCTCCGGCTTGTATGTAGTTAGTTGGTAGACATCTTTTGTAATCTGTTTACAATTAATTTGATTTGAGGTCTTGGTAAATAGTTTACAATTAAGTTGTTTATAGGTAATTTAAGTGATTTGGTTCGTTTGAGCTTACATAGATTGTGTTTTGAGATCTTTGTTATTTGGTTAAGTCGATTTCTGCGTGATTTTGTTAGCTTGAACTTTTAAATAGTTGGTCAATCGAGCTTTTCCTGATCGCGAACTGTTCACAGTTACTTCTAGATCTTTTAGTTAATTTTAATCTAAGATGTGCGCCTCACTGCTAATGATATTAGAGATTTTTAATCTGTTTGCAGTTAATTTAGATGCCTTGATTAATTTGAACTTACATATTGTGTGGATCGAGACCTTTGTTATCTGGTTATTTCGAGTTCTCCATGATTTTGTGGGAACCAACTGAAAGTTGGTTAATTCATGGTGTGATTTTATGAGCTTTCTCACCTCATGTTCACATGGATTCCTATCTGTTTAAGCCGCCCAACCGCTGCAGCTTTAGAGCTGCCCTGCTCTTTCTCTTTATCTGACCTATCTACTCTTACTATTGGTCTTGGAATTTTTGAAGTCACATTCGGCTTTCCCTGTACCCATTATACTCGATTAGACCCCACATCTCCGCTGTCGACCTTGGTAAGTAGCGCTCCCCCTTGTAGCTGCTTGAATGGGATAATGAGAGTGCTTTCGATTTACCTGAGTTTGTTTGTAATTTATAATAGAACATTTTCCTTTTCTGAAATAATATATGGTAATTGTCATTTGTTCCCCTATCACTTCACTACTAAGGCATAATAAATTCCGAAGACGGAAGGTCAGTTGAGTATTTGACACGTATAATAAATTTCTGGCTCACTGCCATGACTACTGCTGAAATGCTAGCCGATGCAGTTAGTAAAAGATGGCATGTTGTTTTCTGCGGTTCACATTAAAAACTATGTTCCCGGCTTTCTGTATATCTTTAGTAAATATTTTTCCTTATTTATGGATCAGCCCTAGGGGCGAATAAGCGTATAGAATTAACTAGATATAGAAAACATGTTTTCTTAACGAGGTCCCAAGTTTACTTCTTTTCTACAGTTGATTGGGATAATGTAAAGCCCTTCACATTGGGTCAGTCAATAGTGTATGCCTGCTGTGTATTTCTAGCTCTGTAAATCGTTGAAAAGATGTTTAATAGGATCAGCCCTAGGGTCAGTCACATTGAAGCCATCTTTGAAAAGATGTTTAATAGGAATATTATTTCCATTGCTTTTGGCAGAAAATGGTTATTGGACGAAGTTTTTCTTCTTGTTGTATATGACATTTGTGTTCTTAAATAAAATAGTTTGTGCTTATGTAGTACGGAGTAGTACCTAATCGGCCCCAAAATTTCTTAGCGGCGTGTTTGATGCTTGTGGGGAGGCATCTTTATTGGGCCCCTTTTCATCAAACATTAGTTTGCTGGACAACCGCCTTAGATCTGGCTGCTTAGTCTTGGACGTTATTTCAATTATAAATGTTTCTTGTTTAGTTATAAATGCTTCTTGTTTGACATCGTTTAGTAATTGATTTCTTTTGCAAAGCGTCTTGCTTGTGACGGGTTAATCCCCCATGTGTTTCCCACTCACCTCTCCATGGGTATTTTGTGAGAGGAAACATTATCCGTCACAAGCTTGTGACGGATATCGCCCGTCTTCAATGAGATTTAGTGTTTCTTTTGTTGATTTACTTTATTAATCATGATTAATAGTGGCATGGGGAATGTATGTTATAGTGCATATGTAGCACAAGTTTTCTTGGTGCGCTCCACCGGTTACTTCGAAGATAAATGTACCATTTTTAAAGACATGAGCTGTGGGATGGGCCGTGATTCCTTGGATTGTTCAACAGGCTGGAGTTAAGCAAGTCAGACAATGTTGAGATGCCAATATGGTCAAGGCAAAGGCAGCAAGTGCACCTGCTAGCCTGAGCATGCTAGGGCTGCTACCGAACGGGGAAGACGGCTATCGACTTGGGTAACATAATTAGGAAGATTTTAATTATTTCTAATGAGTGTGATATTATAACTTTTAGCTTTATCAAAAGATGTGGTAATGAGGTCACCCATTGTATGACTCATTTAGTACCAATAGATTATTTATAATAAAACATCAGGTTTTCATGCAATTTCACCACTTGTGTAATAAATACTATGTTCGTTTCGCAAATTTTAAATATATGCTAGCCATGTCCATTTTTATTAATATATTTCTGAGTTACTTAAGCTAAACATTTCGATAAATTGGGGCATCGCGCCCGGTAGGGCGTGGTGCAACAACTAGTTTTACTAAAAATATAATTAATTAAAATAAAATTTGACTATTATATGTTTTAGGTTACGAAAATGAGATTTTATTTAAAATTTAAAATTTAAAACTTAGGTCACCAAAGTGGAAGGTAGTCCAAACCTCAGGACACTAAAGTGAAATTATGTAAATCTCAAGGCACCAATGTGGAATTAGTCCAAACCTCAGGACACCAATGTGGAAATTTTCCAAGAAAAAATATGGAGAACCTCACCTTTGCGGATACTCTAAGGTAATAGTTGAGTTCTAACAATTATATTTATTTCCTATTAATAATAACAAAATCGGAACAACATCATTTACGGGTACAATTTTGGCAAGTTTCTCGTCCACCTAAATAATTTGGGGCAACAATTTCACTAGTGAAATTCATGTCCATTAGAATTAATAATTTGATTAAAACAAGTATCAAGAATAGAAATCAGAGATCGAATAATTAAAATATGAAGCGATTAAGTATCGATAGGGTACCGTTCGAATATTGACCATAACAGTTTTGTAACTTTGCTAAAACCCCTAGTCTTTTTTTATTTTTACCTACGGATCAGTATTTAGAAAGGTTATATGTACCGATGTATTCTTGTCTAAGGAGTAAGGACGGTCTTAACCAAAATTTGTGTATTTGTATATTTATAGTTATTTTACTAGTTTTAAATCCGTGCAAATTGCACGGGTATGCTATTAAAGACATTGTTATTATAAAATGGTTGAAATAAATATGATTTAAGTTTAATGCCAAATCAGATTTAAGATTGTACATTTCATTTGTAACTTTCAAAAAGCTTTATTAATAGTATTACTTTAAATGATAAATATCATTAAAAAAATGAATTATATATATAACGTTTATACTATTTAATAAGAAAAAATTATATATAATCAGAAGGCATATACTCCGTAGTTCGTAGTAAATGTGAGTATCGGTCTATTTTAGACCTGTTGAATTTTTACCCTACTCGTAAACCCAACTTAACTGACCCATATTATTTTGGGTCAAGACCCGTAAATCACTATTCACATTCCGATTGACCCTAATTTAATATGACCCGTTAAAATATATACTATCTTGCCTTGAATAATAAAAGATGTGAAAATTATTTTTAATCTGTATTATGACACTAATTTAATCCATTTTACATTTAGATAAATAAATATGAGTTCATTAACCCGTGTAATTTGCGCTAGGTAAAGAAAAACAAATTCTTTTAAAGATTATATCATCTTGAAAATATAGTTAATTATACACTCAAATTAGTTTGAAAGTCTTGACCCGTGACCCATGACCCATGACCCATGACCCATTTAATCCAACCTCAAAATGACCTACTAATTTCGTGTTGAAATCCAACTTAACCCGTTTGACCCGATATATTAAAGATAAGTTTATGTTAAGTGTGAATATAAAATTAAGATACAAAAATTATTAAAATGTGAATATTTATATGCACCCTTCATTTTTATATGACGTTTTTATAATACATTTAAGGTACATAAATTATTAAAATAGTGAACCCGTGAATCTTATCATATATCCCAACAATTAGTTTCACTATAGACGGATATCTCCGTCTAAAGTGAAAGACGGGTCAAATATGCTTAATATAGTGACATTTTTTGGCCCCACCATGTAACTTGTTGCTTCTTATGTTTAATGTGGAAGGATATTTGGCCCGTCTATAAGTCTATAACTATAGACGGATATCTCCCATTTATAAAAAGAATTTGTGATATCCCAATTAGCTCTAATCGGTATTATAAAATTCTAAATTTAATAATTTCGACATGGATCGAGCTCGGCCTGACCAAACTTACATCAATAAACTTACTAAAACCCATTAGCAATAAATCTAATTAAACAAAAATTCTTGTTAACATGAAAGTATTTATCTTTAGTTTAAAACGGGTCAAATACTCATATGTTAGATAGGACGAAAGTAAAATGTCAGCGCACTAACAAAAAATTGTCTAATCTATACAAATAAACGGATATATCCGTTTTAAGAAAGATCGTCCGATAAATAAATATACTCTGTGTAAACTGGAGGAGCCAACTCCCAAGTGTGTACGATACAAACACATGGCAATGTCATGAAATGAAGGGTTAAAAGATCCTTTTTACGGAGTACATAATTCCACTCCTAAAACCCCATAGCTCAACCTAGACCCTTGCCTATCCATATTCCTGAACCATCTTCAATGTCATACCAATTTTATTCTCAAATTTCCCAGATTTATTATCAATAAAAATCACAATTATTATCATTTACTCCCCCTAAATTTGATGTACTCTACATTAGGCTGCTTTTGGTGCTATGATAGGCTATTTATTTCGTTGTGGCATTTCGGATTTAAATTTCATCTATGGATTTGTGTTGAAAAGATTAAGATCTGGTACTTGTATTTTAAATTTTTTATTTATTCAGTAGAAATTTCTTTTGTCAAAGTTTAATTTATTTACTTCCTTTGTCAATTTTTTTTTTTTTTTTATGATATTCATTGCAGATTTCACATTCTTCTTATAAATCTACTGTCGAAATCTAATTTTTTTACATATAATTCTTAAAAGTAATTTCATAGGTAATTTCATAAGTAAATTAATTTTTTTTAATCAACTACAGTTTTTTATATTCATTGGAAATTTCACGTTTTATTTTTTATATTCATTGAAAATTTTACTGTTAAGTGTGAAAAATAATGTTGGAAGTAAATTAATGTTTTTGTATTATTTTTATCTAGTTTAATACTATACATTAAATAGCTAAATTTAGCAAAAGGCAAAAGGCAAATGCAATTTTGACATATTGACTTTCAACCACAGACTGTCACATCAGCTCTGGTTGTTGGTTTAATAAATAGGATTTTTTGTGTTGGATTATTATTCCGCTTGGAGATACCTTTATAGATCGAAGAAGTTATAGATTGTCAGTTTGTGAGTTTGTTATTACTCATCGAGAGGTCCAGATCTTCTCCATTATTCTCTTTTTTTTATCATTACCTTCCATTACCTTTATTGGTCCAGATTTTATTCCGGAATGATCCAACAGTTAAGTGTTTTAATGAGATGAAAAGGGTATAATAATTTTATAATGGTGTATTAGAAATAATGGACCATCCATTACTTTTGATATAATGGAGAGCGAGGATCCTATCACACCTCATCGACAAGGTACGTACATATTAGGTTATATGATAGGGCGTCTGGTGGCGCCGAGATTGGGTGTCACCCTCTCACATGCATCCTTTATTGAAGGGGTTCACACTTATAGCATGTGAGAGGATGACGCTGAGATTCGGTGTCACCCGGTAGTGTCAACTCATTTTCCTTCACCTAAAATGCTTAAGAGGTCTTAACCTCATGGTTAAGATGGAGCTACACCTGTCAAATTGGTCGGGCGGATCGGGTCTCAAATCAAGTTATACGAGTCAGGTCAAGATACGGATCGGGTTAGGTTTAGTATATTGGTCAAGAAAACGTTTATGACGACTATCGTTTTTCAGCTGAAAAAAACATACTTTTTAAAATTAAACCATATTTTAGCATTAATTAATAATGATTATATTCATTATTTATCGTACTCATATTAATATATTTATAAGAAATAAAGTTATTTTAATAAATATTTTATTTTTTAATGATATACTCCCTCCAATTTTCTTATATCTTCCCTCTTTCCTTTTCCACACTAGTTTGATTATCTTCCCTCTTTCCTTATTTGGTAAGTTTCATTCATTTTTTATTAATTTCTCTCTCCTAAAAAATCAATAACTCTCATTACTTTATCTATTCTTTATTCATTATTCATTCTTTATTATTTTCTCTCACCTATAAATTTCACAACTTACAATACTTTATTCTACTTTATTCCTTCTTTCTTCCCCTTTCTTAATTTTTGTGCCCAAAAGAAAGGGGAAGATATAAGGAAATAGGAGGGAGTAAAAGTTACTCGTATATAACATTGATTTTTAAATTATTTTTTATTAAAAACACTAAAATAATTATTTTTATATCTAATATTTCAAATATAATATAAAAATATAAATATTTTATTAATATTCTTGATTTAGCCTTGACCCTAAAATAACGGGTCGTTTCGAATTCAGATCATTTCTGGTCGCGGGTCAAGTTTTACAGGTCTTTGACCCTAAAAAAATTAGGCCGAGTCGGGTTTATAGGTCAGGTCATGTTTTGATACGTCTAGATGAAGGTCTCGTGATAAGAGGTCACGAATTTCGAAACCTGTCCCTTGCCCCTTATATTATACGGAGTATTGACGTTGCGTCTCATTTAACAAAAAAAAAAACATATATTTACCTGAAATATTTTGCTGATATGGAGTATATATCAAACCCAAATAAGTACGAGTAAGCAGTAACTTATTCAATCTAGTACATCTACGGAAGGTGATACACATACACGAGGTGTATGAAATTTTTCATACACAACCAATGGCATTGCGCCATGTGGCAAACTAGGGTTAACTTGTATAGGTTAGTGTAAGGTTAGATTAGTTAATTAACATATTTGGTTAACAAGTTAACTAGAGTAGTTAACAATTTTTATGGATTTTTTTTTAAAAATTTCTATTGACTTTCTAAAACTTTATTTAATTTGCATAATTTATGAATATCGAGTTTTTTTATTTGGGTTTTTTTTCTTTAAATTTTTTTATTTCTTTGTTATTTAGATTTTATAATAATGAATTATCGATTTTTTGAAAAAAAAACATCAAGATCGAATTAAGTTAAGTTAATGAAAATCGATATAGATTATTATTGTCAATAAATTAACACTGATTGAAAATCGATTTAGATTATTCTCAATGAATTAACCCTAAATCAATTCGATTAATCAAACCCTAATTAAATTTTATTAATCAATATTGATGAACCCTAATTTAAATAATCAAATCGATCAATCCATTGCTTTAGATTTGCCAAAATCAATTAACCCTAATTTTATTTCGTTAATCAAAGCTAATCAAATTCAATTAGTGAAACTGATGAACCCTAATTCAAATCTTCAAAATGCAAATAACCCAAAAATGCAAATAACCCAAATTGATTAATCGATTCCCCAATTCAATTTCTAGACAATTGCATGCGTTAATCAAAATCGAGATCAAAATGTAAATGTTTATGTAAATTATTAATCGAAATCTAAATTAATTAAGCCTAATTTGATGAATCGAAAAAAATGAAAAAAAAAATGTTGCTATGGTGATTCGAGCGCGGGTTGTCATAGTAGATGGATAATGTTTGCAAATAAACTAGTAACCATCTAAGTTAGGGTATCAGCACATCTAAATACCCAATACAATTCATTATATTGTTAATTTTAATTAACCCTAATTAACCCTAATTCGTTTAATAGCTGCCTAATTTAAATATTTGTTTCCATGATTTACAAAAAAACTGCTTTATTTATAAACTATCTCATTTAAAAATTTCCTTATTTAAAATTTTGAACTCGATTATAAAAATTTTCTTATTATACGGAGTAAAAGATTTTAGATTTATTTGATGAATATATTTAGAATATAACCGCAAAATCTTTTTCAATATAACTGTAAAATCTTTTTTAAATTATAAAAATTTCCTTATTCTCGGGTTTAAGATTTATTTGATAAATATTTTTAAAGATCTCCTAAAATATTTTAGTAGCAATAATAACCGTAAAATATTAAAAAAAAAAAAATTAAAAACAAACGTTTAAAAATCGAATTCCTCAAATTCCATTGAAAAAAAAGGAAGCTTACTGTAAAATGGATATTGATTTGAATTTGCCATGGGAAGAAGAAAACAACAACTCAAGTAGTGAAACATTGACTCAAGTAGTGAAGTCGATAATCTTTTTTTGATTATGATCAACTTAATTAGGGTTCATGATTAATAGAATAGAATTAGATTATGATTAATCCAATGAAATTAGGGTTCATTCGATTTTGATTGATTAAGATTTTTTTGCGATTAATCAATTTACGGCTAATTAGTTTTGATTATGATTAACACACACAAATTTCTAATAATTAAATTAGGAAATCAATTACTGAATTTGGGATTAATTGAATTTTGACGAATTGAATTAGATTTCTTCAATTAATTGATGGATTTTGATTAATTTAATTAGGGTTCATCAAACTTTTGCCCCATTTTCCCCCTAATTCGATTTTCAATGATTAGGATTACAATTTGATTAATAAGAATTGATTTTGATCAACTTAATTAGGGTTCATTCGATTTTGATTGATTAAGATTTCAATTGGATTAATATAGTTGACTTACTTTATGATTAATCCAATGAAATTAGAGTTCATTTAATTTTGATTGCTTAAGAATACGATTTGATTAATCTAATTTTTGAATAATTTGATTAAGAATACGTGATCATTGATCAACGAATCTGATGAAGAAGTCGAAAATAATTAAACATACTAATTAATTAATTAATAATAATAATAAAAAGTTAATAACAATAATATTAATAAATCATAATTGTAAAACAAAGGAAATAAAAATCTACCCTAAATATAGTTAACTACATATGGTTAGCAAGTTAACTAGATATGTGCAATTACTAATATAACCCTTAAGTAACTACACATGATTCACCCTAGTTTGCCACATGGCGCAATTTAATTGGTCGTGTATGAGATTTTCATACACCTCGTATATGTGTAGCCTTTTTGTGCATCTACCATACTACTTTACAAACTTTCCATAAAATAACACCTCATCAATTTCTGATTTTCTTATTTCCAAATTCCATAAGTCGGTTACTTATTCCCCAAGAAATCAATCCCTTTATAAATACCCACTCAACCATACTACTCTTCCCTCATAAATTCACATACATACCCTACAGCCTACACAAAAACAACAACAAAAACAAATTAAAAACCCTAAATCATCATCATAATAAAAATGGAGTTAATTGCATGCGAGCACAATGATCGAGCCATATTTCCAGAATCGTCGTACGATCTTATATATCTTAGAGTGGAATTTGAAGAAAATACACGTATAGTATACCAAGATACGAGTACGATTCTTAGATCAAGCATAACCACGTCAGACCCTATTTCTCCCTACTGCCCTGATTGCATGCCTAATATCATCGACGAATTCACGTCCAATGGCTGGTCATTCCAAGAAGCCCAACAGTTACTCCACCAGCTACAAACAAGGGTTGGTCTTGAAATCGAACAACTTAAGAAACTTGGAGAACAAGAAACGGGTAGAATTCGCGATGTCGATGTTACCTTTCAAACTTATCGTGATATAAGTTGTACAAGCTCTCAAGAGCTAGAGGTGACCTTGTTAGGGGCACGGGCTGCTGGACTGCTTGATGTTGAGTACTCCGCTGTTGATGAGCTCGAGAAGGTGGACACGGTGACCAAGGAGGATGCCATGTAAGCACGAGTTTCACGAGGATTGTATTGTCGAGTGGCTAAACTAGTAGTCGTGTTTATTTTTAGCTTGAAGTTTCTAATAATTAGTTTGCTGGATTGCTTGATGTTGAGTACCCCTCTTTGTCGTTTCAAACTGTCTCTTGAAGTTTCTAATAATTAGTTTATTTTTAGCTTTATTATTATATATGTACATGTTTATTTATGGTGAATCATAATTTTATTGTTCATCCAAATTCACTAGACAAATAGGACAACAATACTCTTCTTCATCATTCTTAAAACCCTTTATGTCTTCAACCTTAATTCTCTTTAATAACCCTTTATGATCGTAAATCGTCCGAGCTAGATACTCTGATACTCGATTAACGTACACAAGTAGACTTGTTGGTCGCCGGTTATGTTAACTTTTTAATCGATGTATCACTTCTTGGCTCAAGTCTTTATCAAGATGTAGGCAATGCTCCAGGCAAAACTCGATTTTCGATATGGTGATTCACCATAAATAAACATGTAAGCAATCTATATCTTCGTCGTCATCCGTGATGAAATTCAGACGACGACGAAGTTTGTGACGTCTTTTATTTTCTGCTCCGTATAATTTTATTTTCAGTTGGAAAAAACATAATTTTTAAAATTAAACCGTATTTTATCAAAAGTTGGTCGCCAAAATTTGACATAGAATATTTAAAACTTAAAATTAAACCATCTTTTATACACTGTAAGTCGAGTTTATACACTATATATTTGTTAACTTCTTAGTATTTATTGGTCGTGAATAATTAAATGGAGCGATCTCATAATATAATTGTGCCAAGTTGTATACTGATATCTACTTTGTAAAATTGAAATGGCCTCAAAAGATTACAAGTATACAACCAGTATATTATAATAACAAAATCGGACATCATCGTTTACGAGTACAATTTTTGCAAGTTTTTTTAGCACGACTCTGATACTATGTTAAGTTTTTTTTTTATCGGGTTTGAGGCACCTTGTACGGAAGAGAGAGAGAGAGAGAGAGAGATCGAGTCTGGTTTATAAACTCATCCAATTGCTCTTTGGACAAAACTTCCTTAGACTTATGAACTATATACATTCTCTCATCTGTAAGGGTATGACGAGACCTTATAACGAGCCCACTTCTTTTAGGAGAATAATTGATTTTTTAGTATGTACGGAGTAGTAAGGACTAAGGAGTGGCCTCAACATCCTGACAGATATCGAAGTTTCCTTAAATTAACACATTATTATAACGAATTTTCTAACATGTGCTCTTAGGGCACATGATAAGAAATTAAGTAGGAAAAGTTTGTTGAGAATATATCATGACAAATTAGAGTTGGAACTCATATTTACCATAATTAGTTATATAATGTTGAAAATCTTTCCTTACTTAACTTCTTATCATGTACCGTAAGGGCACATGTTAGAAAAACCCTATAATAATATCACTAATAATGAAAGATTTATGAATTTATAATTTTTATATTTATACCATTTTGTTTTATTTTAATTTAGAGTTTATAAAAGATTATAATAGTGATTAAAAAAGATTATTGAATGAAAAGGTGATATAATTAATAAAAGAAATTGTTTCCTTATTTAAGAGGATTCCAATCCTTATTCGATCTCTGATTTCTATTCTTGATATTGGTTTTAGTTAAATTAATTCTTGTTCCGGGTGTAATTCCAGAGCAGTTATTTGTTACCACACGTGCTTGTAGAATGACGTCTTTGATTGAATCCTCCTTTCGGTCTCCTGAAACAATGAACAAACTGAGGGCTCGGCTTTGTACCGAGCGAACTCACTCCGACGCTCAAGTCAGTAAACTTAAAAGGATTAAGTCGTGTGTTACTTGGCGAAGTATATATTGTAGAGAGATAAGGAAGATATTACCAGATTATGAGGTGTTTAGGTTATATTTCGGATCCTTTCCTCAATGAGGGTTGAGGAGTATTTATAGACTTTCACCTTTTGTCACGTAGTGGCCAAGTGGCTAGCAGGTGGAAAGACTGATCTACCCTCGGCCGAGGGACCCATGGCAGGCCGGCGGGCCCTGTTGACTTCGCCGCCGAGGGGTCTTGGATATGAGTACGCGGGTATGTGCCCCAGCTGGCTAGTTGTCCCAGCCGAGACCCAAGAGACAGGCCGATAGGCTGCGTCGGTTAGGCTGTCTAATCGTTGACTTGCTGTGGATATCTTTGACCTTGCTCAATATGTTGACTCGATCAGCGGGTGCAGAATATGCCCCATCAATTTGCCCCCAGCGTAGTCTATGCCGCGGTATGGACCTTCGATGAGTGTTGAGCGTATTCTACGCAAGTTGAAATTTTTCTGCCCCGGCTTCTTCTACCTCGGCTTGGTTCTGCTTAGGCCGTACCGTATCGTATCCCCCCTCCACATGGATGTGTAATGGACATCAGATGTGGAAAAGAAAGTGGCGCTGGCCGAGACCGAGGTTGTGAGTGCCGTGTGCTTTTGATTGCCCCCAGCCGGTGCTGCCAAACTTGGTTGAATCAGCGGGCCGTTGGGTAAGTAGATACCAAGGAGCGTGTTGAAGAAGATACGTCGATTGGCATTCTGTCAAGGAGCGTGTTGGAGAAGCTTTGTAACTGTTTGTCGATTGACATTCCATGGCTGCAAGCTTGACATGTGTCTCATTGCTGATTGGTTGACGCTTCATGGGCTTTGCCCTGATTGGTCGGATTGAGTGGGCTTTGCCCTATAAATAGGAGAGTTAGCCCCTGAATTTGGCCTTCCAAATTCATTTTCTCAAAAAATTTTCTTCTTCTTGCTCAACTTTGACGAAACTTCTCTCTAGTCTTCAGAATCGTTACTTCGGCGTAGCACTTTTTCTTCAAGGTAAACAAACAAATTTTCCAATTTTTAATTGTTAAGTTTTTGTTGTGAACATGTCTTCTGCTGATGCCGGTCCTAGTAACCCTGCGCCGGGGGGATCCCCGTCGCGTTTTGATGAAGAGGAGGCACTAGCCGCCATCCCGCTGAGGTCCGGGGGTCCTAGGTCTCCTTCTCCTGAGGTTGATCCAAGAGTTTTGGAGGAATGGGAGGAGGAGGATGATGATGTTGATGATGACGGTGATGATGTTGGGGGGACTCATCCTAATGAGGACAGGCCGTATGTCCTGGATCACGGCGACGCCTGTAAGATCGGCCCTGACCGTGCTTGGACCCACAAATTCGCCAGTTGTTCTGGTCCTGACTTTTTCGAACGTCACTTCTCCTTCGGCAGGGGGTATAATATTGTTATTCCCGGGAAGGTCAGGGCGGTCTGTTGCCCTCCCAAGGGCTGCATCGGCGTATACATCCGGCACCTGGAGTACGGGCTCCGGTTTCCGCTGAATGAATACGTTATGGCCATCATTAGAGCCATGAACGTCGCCGTGGCCCAACTGCCCCCGTTGGCCATTAGGACTATAGTCGGCTTTGTGTGGCTCTGTCTCTTCAAGGGGGAGGTCCCAACGGTTAACTTATTCCGCCGGCTTCATCACCTTCGGCCGTCGTTTCCTGGTCGCGTTGGGTGGTACAACGTGCAGACGGAGCCGGGTTACGTCTCTGTTGATAAGCTTTCCTCCTGCAAGGACTGGAAAGAGCGGTGGGTGTACGTTGAGGTTCCGGAGGATTATCCATTGCCCCGGTCCTTCCAGCACCAAGTCAATTTGCGGTGCGAGAGTAAGGGGGAGCATGACAAATGGGTCTCCCGGAGTAAGCTTAAGATGGACGCCAACAGGGTCCCTCTTAATGCGGATGAGAAGCGGGCGATGAGGCTGTTTGAGGAGGAGAAGAATGGGGTGCCGAAGGGATGGATGCCCCCGACGCAGATCATTCTTCAGGATGAGCTGCTCTGCCACGTCGGCCTCATACCGGCCCTCGAACGGGGTGAGTGGGGTCGGTGTGAGGCCCATCTCTGCTTTTAATGCTTCTGTTTTTTGAACATTGATTTATTTCCTCTACTTGACTCTTGCTTCGTTTCCTTTGCAGACCATTTTGGCCCGGACCTGTCTGAGGATATCCTCCGGAGAATGGGGCTTGCCAAGGACAAGACAGTCGTTGATGTGCATCCTAAGGCCCAGGCCCGTGATCGCAGGCCGGCGCCAAATGATCTCGTGGATCAGCAGCTGAAGGGCTTGGACACGACGGCGGCCCAGGCGAAGGTTGCTGGTAACATACCGCGCCGAACGCGAAAAACAAAGTCTTCGGCGGCGACGGCGTCGACATCAGTTCCACCTCCACTCCCTTCAGTCCAAAAGGAGACGGTGGAGATCGTCGATATTACTGCCGAGGACGAGGTCACCGTGGCAGAGGAATATCCTCTCTTACGTAAGAGAAAAGAGACTGCTGCTGCTGCTGCTACTGCTGCTACCGAGGCCGGTAAAGAACTGGGTCCTCCGACCAAGAAGGCCAAGCCTGGTACAGATCTATCCTGTGGCTCAGACTTAGCCGGTTCATTAGGCGTTCCTGATGACAGACTCTCTGGTATGTCCATGAATGTTGACACAGATGCCTTGATTGAATTTTTTGTAGATCCACCGCCGCCGTCTACCGGACACACACCGTTGAACGGCGTCTTTGAGAAGCGAATCTAATGCAGCAGTGGTAAAGATGCCACCGTCGTCTCCTCCTTCCCGAAGCCTACCCCCGCCCAGATTAGGTCGGAGGGCATAAGTTTGGCCAGGATGCTGGCGAAATGGGCTGATGTGGCCGTTGCTCATATTATGGAGCAGGAAAAGGTCATGGCTGAAGTTGCCCCACAGCTCGAGCGGCTCAGGCTTGAGGTCGCTGCTGCGAAGAAGGCGAAGAAGGAAGCTGAGGGTGCCAAGGCTGAGGCTGAAAAGGCGGTCCTTGCTGAGCGAAAACTCAGGGAGGATGCTGAAAAGGCAGTCCTTACTGAGAAAGCCAAGGCTGAGGCTTCGGCGGCTGAAGCCGCTAAGCTGTTGGAGGAGCGTGACAGGCTTCAGGCCGTCGCCAACTTCACCGCTGGGAAGAGGGATGAGTGGAAAACCATGTTTAAGGCCCAGGGGAAGGTGTTTCGGAATAAACAGGCTGTCATCGACTAGAGGGAGCTGGACATTGAGAAGCTCCAAAGCGAGATTCTTCCTAACATGTGCGCCCAATACCGGGACCTGGCCGAAGAAGCCGCCAGGGAAGCGATAGGGGAGCTCTTTCTTGATGGCTCCTTTCCGTGGCAGAGATTTGACGAGCTGCTTGATGACAAGCTTGAAGCTAAGAAGAAGGCCGCGGAGGCGAAGGCTGCTGAGGAGGCGAAGGTGAAGAAGGAGGAAGAGGAGGCCACGGAGAAAGCGGCCCTTGCTGAGAAAGCGAAGGCGGCCAAGGAAGAAGCTGAGAGAATGAGGGCAGCTGAGGCTGCTGAGGCTGAAGCTGCCGAGACAGTTTCTGGGTCGCCTACCCAAGATGATGCTGCTGACGTCGCCGATGGCGAGCAGCAAAAGGCATAGGGAGACGGGCGGTCGTCACCAGGCTCACCCGGCATCTCGGATAGCTTCAGCTGTTCGGGGGCCAACTATTAAGCCTTTCCTCCCTGCCATCTTTTGGCGCTTCAAATGATATGTCTGTAACCTTTTGCTCTTCTTTTCCTTGTTTTTTTGTAAAACTTTGGTAGGTTGTGTTCTGGCTTATCCCTATGGGGACGGCCGTCGTCTGTATTCTCTTTACTTGTAATCATTTTTAATAAAGCTTGTTTATTGGCCCTCGGCTTGGCCGGGGCTTTGATCACAATCCTTCACTTGTCTTCTTGCGTTATTAATTGAGCGCTTTTTCGTTTTTACCTTCGGCCTGGCCGAGGCAGTTAGAATGCGTATCTCAACTGTGTTTAACGTCTTTTTAAACATGTTGGCGGCGACGGCGTTGACATCAGTTCCACCTCCACTCCCTTCAGTCCAAAAGGAGACGGTGGAGATCGTCGATATTACTGCCGAGGACGAGGTCACCGTGGCAGAGGAATATCCTCTCTTACGTAAGAGAAAAGAGACTGCTGCTGCTTTGCTGCTCTCATCACATCGCTGCTACCGAGTCCGGTAAAAGAACCGGGTCCTCCGACCAAGAAGGCCAAGCCTGTACAGATCTAACCCGTGGGCTCGGACTTAGCCGGTTCATTAGGCGTTCGATGACAGCTCTCGGTATGTCCATGAATGTTGACATGGATGATTTGATTGAATTTTTTGTAGATCAACCGCCTTCGTCTGCCGGACACACTGTTGATCGGCGTGCTGAGAAGCGACCTGCGCAGACGGGTGGTCAAGATGCCACCGTCGTCTCCTCCTTCCCGAAGCCTACCCCCGTCCAGATTAGGTCGGAGGGCCTAAGTTTGGCCAGGATGCTGTCGAAGTGGGCTGATGTGGCCGGTGCTCTTATTGTGGAGCAAGAAAAGGCCATGGCTGAAGCTGCCCCACAGCTCGAGCGGCTCAGGCTTGAACTCGCTGCTGCGGAGAAGGAAGCTGAGAGGGCCAAGGCTAAGGCTGAAAAGGCAGTCCATGCTGAGCGAAAACTTAGGGAGGACGCTGAAAAGGCGATCCTTCTTTGAGAGAGCCAAGGCTGAGGCTGCAGGGGCTGAAGCTGCTAAGCTGCTGGAGGAGCGTAACAAGCTTCAGGCTGTCGTCGACTTCACTGCTAAGAAGAGGGACGAATGGAAGTCCATGTTTCAGGCCCAGGGGAAGGTGGTTCGGAATAAGGAGGCTATCATCGCCCAGAGGGAGGAGGACATTGAGACGCTCCAAAGCGTTGTCCTTCCTAACATGTGCGCCTAGTACCGGGACCTGACCGAAGAAGCCGCCATGGAAGTGATCGGGGAGCTCTTTACTGATGGCTCCTTTCCGTGGCAAAGATTTGACGAGCTGTTTGATGATAAGCTCGATGCTAAGGAGAAGGCCGCGGAGGCGAAGGCCGCGGAGGCGAAGGCCGCTGAGGAGGCAAAGGTGAAGAAGGAGGAGGAGGAGGCTGCGGAGAAGGCGGCCCGTGCTGAAATTGCGAAGGCGGCCAAGGAGGAGGCTGAGAGAATGAGGGCAGCTGAGGCTGCTGAGGCTGAAACTGCCAAGACAGTTTCTGGGTCGCCTACCAAAGATGATGTTGCTGACGTCGCTGATGGCAAGCAGCAACATGCATAGGGAGACGGGCGGTCGTCACCAGGTTCACCCGGCATCTCGGATAGCTTCAGCTGTTCGGGGGCCAATTATTAAGCCTTTCCTCCCTGCCATCTTTTGGCGCTTCAAATGATATGTCTGTAACCTTTTGTTCTTCTTTTCTTTGTTTTTTGTAAAACTTTGGTAGGTTGTGTTTTGGCTTATCTCTATGGGGACGGCCGTCGTCTGTATTCTCCTTACTTGTAATCATTTTCAATAAAGTTTGTTTATTGGCCCTCGGCTTGGCCGGGGCTTTGATCACAATCCTTCACTTGTCTTCTTACGTTATTAATTGAGCGCTTTTTTTCGTTTTTACCTTCGGCCTGGCCGAGGCAGTTAGAACGCGCATTTCAACTGTGTTTAACGTTTTTTAAACATGTTGGCATGTTGGTCGCTTCCTCTTTCACTCTCGGTCTGGCCGAGGCGTCCGATTTGCGCTTCCCAACCGCCGCTGTGAACATGTTAGCGTATCGACCGTTGTGTCCCCTGCCAGGCCTTTGGTTGGCCGAGGCGGCTAGAGGTTACGGCGCGACAGCGTTCGTATCTGTAGACATATTGATCGCTTCCTCTGCCAGGCCTTCGGATGGCCGAGGCGGCTAGAATTGCGTCTCAACTGTACTTATACGTTCCTATGGCATGTTGGTCGCTTTCGCGAGTATCAATCTATTTGGTAGTGATTGCCGTGGCGTCTACTTCTTGGGGTGACTGCCCGGCTTGGGCCGTGGCGTCTACCTCGATATGACTACGGAGGGGATAAACACTTTGATGGAAAACTTGGATGATTCTTAATTAGAAATAAACACGCGTTGGGGTGCCAACAATTGTTTTGGACACCTCCGCCGCTATACAAAGTATTTCCTGAGATTGTCAGTGTTCCAATGGCTCATCAAAGGCACACCCTCCATGTCCGTCGGCCCGGTATGTACCTGCCTCATTTCTTCAACCACTTTGTAGGGACCCTCCCAGTTGGCCGTCAATTTACCATGAATGTTTCCTTTGTTGGTGGCGGCCGACTTTCTTAGGACTAGATCCCCTACTTTTAAGTCCCTTTTGTGGACTCTTCGGTTGTAGGCTCTTCTCATCCGGTTTTGGTATACTTTGCCAAGTTGAGGCGTCTTTCGTATCTCGGCTTTCTTCGACCAAGTCTAGGGAGGTTCTCAGACCTTCCTCATTTTCAACCGGGTTAAAGGTGGTCGTTCGAATGTGGGCACCGTTGCTTCAATTGGCAGGACTGCCTCGGACCCGTAGACTAAGTGGAATGGACTGTACCCCGTTGCTTCTTTCTCCGTGGTTCGAAGGGACCACAGGACGCCGGGTAGTTCATCGGCCCACCTTCCCTTTAGGTCTTCAACTTTCTTCTTCAAACCGTTGAGGATTGTTTTATTGGCTGCCTCCGCCTGTCCGTTGCTCTGTGGGTGGTAGACGGAGGAGTATGCAAATTTGATACCAAGCTCTTCCAACCAGTTCATTATTGTGTCACTCCAAAACTCTCGGTCGTGGTCAAATACCATGACTTGGGGTAACCCAAAACGAGTTATGACATTTTCCCAGATTACCTTTCTTACGGCCGCCGTCGTCTTCGCAGGTACCGCTACAGCTTCAATCCATTTGGTGAAGTAGTCAATGGCGACAATCAAGTACTTTCTTCCTCCGGATGCCGTTGGAAATGGCCCTAGTAGATCCATCCCCCACTGTGCAAAAGGAAGGGGACTAAGTACCGGCTGTAGGTCTCGGGATGGTGCATGTATCAACGGAGCATGCATTTGACAGTTGTTGCACTTTTTGGTTTTGGCTCTGGAATCCTCAAGCATGGTGGGCCAGAAGTAGCCGGTTCGGAGAGCTTTGTGGGCTAGTGTTCCTGCCCCCATGTGATGACCGCAGATGCCTTCGTGAATTTCTGTCAGTATTAGCTCCGCGTCGGCTGGGCCGACACATTTCAAGAGTGGCCTTATCACGGACCTCCTGTATAATTCTCCTTCAAACATCAAGTACCTTGCTGCGATCCTCTTTATCTTCTGTGAGACACTGCGGTCCTCCGGTAACTCACTTGTCAGTTTATACCTCATTATCGGAGTCATCCACGTCGTCTCGGCCTCTATGTCGCCCACCATGCCGACGGTCTCAGTAATGCTCTTGGCATTCCTGATGTCTACCAGCACGGTTCGGCTGACATTCTTGATGGTTGAGCTGGCAAGCTTTGAGAGAGCGTCGGCTCGGTTGTTCTCAGACCTGGGAATGCATTGTATCTGAAAAGATTTCAACTTTGAAGTGTCAGCTTTTACCCTTTCCAGGTATCTTACCATCCCGTCGTCTCGAGTCTCGTACTCTCCTCTGATTTGATTAGCCACTAAAAGTGAATCTGTTTTCAAAATGATGTGTTCCGCCCCGGAGGCTCTAGCTAACTCGACTCCAGTTATCACCGCCTCGTATTCGGATTCGTTGTTTGAGGCCGAGAATGTAAATTTCAAGGCGTACTCAAACTCGTCCCCGTTTGGGCTGATGATAAGGATGCCGGCTCCTGAACTGTTCGCCGTGGAGGACCCGTCGGTGTATACTTCCCATACTCCGGGGTTTTGCTCTTCTTGATATGTGCACTCGGCCAGGAAGTCTGCAAGTGCCTGCCCCTTTATCGAGGGCCTCGGTTTGTATTGAATGCCGAAGCCGGATAGTTCTACTGCCCATTTGATGAGCCTGTCGGACTGCTCAAATTTTTCCAATGCTTTCTCCAATGGCTGGTCGGTTAAGACCGTCACGGGATGTGCGTCGAAGTAAGGTTTCAGTTTCCTTACGGCAACGACGACAGCAAAGGCTGCTTTTCCAATCAGCGGGTAATTTCTTTCGGCGGGCAACAACGTATGGCTGACAAAGTAGATTGGGTGTTGCTGTTTGTCTTCTTCTCTCGATGATCACGACACCGACCGTGGGCCGAGGTAATCGCTATGTATAGATATAGCGTCTCCCCAAAGATCGGCCCCGGACGGGGTTGGGAGAGTTTGAAGATGAGCTTTCGATTGCCTCGAAAGCCGTGCTCGTTCCTCCCCCACCTGAAGTCTTTATTCCCCTTCAACACTTTGAAGAATGGGGTGCTCTTGTCGGCTGACCGAGAGATGAAACGGGCTAGGGCCGCCATCCTCCCGGTCGGCCAATCATAACCTCTTTTCGATTCCGCGGCTCCCGGCAGTCCAGGATTGCTTGGACTTTCTCGGATTGGCATTAATTCCCCAGCGCCGACAAGTACGCCGAGGAACTTACCTGTCCGGACACCGAAGTTGCATTTCATGGGGTTAAGTTTCATCTTGTATTTCCTTAGTGAACAAAATGTCTCGTGTAAATCGGCTAAGTGCTCGCTGTCAGACTTGCTTTTTACAATAGCATCGTCGACGTAAGCCTCAATGTTTCGCCCTTTTTGATTTTGGAACACTTTGTCCACCAGTCTTGTGTAAGTTGCGCCGGCGTTCTTCAAACCGAACGACATCATTTTATACATGTATGTGCCGTTACTGGTGATGAATGCGCATTTAGGCATGTCTTCCTCGGCCATGAATACCGATGATACCCTCGAGAAGGCGTCCAGCAGGCTCGGATAGTGTAGCCTGCCGTGGCGTCGATTAAACTATCTATTCGAGGCAAGGGATAGCAATCTTTGGGGCACGCTTTATTAAGATTGGTAAAATCTACACACATCCTCCACGACCCCGATGACTTCCTCACCATTACAACATTAGCTAACCACTCAGGATAAGTACAAGGCATGATAAAGCCCGCCGCTAGTAATTTATCTACCTCGGCTTTGATGGCTTCATCCTTCTCGGCTGAGGAGTTCCTCATCTTCTGCTTGACAGGGTGAGCGGTGGAGAGCACGTTCAGCTTGTGAACAATTACCTCCCGGCTCACGCCTGGCATCTCGGCTGCTGAGTAAGCGAAGACGTCTTTGTTCTTCCTCAGCAGGTCTAGGAGAGCGGCCCTGAATTTTGGCTCCAGGTTGACACCGACGGTTACGGTACGCCCTGGGTCAATTTCCACTTCTTCGGTCTCGGCTCCTTCGACCACGCCGACAGTTGCATCCATGAGGTCGCCCTCCTGTTGTAAGGATGGGCTCTTCCCCTTCTCTGACTTCTTTGCCACTTTGAGGGATTGCATGTTGCATCCTCTGGCAGATATCTGGACGTTGACTACTTCGTCCTTTTCGTCCTTTGAGACGAGCTTATGCGCTTCCCCTTGGTCCGAGACATACATCAGTGTCAGGGCCCGGATGGACATCACTGCGTCGGCCTCGCTCAGAGTGACTCGGCCTATGAGAACGTTGTAGGCGGACGAGCCGTCAATGACCACAAACTCAGCTAGAACATTCTTAGCCGCATTCCCATCGCCGAACATCACCGGCAGTCTGATTGACCCCAGGGGTACCAGGCCGGCCCCGGAAAAACTGTACAGCGGATTGGTGCAGGGGCTCAAGTCCTCGACTTTCAGACCGAAGTTGAGAAAGCACTCCCTGAACATGATGTTCGTGTAGGCGCCTGTGTCAATCAGGCACCTCTTGACCAGGTGGTTGGCTATGTCCAAGTGGACTACAAGTGGGTCGTTTGTGAGGGGGGCGATGACTCCCTCGTAGTCCTTCTTTCCAATAGTCATATCGGGGATGTTGGAAGCGGGGATCGCTGTTTTGGGCACAAAGTTGATGGCCCGATACATGCTCGTTCAGGTGCCGTTTGTGCCCATGAGCGGACCCACCGTTCTCGTTGCCCCCGATGACAACATGGATTACTCCTATCCGTTCAAAGACGGATTTCTTATTTGAGCCGCCGGTATCAGTCTTTTGGCCTCCGGCAACATATTTGCTGAGGCTCCCCTTCCGGATCAGCTCTTCAATGGCATTCTTCGATGCGGCGCTTGTCGATTAAGTGACCGGTGTGGCCGTGGTACTCACAGTACTGGCTCGTGTCACCGTCCCCCCTCGGCCTGGGAGGCCTTTCCCACTTCTGACCCTCGTTCTTGCTCAGGGCGAAGACCTCGGCAGCAGATACGACCAGGGGGGTGTGACCATTGTACCGTTTTTGGTAGTACGGTCCCGAACTCCCCCCGGCGCCCGCCGAGTTCTGTTTCCTGGCGGATTTGTCAGACCGTGACCTATTGTTGTCACGGCGTCTTTCATCCGGGTTGTCGTCCCGGCGGCTCTTACTCTCTGAGTGCCCGGCCTCGCTGGGGCCTACCCAGGTTTTGTGGTAGTCCTCCACCTTTATGGCTTGGTCGGCCATCTTCCTGGCGGAGTCTAAGTTCAGGCCTCTGCACTTGATGAGCTCGTTTTTTAAGTCCCCTCTTGGGAGGCCTTTCATCAGTGCGAAGGCCGCCAGCTCGCTGTTCAGCTCACGAATCTGCTGAACCTTGGCGTCGAACCTCTTCACATAACTTTGGAGAGACTCGCCTCCCTCCTGTTTGATAGTCAGGAGATCCGATGTCTCGACGGCCCTCCTCTTATTGCAAGAATACTGGGCCAAAAATATGTCCCTTAGGTCGCCATAACAGTATATCGACCCATTGGGTTGCCCCTTGTACCAGCTTTGTGCCATCCCATGCAGGGTCATTGGGAAGACACGGCACCAAACCTCATCAGGCTGCTCCCATACCGACATGTAAGACTCGAAAGCCTCGGCATGGTCGGTTGGGTCGCTTTCTCCTTTGTATGATATGGGTGGCAACTTTAGTTTAGTCGGCACCGGGACTTCTAGGACGTGGCGCCGAGGGGTGTCGACCACGTGTCGAACGACACGCGGCGATCGGCTCCTCGCATCCCTAGTCCGGCTCCTCTCCCCGTGGCGGGAAGGGCTTCTTCTCCGACTCTGGTGAGTCGGGCTTCTTCTCCGACTCTGGTGAGTCGGACTCCTTCTCCGACTCTGGTGAGTCGGACTTCTTTCACTCCTCTGGGGCAGGCCTCGTCGGTGCTGCGGCGACGCTGTCCTCCCAAGAGTGCGGGAAGGACTCAGGTCTACCACTAGCACTCTGGGCTCCCCCGGCGTCTTGACAGGGTCAGCTTCCTCCAATGCTCCGTTCAAGTCTCTCGGAGTCACATTTTGGGCCCTGGTCTCCTGTGCGGGTGCCGCCGCTCTTGTCGGAGTGACAGTGTGAGTCGGCGTGCTACCCATTAGGTCCAGGAGTAGCTTCAGTTTAGCTGCATCAACCACATGTCCCATGATGGTGACTTGGTCGGCGGGCAGCGGTGTATCTTGTATTATTGGCATCCCGTACGCCGGTTGAATTACTCGGCCGGTGGGGGGCTGCACAACCCCAGAATTGTGGACGGTATCATCTTGGCAGAATTCGGTTTCGTCAGTCACAATTGCTTCTGGCTGTTTTGACATCTTCTTAGCTTGTTGGGGGGGTTTTGTTTTTGTGTTGTTTTTTTTTTTTGTTTGGGAATGAATGTGACTAGCTTCTAGTATCTTCCTCACAGACGGCGCCAATTGTTCCGGGTGTAATTCCAGAGCAGTTATTTGTTACCACACGTGCTTGTAGAATGACGTCTTTGATTGAATCCTCCTTTCGGTCTCCTGAAACAATGAACAAACTGAGGGCTCGGCTTTGTACCGAGCGAACTCACTCCGACGCTCAAGTCAGTAAACTTAAAAGGATTAAGTCGTGTGTTACTTGGCGAAGTATATATTGTAGAGAGATAAGGAAGATATTACCAGATTATGAGGTGTTTAGGTTATATTTCGGATCCTTTCCTCAATGAGGGTTAAGGAGTATTTATAAACTTTCACCTTTTGTCACGTAGTGGCCAAGTGGCCAAGTGGCTAGCAGGTGGAAAGACTGATCTACCCTCGGCCGAGGGACCCATGGCAGGCCGGCGGGCCCTGTTGACTTCGCCGCCGAGGGGTCTTGGATATGAGTACGCGGGTATGTGCCCCGGCTGGCTAGTTGTCCCAGCCGAGACCCAAGAGACAGGCCGACAGGCTGCGTCGGTTAGGCTGTCTAAGTCGTGGACTTGCTGTGGATATCTTTGACCTTGCTCAATATGTTGACTCGGTCAGCGGGTGCAGAATATGCCCCATCAATTCTAATTGACATGACCTTCACTCTTGAAATTGTTGCCCCAAATTATTTAGGTGGACGAAAAACTTGAAAAAATTGTATTCGTAAACGACGTTGTTCCGATTTTGTTATTATATATCACAAAATCTCATTTGTGACCAACACTATCCGTCACTTTGAAGTGACGGATACCATTTTACCTCACAAAGTACCCACTTTTTCTCTCTCTGCAACACTGTTCATGTGGTCCCCTTTCTCCACTAACCCATTTTGTTACCATTTTATCTCACAAAATATCCGTCACAAATGGTAACCCGTCACAAGGGAGACCAATTGATTATATATACCGATTGTGTACTTGTGTTGTAATCTTTTGAGGCCATTTCAATTTTAAAAGTAGATACAATTCCCACAATTATATTATGAGATCGCTTCATTTACTTATTCACAACCAATAAATACTACGAATTTAACAAATAGTTTACAATCTCATCTCAATTATAAAAACTAATCAGAATCAGAATTTATAATAATCATTCAATAAAATTATGATTCACCATACATAAACATGACTACTACTTAGCCACTTCCAATCTCATCTCAATTATACAATAATAAAACTAAAAATAAACTAATTATTAGAAACTAAACTTGAAGAGGAAGTTCGAAACGACAAAGAGGACAAACATGACTACTACTAAGCCACTCGACAATACAATCCTCATGAAACTCGTGCTTAAACGGCATCCTAACCACCTTCTCTTGCTTCTCCAAAAACCCTTCTAAACACACAACACAATTATCCTCCTTCGTCACCATATCCACCCTCTCAAGCTCATCAACGGCCGACTTGGCAGCGGGGTTAGTCCTCATCGCGTACTCAACATACTCGTCCACATCAAGCAGTCCAGCAGCCCGTGCCCCTAACAAGGTCGCCTCTAGCTCTTGAGCGCTTGTACAACTTATATCATGATATCTTTGAAAATTAACAGAGATATCGCGAACTCTGCCAGTTTCTTGTTCTCCAAGTTTCTCAAGTTGTTCGATTTCAAGACCAACCCTTGTTTGTAGGTGGTCGAGTAACTGTTGGGTTTCTTGGAAAGAGCTGCCATTGGACGTGAATTCGTCGATGATATTATCGATGCAATCAGGGCAGTAGGGAGAAATAGGGTTTGACGATGTACTTATGGTTGATCTAAGAATCGTACTCGTATCTTCGTACACTATAAATGGAATATCTTCGTATGTCACTCGAAGATATATACGATTGTATAACGATTCTGGAATTATGGATAGATCATTGTGCTCGCATGCAATTAACGCCATTTTTATTATGATAATTATTAAGGGTATTTAATTTGTTGTAGTTGTTGTTGTTGTTGTTTGTGTAGGGTATGTATGTGAATTTATGATGGAAAGAGTAGTATGGGTTGTGTTGGTATTTATAAAGGGGCTGATTTCTTGAGGAATAAGTGACCGACTTATGGAATTTGGAAAGGAAACAAGCATATCGAAAATCAGAAATTAATGCAGTATGTTCCTATGCAGTATGGTCCTACGCGGTAACTAGTTGACCACGGTAATTTAGGAAAAGTTCTAAATTCGAAATTTGAGTTTTTAAATTTTGGCTACCAAATTTTGATATTAAAACTAAAAAATTATTCTATCTCAAATTTCATCATTGTTCCATGTTCTCAAATTTAATCAGTGTATAAAAGATTCTATTATACATCTATACAATATAATTAAAAGGCTAGCTAATGCAATAAATTTTAATCCATGTCACTAATGCATTAAATTTTATTCCATGTCACATTTTTTCAATTAATTTTTTTTGAGGAAATTCAATTAATTTGTATTTATTAGTATTTCATTATAGATTATTTGATGAGTGACAATACAACATTGATGGATCATTCTTACTACAAAAAATATACTTCGTATGATAATGAAATTAGTGACCCACCAAAAGAAAGAAGAGTAAAAGCCAATTTGAAGAGGCGTTTGTGAATTATTAATCCTTTTCTTATAAAAAAAATAACGGAAAATTCACGCCAGACACTTTAACTTTGTCATTTTTTTCATGTAGACCCAACTTTTTAAGTTTGTGCACGTGATATCCTTGAGATTTGATTTCCAAGCACAACGTGCCCTTTTTACCGTTCTTAAAATTTTCAATTGACCATAAGTCATAAACCAGAAATCGGAATTAACTAATTTATTTTCCAAATTGATGACCTCTTCGGGATCTACAGATTGATAAAACGAAAATGGTCATTCGAAAATTTAAAATCGAAGATATGGTTGATTTGAGATTTTCGATAAGAAAAAACCGTATAAAATGTCGGTGGACAATTTTTTTTTCTCAAAGTATATTATGGCGAAATAATCATTTTAGAAAAAAAGATTTTACCGAATCTGAATTCCGATCCGGTCTAGGAGTTATGCTCATTTGAATTTTTTTATAGCAACAAAAAGGACATGTTGTGCATAAAAATCAAACATGTGGGGGGGGGGGGGGGTGGGGTATTATGTACACAAACTTAAAATATTGGGTACCATGTGCAAAGTGGTAAAGTTTAGGGGTACCACGTGAATTTTACGAAAAAATAAAGATCACATGAACACCGAAAAACTTAGACTATCTCTATGATAATACCGTTTTTTTACAATAAGACCAAAAAAGCTAAAGTAAAAAAAGTCAAGATGACAACAAATAAATAAGTAAAAATGAATAACACAGAACTCAACAAAACAACTACCAAAATCTTGAATCACCCAGAACCTAAAACACAAAAAAAACTAACGTATTAAAGTTAAAGACCAAACACATAGTGTAACCCAACGTTAATAGACAAATTAAAATAATTCATAAATATATACGGAAAATTCACGCGGTACCCTCGAACTTTGCCATTTTGCACATGGTACCCAACTTTTTAAGTTTGTGTACATTATACCCTCCATGTTTGATTTTCATGCACAACATATCCTTTTTGTCGCTCTAAAAAAACTCAATTGCGCATAACTGCTAGATCGGAATTCAGAATCGACCAATTTTTTTCGTTAAATGATTATCTCGTCATAATCTATGATTTGAGGGAAAAAAAATTTGCCGACTAACATTTTATAGGGTTTTTTTTAACGAAAATCTCAAATCAAACATATCTTCGATCATAAATTTCCGAATGACCAATTTCGTTTTATCAATTTATAGATCTCGAAGAGTTAATCAATTTGGAAAAAAAAATTAGTGAATTCTGATTTCTGGTCTATAATTTATGCTCAATTGAAAATTTTAAAAACGATAAAAAGGACATGTTGTGCTTGAAAATTAAATTTCAAGGATATCATGTGCACAAACTTAAAAAGTTGGGTACCACGTGAAAAATGGCAAAGTTCGAGGGTACCACGTGAATTTTCCGATCATATGATTAACGATTGTATGTGAATTAACACAAATATTACAAAAACACTGACACAAACAGAAAACTAATCTCAAATAGCAAAAAGGAGATGGTATCAAATACCGTTAACATAACTGCAATGGCCCCATCAACATCACGCTACCAAATTATGGCCTGAGCAACAAGAATGTGAAACATGGCACTGAAGCCGAATGAATATCCACTATCACTAAATACAAAACAAACGAAAAGCGAATTACACTTTGACGATACAGCGTTAAAAAAATAGAAAAGGTCAACCCCGTGAATTTCACGGGTCACAAAACTAGTTGAGTATCATGACCTTTTTAGTAACTAGTTGACCACAATTCTAAAATAAACAAGTTACTTGTATTCATTTGGGTTTTGAGTTTTATTAGGATATTAGGCTAGGCCCATTAGGGTTAGGTTACAAGATATGACGGTTACCGTTTAGGGTTTAGGGTATTATAATTTATTATATATATCCTCCTTGTATTAGGCTACCGTATAGGGTTTAGCCTAATATCCTAATAAGTTTTAAATTAAGATATTTTCCTACCCAATATCAGCAAAATATTTCAGGTAATTATGTTTTTTTTGTGTTAAATGAGACGCAACGTCAATACTCCATATAATATGAGGGGCAAGGGACGGGTTTCGAAACCCGTGACCTCTTGTCACGAAACCTACATCTAGAGTTATTAAAACATGACCCGACCTATAAACCCGACCTGAGTTGATTTGTTTTAGGGTCAAAGACCTGTAAATTTTGATCCGGATTCGAAATGACCCGTTATAATCATATTATTAATGATAAAATCAATACATACATATATATAAAGCAGAAACTTTTCGAGCGATATTAGAGAGTCCAACTTTTTTAGAATTCCTATATATAAAATAATTTTTATATAAAATTATTATCATTATCCTAATAAGTGTAGATCTAGCTTTTTCCTCTTAATAATTTATGAGAAAATTATCCTAATCGAATTAGATCTAATAATTTATGAGAAAATAATCCTACTAGAAGTAGATCAATTATTTATGAGAAAAATAATACTAATAGAAGTGGATCTAATAATTTATTTATTATTCTATACTAAAATAATAATAGAAAAATAAATTTATAAAAAATATTTATTTTAGAGATATTTATAACGCAAAAAAGTTCATATAATAAACGTATAAAAGTATTAAAATTGCATATTTTATAAACATACAGTTACTAATTGTGAGAAAAAAAACAAAATAGATCCTTATTTTTTACAAATATAAAATATTCTCCAAAATCTAAGTTGTTCGACTTTAACTACTTAGTGAAACCCGTGTAGTAATAAAGATAATTTTATTTTAAAACTTTTTTGAATATTTAAAAGATTTACAAAATATTCGAGTTGATAATTATAACCAAACCCCTAATTATCTTCCAAAAACCATAAGAAAAAGTTGATTTTTATTTTAAAAAAAATACTCCAGAAAAAGTAACATGTCATAATAGGAAAAAGAAGTAAACAATGCCATTTACTTAGCATTTGGCTTTGACACTGGCGGCGGGAGGAGAATTTTTTTTTATAATGACAATATTAGAATTAAGCAACTTCAATGGTGGCATGAAATAGTTTTAATTCTGAATATGATTAGATTACTAATAATATTCACATAAGATTAAAAAAAATTGAGCTATCATTTAAAAATATTAGATAAGGCTCATATCGATTTTGTCAAGCCAAAAATTTAAATACAAATGAACAAAGTCAAGAGTAATGATTATTGAGTAGATGTTTTACTCCTTTAATTATTATCCAGGGGAGAGGGTGGGTAATGTATTACCCTTTTCACGGGGGTAATAGATTCAGGTGGTGAATAATTACTCTCATGTCAAACATGAAAAATACACCTTACCTATTACTCCTATAATCATTCCCCTCATTTTACCCTCAATCCAAGCAAGCCCTAAGTAGACATGACAACTGGTCAAATGGATCAGTTCAGATCGAATCGGGTCATTTTAAGTTCGGATTATTTTTGGGTCAGTTATTTTTAAGTTATTTAGGTATAATAAATTGAGTAAAACAATAAACATCTGGGACGGGTCAATTTGGATTATGGATCAAACTGGGGTTCTCAGCTTAGGTGTTGGGTCGGGTACAGCCGGGTTATGGGGGTAATATTGACAGAGTTGGTACAATGAGTATATTGCCGAATCGTACAACCAAGGCTTCCACCTTTGAAAATAATCGTATTCGAATGACTCCTCTCATTGTGCTAGTAGAGCACGTACTGGTTCAACAATTTGATAAGAAGTCATTAACGATAAGGTCATTTTCCGTACAATGATGGAAAGGGATTGAACGGAAAGATGGAAAAAAAAAAAATTCAAGCACTACCACTAACATAAAACTAACAATCGAGGATTAATCGTTATTTTTAGAGTAAACCATAAAACTATTATTAAATTATTGTTTTTTTTCCTAATATATCATTCTCACGAGATAATAGCTCAGGCGTTGGATACAGTATATAACTCAAGATATTATGAAAGACACTATCAAGTATTCAAATGCCTTATGCGTCATTCGAGCATTTTTCAGTAAGAGGATTATACATCTGATGTACTACCTCCAATTCTATAGTTTTTGAGTATTCTAATAAAGTTTTTGAGTTTTATTTTAAAGTTTTTGAGTTTCACTATGAAGTTTTTGAGTTTATTCATTTCAACATTAAGGTCTAAAAAATTACAATAAAACTAAAAAACATTACATATTAGTTTAGTTAAATTTGAGTTTTGACGGAAAAAATATTAAAATCTAACTTATAAACTTTAATATGCTCAAAAAAATACACATATGCTCAAAAACAAATAAAGTTTGAGGTAATAAGCTCAAAAAAAATACATATATGCTCAAAACATAAAAAAGTTGGAGGTATTACATCCGATGTAGATTCCTTTTTCTCAGCATTTTTTTTAAGGGTTGAACCCATTGAGTTAGGAATTTAAGACTAAATTATGCACAACCTAATGCAATTAATACATATCTTAAAAACTTCTTTCCATATTTAGTTTCTTAAATATAACCCATTATATATTGTATATATATCAAAACCTTTTTTTTTAATATTAGTCTCAAGATAAATATTATGAAATCACTGTTGTGAATAACTTATGATCGGGCATAAAATATACTCAATATATGTGTAAATTATAAATAACTCCCTTTATAATCGATTTTTTTGAAATAACTTTCTTTTATAATTTTTTATTCAAATAACTCCATTTTAAAACATGTTTTTTATACAAATCAATGCCTTTTCACCTAGATGAGACTTATTTCCGAATTTTCCGGCCAAAAATTCGTTTTTTCCTTCATTTTTCACTTACATAAGATGTTAAATTATTATTCTGTCCGCTTACTCACTATGTTGTTCTTTAAAATAAGACAAAACGACGAATTTATGCTTGATTCTTCCTCGTTCGAGTGCATGATTCAAGTGTATTATATTTAAGAGAGATTTGGAATTATGTAGGGATTATGTTATAAGAGGCATTAATTTGTTAAAAATAAACTAGTGTAGATCCCGCGCAAATACGCGGTAAATATATATAGGCCTTTTAATTTTTAGTGTATTAGTCATAGATTTTAGATTTATATCTCGCGAATTTTTATAAAAAATAACTAATATTAAAATTAATCAAAAAAAGTGAATAATTTCATGAATTGTTGTTTTTTATGAAAATATTTAATTTTAACTACATCAAATTTTTTTTAAAAAAATTTTTTTCGTCACAAAGTTAATAATAGGAGATACAGTTTTTATGTATAGATTATTTTAAATGGAAAATTAGTTTAATATATGAAAATCTAATTTGTTTCCATATATAAGTTTGGGCACTTTGGAAGGAAACTGTAAAGAAGTTGTATTCCGCACGCTAATTTGCTAAATTCCGCACGCTAATTTGCTAAATCCTACACATTTTACCTAAATATTCCATAATTACCCTTCGGAAGAAAAAAAAAAGACTTCTCTGTCTAAATCACTCCCTCCATCGTTCATCGTTCGACTATTCTGCATGGTAATTCACACATATCAAACGTAATTTCGTCGTTTTATCAATAATTTTGTTAAGAACCCGTCTTTTAGTCGATTTAGTTGATGTTTTTTTAATTAAAAAAAGGGTTTTTTAACAATTAGGGTTTGGATTAATTTTGGTTGTTGAAGGGGTGGTTGTTGGGACGCCAGGCCGAAGTAGGGTGGTCGGAGAAGGCAGCGTTGAGTGCTAGTGTATGTGTCGTCGTGAGGCGGTGGTTGTAGGATGTAGGCGGGGGATGGGTAGTTGGCTTTGGGGAGGGGTTGTCGAAATGGGTACGAGGATGTGCAGGGGTGGTAGGCACGGTTACGGGGGTGTGGAGGGATGGTCGGCGCATGGATGGTGGTGGGACAAGTGGTCGGCGGCGAGGTAGAGGGGTGGGGGAAGGATTGTCTGGGTTTGGGTTTGTGGGTACTACTGTACTAGGGTATTCTAAATTTTTTTATGAGAATGCAGGCCTTTGATCTGTAGCATTTGGTAAATCATTAATCTGATGGCTACTACACAGCGTATTCCTTTCATCCATTGACGAAAGAGATAAAACCAGGCAAAATAGACTTGAACAAATTCATTTGATGGCTCAGTATTTACTGTCCAAATCCAACATTTACTTATTAGACAAAATAGACTTGAACAAGCAAAGGAAATAGTATTTCTTGGTGATGTTGTTTATGAGTTCAGTGACAACCCTGACTTTCCGAATTTCACAAGTCAATCACTTGAACTCCGTGAAACAAACAATAACTTGTTGTCCGACATTTCGCATCACCAACTTTTAGATTACAACTGTCTTCCTTGCATAGGTGACATTAATTAAGTGAAACTATTGGCTGTAAGTCTTGTAGCTTACAAAGTGAGGCACTAATGTTTGCAGTAATTGAGACGGACATCAATGGGAGCCATCCAGATATTTGAATAAAAGTGTAATAAAAAAGATGGTGCTTAATTTTTCGAGACCATGAACGATATGTAGACGGAGTTAGTTTGGTAACATTGGCGATACCAACAGCCAAAAACAGTTTGCGAAAACCATTGAATTCACGAAGGTCAGTTTGAGAAATTGAATTTAGTGATTTAGCTTTGTCTCCCTTCAAATGTCTGTTGGAAAAAATTGCAGCATGAGCACCATGACCAAGATTGAATTCGAGAAGGTCAGACTTTAAGAAGAAAATGAGAAATTGGCGGGGATGATGGTTGCCGACTCCGGGATGGTCGGCTGTCGGCGTGAGGAGATGGGTTTGAAGGGACGGTCGTCGCGTAGAGGGTCGGTCGGCAGCGCTGGGACTGGCGGTGAGGGAGGATGCCGGTAGAGGGAGTGTGGTGGGGGAGGGAGCCGCTGAAATTGATATTTGGGGTTTTTCCATTTCTCTCTCTTATTTTCTTGGGAGGGGATAAATGAGAGGGGTACTCTCGGAATAAGATGGAAATAAGTGCGGGATTGAGTAAAATAATGTGCGGGATTTAGCACATCCCTTTAAAATTTGCACCTCATTAATATTTATCAGTTCACTCTATTGTATTTTGATATGAAACAAAAAAAATTGAAATGAAAAACTAATTAAAAAAATTATTTAAGTTGTGAATTTTTTTAGTGAATGTTTTTTTTCAAGAAGCTAATAGTAAGCATGTATCAAGTTATTCTCTACGGTAATAATTATTGCATTACTGAAAAATTTAGCAACTTATACTTTATAATTTAATATCAATTTTATTTTATTTTATTTTAATGAAAAAATCATAATTATGAATTTATTTAAAAAAATTATAGTTTATTTATAAGAATATATTCATTGAAAAGATAATAATGTGATGAAAAAAAATTATTTATTACCTTATTTAGCTAGATGCTTTTTGGAGAAAAAACTATGAGAATTTTTATTTTCTTAGTAGTAGAGGGATTTTATAAGGGGTTATTTGGATAAAAAATTATATGAAAGAGTTATTTCAAAAAAAATAATTATATAAAAGAGTTATTTATAATTTACAATACACAAAAAGTAATTTAATCTTGGGCAGAGAAAAAGCTTGAAGGAAGACGTGAAATATTGAGCGCAGTGTAAGATTAACTTTGCGATTTCGATAATGAAATCAGTCCCAAGATACAATATAGATTTGAATTAATTCAACCCTAATACAATCAATAAACGAAATAAAGGACTAACCTTGGTCCATGTCTTACAGACGCAATCAATTCAATGAGAAGTATAAGACGATTGATTCTCCTCCTTAACCCTTTCCTTTATGTTTCTTTGATGATGAAGGAAGAAACAGACCTTTTCACCCTTTCACTTCTTTAATCGTACGTATGTTTGTGTTTTTGTCAGATGATTATAATTGTTATTCTTTTCTTACTGTATCCCATCATATATATATGATGGGTTACATACCTTTTCGCAAAAACAAAACCGTTCGTACCTTTTCGTGAAAGACGGGATATGTTAGGGCAAGGTAAGAGGGAATAATAATTCCCGGACTTTATTTACATTAATCGAATCCGATCCATCACGGAGTCGTCTTTTATATTAAAGTCCCATAATATTTAATATGAGTTTAACTTGCACTTAAACCCGAGACACATAGGGCACTCGAATATTATTAAATATTCTAACATTCTCCCACTTGGCCTATGTGTTGACTTAATGGTTCAATAACTATAATGTGCACTTTTATGTTAAGCTCACTAACTTTTATATCCTTATCGAATTAGAACTAATTGGATCATGGCGGTCACACGTCATTTACTAATCGACATGATTCCTTCCATGTATCACAAATCAATTCCAAATCTAGGTAAACCTTTAATTTGAGAAGAGCATTAATTCTCATAATTAGTCACATGTAATCTAATAACTGTAATGTATACATATACTGTAATGATTAACATGTCTATTATAACAGAAACAACACTGTAAGTGAATTCTAGATGTCATATTTATTACAAGCATATTAACTTTATAATAACAAGGCCTTTGATACAACACCTATGCGTTCTACATGGCCAATGAACGCCTTGGGTGGTAATCCCTTAGTTAATGGATCCGCCACCATTTTATCCGTTCGTATATGCTCAAATGACACTCTTTGCTTCTGTACCTCCTCTTTGACCGATAAAAACTTTAATTCCATGTGTTTAGCACCCTTGGAGTATTTATCGTTCTTAGAGAAGAAGACGGCTGCAGAATTGTCACAATAAATTCTCAGCGGCTTGTCTATACTATCGACGATCCCAAGTCCCGAGATAAAATTTCGCAACCACAATGCATGAATAGTGGCCTCAAAGCATGCCACAAATTCAGCTTCCATAGTAGAAGTAGCAATGACAGATCGTTTCCACTTTTCCATGATACGCCCCTTCAAATAAAAGGAACAAGTAGCCAAATGTTGATTTTCTACTATCAACACATCCGGCATAATCAATCAATAACCCATCACCTCAAGATGATCGGATCTCCTATAAGTAAGCATGAGCTCCTTAGTGCCTTGTAAGTACCTAAGGACCTTCTTCGCACTTTCCAAAGGTGGTCCATCCCGGATTACTTTGGTACCGACCCAACATTCCAACAAAGGCCGATATCCGGTCGAGTACATGTCCAACATAGTTCAAACTCCCAACCACAGATGCATAGGGAATTTTCTCCATTTCTTTTCGTTCCAACTCATTACGGGGACATTGCATTTTACTAAATTTGTCCCCTTTACGTATAGGAACTATCCTGCGAGCATTCATTCATTCTATATCTCTCTAAAACTTTGTCAATGTAAGCTTTCTGAGACAACCCTAACAGTCCTTGTGATCTATCACGGAAAATTTCAATTCCGATCACATAGGATGCCTCACCCATATCTTTCATTTCAAAGTTTTTAGATAGATATTTCTTTACATCATGTAACATGCCTAGATCATTCGCAGCTAGCAAAATATCGTCAACATATAAGACTAAAATAACAAATCTGCTCCCACTGATCTTAATGTAGATACACCGATCAACAGTAATCTCTACAAAACCATATGACGTGATGGTATCATTAAACTTTAAATACCATTGTCTAGAAGCTTGTTTTAGTCCATATATCGACTTCCTCGCCTACACACCTTATCTTCATTACCCGGGATGCAAATCCCTCAAAGTTGGTCCATATATACTTCTTCCTCAAGCTCACCGTTTAGAAAAGCGGTCTTTACATCCATTTGGTGAAGCTCTAGATCATAATGAGCTACCAAAGCCAAGACAATTCTTAAAGAATCTTTCTTTGATACCGGAGAGAAAGTTTCTTTATAGTCAATGCCATCTTTCTGAGTGAAACCTTTGGCAACAAGTCGAGCCTTATATCTTTCAATGTTACCTTTAGAGTCCCTTTTGGTCTTATAGACCCATTTCGACCCAACGGCCTTAGAACCCTCAGGTAACACTACTAAGTCTCATACTTTGTTGTCATCCATAGATTTCATCTCTTCTTTCATGGCAATTAACCACTTTTCAGAATTGTCACTTTCCATGGCCTTACGGAATGAGACGGGATCTTCACTAATGCTCAAGTCACATTCAACGTTATATGTCTCGTAGTCATCTGGGATGGCTGATCTTCTTTTTCTTATAGATCGCCTTAATTGTTCCTCTGGAACATTGACTACCCTTCTTCGCCTTACAGGTTGCCTTGACTGTTCACGTGACATATTATTCTCCCCTTGAATTGTGACTTGATCATCATTGTTATTGTCATTTTGTGGGTCTTGCACTTCATTTCGTTGTTGTCCCATTATGTCATTTGACTGTGACGACACGATTGGTACAACAATTTCACGTGCAACTTCAGGAGAAGAAACTTCAACCTGAATTTCTTTAATGTCCACTTTTCGTGGTTCAATGCTCCCACTAGTTTGACCGTTCTCAATGAATCTAGCATTTCCAGTCTCTACTATTCTCGTCTTTGTGATTAGGACAAGAAAAATCTATACCCTTTTGACTTTTCAGATAGCCAATGAAATAACCACCGACCGTCCTAGGATCTAGCTTCTTTTCATTTGGGTTATACAACCTTACTTCAGCTGGGCAACCCCAAACTCGAAGATGTCTTAAACTCGGTTTCCTTCCCGTCCACAGTTCATAAGGAGTCTTAGGAACTGCTTTACTAGGAACCCGATTTAAAACATAGGTTGTTGTCTTTAATGCATAAATCCATAGTGAAAGAGGTAAAGAACAATTACTTAACATGCTCCTAACCATTTCCATTAAAGTACGGTTCCGCCTTTCAAAGAACATCGTTCACGAGGTGTACCGGCATTGTATATTGTGCACAAATACCCCTACTTTCAAGTAACTTGGCAAATGGACCAGGACATTGTCCATTTTCAGTAAACCTTCCATAAAACTCACCACCCCTATCCGATCTCACAATTTTCACTTTCTTTTCCAGCTGCCTTTCCACCTCATTTATTAATATCTCAAGGACATCCACAGAATGAGCCTTTTCATGCAACAAATAAGTGAAACCATACCGCGAGAAATCATCTATAAAAGTGATAAAGTACTTTTCACCACTCCAAGATGGAGTGTCAAAAGGTCCACAAATATCGGTGTGTATAATTTCTAAAAGCTGAGAGCTCCTTGTAGCTGATTTCTTTATTGTATGTTTAGTCTGCTTACCTTTAATGCAGTCTACACACACATCTAAGTCACTAAAATCCAATTGAGGTAGAATTTCATCTTTTACCAACCTCGTTAACCTTTCTTTGGATATGTGACCTAGCCTTTGATGCCACAAGTAAGCTGATTTTTCATTCGATGCACTACGTTTAATACCTTGACACTCAACATAAAATAGGGAATCAGAAAATTTAACATCAAGATTGAACCTATAAAGTGAATCAATCAAAGTACCACTACCATAGAAGTCATTACGGTACATAGAAAATACACCATGTCCAAACTTAAAATTAAAACCTAAATTATCCAATCTACTTAATGATACAAGATTTCGAGCACAATCAGGTACATAGAGACAATTTATAAGATCTATATGAAAACCAGTGTCTAAGATTAATCTGTAAGTCCCAATGCCCTCAATGCGTGCTTTCATCCTGTTTCCCATGGATACAAACTGTTCAGCACCTCTTATGGGCTGGATCATACGATATCCCCGTTTAATGTGAGAAATATGAGTAGTTGCACCAGAATCTAACCACCAAGTATTACTAGGTACTTCTATAAGATTTGATTCAAAGCAAACAAAACTATAATGTTTACCTTTCTTTTCGAACCATGCCTTCCTTTTAGGACAATCCTTCTTGAAGTGTCCAGGTTTCTTGCGTATGACACTTCTTTTCTTTCTCGATCGCACTTTCGTGTCCTTTAAAGAAAGACTTTCCCTTCTTACCATTCTTACCCTTCTTACTCGGTTTAGCCTTCTGCTGGGCACCATCATGACTCGAAATGAACACGATCTTTCATCTTCTTTAATCTCCCCTCCTCCTGTATGAGCATGGCTTTTAATTCTTGATAGTTCCATTTATCTTTTATGGTGTTATAGTTCACCACGAAACCGGCCAAACTCATAAGGTAGAGAGTTAATGATGAATTGGACCAAAAAGTATCACTTACGTCCATTCCTAAAGTCTTCAACTTTGTCGCCCGGTTAGACATGTGTGTCACATGATCATGAATCGGTTGAGACCAGTCAAACCTTTTAGTAGTTAGCTCACTCATTAAACTACCAACAATTGACTTATCAGCTAAATCCGATTGTGAACACTCCTTTACTTTAAGCATGAATTCCCTTGCTTTCTCTGTTTTAGGCATGGAGGTCTTAATGTTATCACCATTGTCATCCTCATGAGGTGTAAACCCAACCTGTTAGATTTCTCCCAAGCCCGATAATGACACTTTTCGCCGGAGCTTTCGTGTAATTTTTGTTGGTACCTCATCCGTCGGGATGGCAATGTCCAAAGCCATTATACCCGAGTATATACTTTGGATCTTTAAGGCCCACTCATCATAATTAAGCCCATTGAACTTTACAAAAGAGTCGGTCAGATGCAAACAAATTTGGAGATGCTGCAATCATTTATACATGTTACCAATTAGTGCTTTGAAAAACTATCATACGGATTCAAATAATATTATATAAACTTTTATACATGTATTTAAATGACCTTTGGGCAACACTTAAATACAAGTAACCATCATTGATGTTAATATATACTTTAACAATTAATTATAACACACATGAATCAAATAAGAATGTTATCTTTGGATATACATACTATTAGACCCACTTTATGAATAATTAATCCTTTTATATCATCAACTATATTTAATGACCCACCTTTGGGTGATCTCCCAAAATATAGATGACAAAAAATAATTGATCAATCTATCTATAATGTCATTTATACACCCCTTTTAATCATGATCAATTAAAAACTTTAATTTCAAATGTTTAAATGCAATATAACAAGGCCACTTTGGTGACTAACATGCCATATATAAAATAAACATTTAATTTTAATGGTATATTATCTTTCAATGTGTTAATAATTCTTAACACTATTTACCCATTATAAGACATGTCAATGTACTGACTTTATTATATTATGTCTTTTTCTATCCATTACTGTCATGTGAAAATCGACAAAAAAAGACCAAAAACTTTCATGATCCATGAAAAGGAAACCTCAAATGAACACGGTGCAGTATAGTCATTTATGCCTTCTCATTTGTCTGTTTGCTTTTATAAGTGAGTAATTAAGGGTACTTATTATATACATATGCAAACAAAGCAAAGCAAACAGCCCATAATAACAAGACAATATACTAGTGTCATTTTTATAGTCACTCACATGCCAGAAACCGAAAAGCATGAAATTTAATGTGTAAAAGAAATTTAATATGACAGTAATATTTGAACAGTAATCGAATCCGATCCATCACGGAGTCGTCTTTTATATTAAAGTCCCATAATATTTAATATGAGTTTAACTTGCACTTAAACCCGAGACACATAGGGCACTCGAATATTATTAAATATTCTAACACGCAGGCCGTAAGAAAGCAGCAGAAGAGAAGCGATGGGTGGTGGCGATGGTGCAGGTGCACGAAAGAGGTCTACCCCAATTGTTACCAGGTCAATGTCTTCTCCCGTCACCGCCGTAGTCAAACCTAGGTTTGCCTTTCTTTCTTCACTAACACTACCATACTCCCTCCCTCTCCTCGTTTGTTTAGCTTTGATTAAAATATTCGTCACAAAACCACAAATAAGTGATTGGGACGGAGAGGAGTATATTTTAATTTGTTGGTATTTCATGATATATCTAATTACTGTTATTAAATTAAATCAGCAATATTCGTCGCCGGAACGCCAAGACTCGTCGTACCAAGGTTAAGGATAAACTTTACCGTCCTAGGTATTCTTTTTTATTTCCACAATTTCATTTGTTTGTTTTGTCTATTCGATTTTTGTTCTTTGTTGTAATTAGGGTTTTGGATTGGGAATTTCGATCATCTTACTCTGTTTTTTGATCAATTGTTCGTAATTTTGCTTATTTATGAGATTACTTTTTCATGTGATTGTTATGCCCAAATTAATTCAGCAAGATGCCCAAGATGATGGAAACAAAGGATAGAGTTTACAAGATTCCGGGGTATGGAATTTTCATTCTGCTGTTCCACCTTGTTGTTTTTTGTTTCGAGTTTGGTCGATTTTGAAACAATGACATATATGGTTTGTTAGCATTTCCAAGTAGGTTTGACAATGCTAAGTATTGAGTAATGAATGAAAGGCTAAGATAATATATGCAAGACTCGCTTATTATGTACATTTGGCAAAAGAATACTCCTCCATCCCAATTCTATTATTCCTTTTCTTACTCTCGTTTTTTGCCAAATTAATTGTCTTCTAGGTTGGTACCTTAGTTTTAAAAAGTGCGCCTAGGCGCAAGGCGAGGGTAGGCGATGATGCTAGGGCATTACAACAACTAGGCGAGTCTGTGTTCAAAAGGCCCTAAAAGGCGAGCGCCTCAAGGTGATGCCCTAGGCGCAAAAAGGCGCGCCTTCTTAACTGGAGGCGCTGACAAGCTTTGTTTCATATATAGTCACATGTCAAGCACATGACCCTAACTCCTTTTTAATAAAGTTTTATTTTATTACAAAATAACACTCTTTTAACCCTAATTTTTTAGTACAACCTAATCAACCGTTTACTTCTTTCAACTTTCTACTGCAAGTTACTCTTATTCTTCTTCACATTTTTTTTAAAATTCTCCTGTTTCCTTTCATGTTTTCTTTCTTATAATTTCACTTCCCCTTCTTCTTCTCTCCTTGCTTATATACTTGTTAATTTCTCTACTGACTTACTGACTTCCTCTACTGCTGTCGCTGCTTGTAATTTTAATTGCTCTCTTATCTTTTCAGTTTTTAACTTCTAGAGTAGTTTGCCTTTATGTTTTTGCCTTATGTGCTATTTTGGATATAATGGTTAATTAGGTACAAGCGTTTAACGCTTAATTTAAAGAATGATATGTGATATAGAACGTAATTTTCTTTCCTTTAATATATTTATGATGTGAATCTATGTTTTTAGTGATGCTTAGTGTGTAGAATTAATTTAGAGGCTCGTACAAAAAAAAAATGCGCCTCGCGTTCAAAAGGCGTGCGCATTCGCCTTGCGCCTCATCGCTTTGACCTCTCATCGCCTCGTTGCGCCTTGCGCCTCCTCAAACTAAGGTTGGTACTTTTGTTACTCCCCCCTTGACAATTAAATTGTGTCCGTTTCCTTTATATTAAGGGTTAAAATTGGTATTTGATCACTCATTCTAAATCATCCCAAAATAGAAAGTATCACAATAAAAATGTAGGACAATAAAAGTGGGACGGAGGGAGTATCACGCTACTATGAAAGGGAATGATCAAAAGGCTTCGAGCTTGTGGGTTTGTGTTCGAAATGTGATTGTTGGATGGATGCACTCGGGTTAAGAGTGGTTCTACTGTACTTTAGTGCCTTACTAATAATGTATCAACATTCTAGCCTAGCCTAGTTTGTACAAGATAATCACTTGTTATATTCTGAAATGGTAGTCAGTGTGCTGGTCGATGCATATATGGATTATGGACGCCATTTTATGGTGGGTTATTTGGAATCTCGTATTTTCAAGGTAAAAATTTCTCGGATCCATTTACCCTGCCATTAAACGGGGGCTTTGAACCAAAATGGATAATTGAATGGATGATTTCGCACAAGTTTAGATTCTTACAGCTCTTTTCATCATTCTATATTTATTGCGAGCATTGTGATTGATAGCTCATGTTCAGTATCAATTTTACGTGTCAACTTATATCTTTCTTTCTAATCAGTTTCTGAAGTATACCTTTATCTTTCTTTCTTATCAGTTTCTGAAGTATACCTACAAATAAATAGTGATGTAAAACCCATATAGTGGAAAACTGGAAATATTTATTAAAAACAAGTCTCTTTACTGTAATGTATTATTGTTAAATATCAAGTTCTGTCTGTGAAACGATTTTGAAGGATGAATACATATTCTCGCAAGTTTTTATTTATTCCATCATATTCCAAAGGACGAAAGCATGTTAGTATTGTTCAAGGAACTCACAATTGGGATGGTGAACTTATACGTTTTTTTTTTTTAAATCCTTAGATGGCTGATTATGAACTCGTGGAGCCGATGGCTGTGACGACCATTCTGGCTTGGGGTTGTTGGGCACATATGAACTTTAAAGCCAAGCACAAGGATGCAGTGGATTCTTCAACAGCATACAAGCATTGATTATGAACTCTATTTTGCTGAGCTGGATGGCTGATTATGAACTCTATTTTGCTGAGCTGGATGTGCCAAACAAGGAAGTAACATATCTCACTGAAATGGATATTGACCTTTCTACCGGTTAGTTTTGACTTATTATAGGTGCTTGGGTTTTCATTGATTGTTCTTGTTCAATGTTAAATGGTCATGCAAAATGACGTGATTGTTAATTCTCCCTAATAATTCGGACTGAGGATCTGATTCACTTGTTATTAATGGCAGATACATGTGCATACAAGCATTGTCAGTTTTGTTATCCGGAAGACGGGAAAGACCTTAATGTGAGTGGTGTTGGGTGTGTTTATCATCCTGTTGATGCTAAACTGTTCTTAAGGTAGATGAGGTTTTTGTAAGTTGTCGAAATACTCTGTTGCGGGCTTTTAGGGAGGATAACTATTTCAGAACATGAATACAACCATTAGTGACAATGTTAGACTTGTAAGTGGTGTTGGCCGTGTGTAGGGAGGAAACATCTTATTGACATCTAAATTGTTCTTAAGGTAAATGAAGTTGTAACTTGTCGAAATACTCTTTGGTGGCCTTTGAGGGAGGATAATTATTCCGGACCATGAGTACCACCATTTGACATGTGACAATGTCGAGTTACACAGACGTGTTATGCCTCAAATTGTTGTTGTAATACCAGTTTTTTCTTTCTGCTTATGATGTACATTGTTTTACATTGCCAAACTTGTCGCAGTTGTAGTCTAATTATAATTAGGCCACTCTAATTTTAATAGGTAAGGATCTTCTCTCCCCATTTGGTGTCCCACTCCATACATATTTTTCTTGTGGTATATGTTCATCTATGAAAGCGGAACTGCTTGCACTGCTGGCTGGGTTGGAAAGAGCGAAAGAACTTCATATGACAAGGCTATTAGTTCATATGGACAATTCCCCTTGCACTGATATCATAAATAATGATCAGTTGGTGAGTAATAGTTTGAAATTTATAGTCAAGCGTTGCAAAGATTTGATTAAGGAGGATCGTTGGACAGTCAAGCTGGAGCATACCTATAGATAGGCCAATAGGGCCGCGGATCTACTAGCTAATAGAGGAGTGAATTCTAGTACTATTATTACGCATTTGGATGCTCCTTTGAATGAGCTACGACCTATCATTAGGGAGGACATTTTTAGGGTAGCTATTCCCCGTGTAATAGCGAATAATTAGTTTCGGGGCTTAGCCCCTCATTCGTACCAAAAAAAAAACTAATTAATATGTATATTGCATATTTTATTCTTACAATTAGTGATGTGTTAGAAGATAAATGTAGTGAGACACAGATTGGGACATAAAAATGGGACACAGGATCTCACTGAATTTTAATGCTTCAACCTCTTAAATCAATCAAAATTCTTCAGTTATATGAACCATCGAATGTTGACCAAGTATTTGATTCTTTAAATACGAGAAATAGGAACATACATCGAGAAATAGGAACATACATCGGATGTACTACCTCAGACTTTATTAGTTTTTGAGCTTATGTGTATTTTTTCTGAGCTTTTTAAAGTTTATAAGTTACATTTTAATTTTTTGCCGTTAAAACTCAAATTTAACTGAGCTTATATGTAATGTTTTTAAGTTATATTGTAATTTTTAGAGCTTAATGTCTAATTGAATTAACTCAGAAACTTTATAGTAAAACTCAGAAACTTTAAAACAAAACTCGAAAACTTTATTGTAATGCTCAAAAACTAAGCAATTGGTGGTAATACATCGTATAATCGACTTACTGCTTTAAATACATCACCGTTTTTAAGTGATTCATTTATATTATGAAGAGTTTTAAGATTATTTAGGGTCGTGTTACTTACAAGTTACAACTGGTGACAATGGGCATTCTTAATGGAGGAGGAAGAAAAATGTTTAAACAAAAAATGGGATCCACTTGTTAGTTTACCGGATTTTAAAGGTTAAAAATGGCCTGAGTACAGTACGAAAAGCGTAATATGATTTATTTTGATTAAATTAAAGTTAAAGATTATTTTGAGAAGACATTCCTATTAAATAACCCAATATTTTAAGGACCATTCAATTCATGTCAACCTAGCTTGAGTTAGTTGACAATGTGTATGTCATTCGAGTCTGAGTCAAGTTATTACAATTATTACTTAACAAGTTGAGTATAATTCGTTTTCCTAATCTTCTTTTTGAAACTCTAATTTATCACATCAATTATCAATTATGATAAATAAATCGTTTTTCGAACGTGTGCCCTAAAAGCATACGCTAATACGTTAATTAGAGAAAGATTGTTGATAATATATCATGAAAAATTGATATACAAACTCACGAAGTTATTTATTTATCATAATTAATGAAACAATTTTGAATTTTTTTTCCTAATTAGCTTATTAGCATGTGTGCCATTATACTAGAAAAACCGTAAATAAATAACCATCTTATAAACTCGTAAGAACGATCTCCGATACCAAAACATTATTGCGGTTATGGTCTACCCAAATTCTCATTTAAGTCGAACATAAAACGCACCCATACTTGGCAAGGATGCAAACTCAAGAGTCCCGAAAGCTAAGCTAATTTAAGCTGGGTTCGAGCTTGCGACGACATTAATGGCGGGCGACCTGTTTGGCGACTTACCTCCTCCTTCATACCACCACCCAACTCCTCCTCAACAACAACAAGAACAAAAAAAGCAGAAGAAATCAGTGAAGATCAATGAAGCTAACCCTAGCATTTCCGATACTCCAATTTCACCCCCAATTGTTCCTCTCAAAAGCGCTCTTAAACGCCCCATTCCTCCTTCTGATTCCACTTCTAATGATTCTCGTAAAGTTCTTCTCTTTACTTGTTTTAATTCTGTTACTTGTGATTATTCTTAATGTGTATAGTAGTTTAAAGCAAATTGGGATCAAATTCTGCTTATAATTAGGGTTTCTGGGTTGGTTGAATTAGTCCCTGATTGTTAATTTGGTAAAAGAGCGAGTTCTTTGAAGCATTTTTAGCTTGAAATTGAAATTGAAATTAACAGAAGTAATGGCAGCGGGAAATGATATTTGTGTTTTCAAGCTTTCGAGTTTTAAACAGCAGTGTTAGGTAATGTGAATATTCTCAGCTTTGCTGGTTTTATGTCTTATTTAGGTTCAATTGTTTACCGTTTCTATTCTTTGTGGGGGTATTTGTTGATCAAAGGTAAACAAATGACAGGGACCAAGGAAGTAGTTTATTAGGGGAAAATGATATTATTGTTGTTGTCGAAAAGACGGTCTGATCCATGAATTTGTGTTTTTGAGCGTTCGAGTTTTAGACAGCAATGTTAGGTGATGTCTTATTAGGGTCTACGCCGTCCGTTACTGTCAATTGTTTACCTTTTCGTATTCTTTGTGAGGAAATTTAAATTAAAGGTGAACAAATGTATGGGATGTGGGGAGTAGTTTATTTATTGCGAGTGTACTTGGTATTGTTTGCAGAAGAAATTCACCGACTTTTCATTTTGAAGCTACAGTTTTTTCAAGTTAACCGTTCCTTCTGAATTCAGGGTGTCAAAGAGTTTCCTGATGCAGCCGGATTTTATGATTCTTTTTCCCGTCATGATAGGTGATTAGTGATTCCCTCTAGTTTCTCTAAATTTCTAAAACCAACCTTCTGTGATACACATTTGGTTAAAGGCTCATTTTGGTCACTTGTCATCATCGGGAGGGATGGACAATTTGGAGTTCTGTTGATATTGCGAGTGTATAAGCGTCTTTGGTCTTGTAAGATGTGAAGAGTGTTGAGGAATTTTAATCTTTGAAACATGAAATTTTCGGCCTAACTGTAGCAATCTTCTGCTGTTATATTTTCCTTATGAATTTTGTGTATGATTTTAGATCTGTTTGCTCAGTTTTGTCCAACATTTATGGTAGATGCACTGAAGTATTTTGTGGTTTTCAGAGAAGGGACCGGAAAGGAGATTGAAGTTTAAGACCATAACTGATACATCTGTGGCACAGACCATAGAAGCTATGAAGAAAATAGCCTCTCACATTAGCAACCCTGCTAAGTTCAGCAAAGCATCGAAGTTGGTCATACAATTGATTCAAGCGGGAAGTGTAAAACCTGAAACAACTGATCACTTCTTTGCCATACTGGAAGCTGCCATGCTGTCACCTACATCATGTAATGATGCTTCCATAAGAGCAGATTATCAGACATTATTCTCTGCTGCACAAGATGCCAGTGAAGTAAGTTGCTTAGTGCTGTACTGTGCATGGGTATATCATAATTTGTGGCTGTTAGATTGAGCTGTATTGAGTTTGTGTCAGAGCTGATGTTACTCTTAACTCTTCATATTTACCCCGCCTACGCTTTTAACCTTGTTTGACACCTGACACACGATACTAGGACATGTGCGTTTTACCAGGACATATCATTCTAGCTCAAGAGCCCAATGTTTGTCCTTTTTTTCTTCAATAGAACAGCCCCATTTCCAATACTCAAACATCCACCCATGTCGGGTAGTTCTAATTGAGGTTGAATAACATAGGTCTCAGCAATTTCATTACTTTTACTTGTTCATGTGCAGTGTCTGAGTAAGAAGCAGAAGAATTTGTTAGCTGCGTGGGCTATACGAGCTGTGGTGGCAAATGACTTGCATACTGATGACAGCTTTGTGGTAAGAAACTTGCATTTGTGCTTTGCGTATGTAAGTTTTGATAAAGAACATTTTTTCAACTGCGATGTAGTGAGAAATATCGGTAGCAGTGCATTTTAAAAGAGTGTTTATGTAGGTAGCAATGCGTTTAAACGAGTGTACATTTAGTCAATTGATACTCTGCTGTATGTGGGCTGTGATTAAGGAAATGAGTTGCCAACATCCTTTAGGAACCCTGTGACTGTTATGTAATCTATGTCTCCTATGCCATGACACAACCCCATCTTTAGTTAGCAGTAGACATAACACATAAGGTCGGCATGGATAAAACACGAGTAGGCAGCTACTAAGGATTTGGTGATAAGCTATGCTGCTTCAAGTCTTCAACATGGCTATTCTTAAACCGTGCCTATCCCATGCGACATGGTTCCCAATACAGAACCAGACCAGTCTGGCGACCAGCCACAGCTAACTAGCTAAGCTAAGAAAGGTAGAAAAAGGAGGAGAGTGAATCATGAAACATAAAATTAAAGCTGACTCCAAAATGTAAATAGATCCGTAAATGAAGATGACTACTTTTATTATCATCGTTGTCATGCTATAGTAGCGCGCCGCTTACCAGGAGATTGGCTGTGGACTGTTTTAGTGGGGTGGAGCTGTACATTTTCTAGTTTTGGGAATGGCCACACTCGGACCCTTACCCCAAGTATTAACAACATACTCCCTCCATTCAACTCCACTTTACAAGTTTCTCTTTTGCGCACTATTCAAAAGCGGACATTCAACTTCAATTTTCTCTCGATTCATAAGTGAAAATATATTCATGTGGGATCTTATTTGATTCGTATTTAAGAGTACATTAAAAATATATAACTTTTATAATTTTTGCAAACACGCAGCTAACGATATTTATCGTGTAAAAGCTGCGTTGGCAAACGTGATAAATGAAACTTGTAAAGTGGAGTTGAATGGAGGGAGTAGATGATAAGTTGTCATCGTGCTTAATTTCTTGTAGAAGTTGTATACTTGAATATCTTTTACAATATCTTGGTTTATAATGAGAGGTGTGTTGTCATTTGGCCGGGGCCCAATTTTTTTTTTTTTTTTTTTTTTTTTTTAGTAGTATTGAATAGTCACTGCCTCGACCAGTATAACTGCTATAAGTGTGTAACTCTATTAAGTGGTTCATTTTTTAATATCTTGGACGTGATTTATAAATGTGGTTGCCATAGAAAGTTGGACAAGCTTTCGGTGGAGAATTATTTTGAAGTTTGATTATTACGTATTTGATTCTGAGCTACTTTGTTAAGCTTGTTTGGCATTGGTGTGTTGTAGTTCTCAAAAGCTGCTGGACGTATTAAAGAGTTAATATCCAGTCTTCCTGTTGCAACTGAGGAAGAAGATGCTAATGAGGCTGCAGCTCTTGAATCCGAGAAAGAGATGGCCAAGAACAACATGCAAACAAATCAGGAAGTTATTTCGTCTGACAATTCTCCTGAGAGTACCACGAAAGAGGAGTCCGATCCCTTTGGACTCGATGCTCTGATTTCAAGCAAACCGAAAAAAGATGAGAAAGCGAAAGGCAACAAAGGGAAGGAGGAAGCAGAGGAAATGAAGGGACTTTTGAAGCTACGCAGAGAAGCTTTAACTAATTGTTTGGAGATTGCTGCAAAGCGCTACAAACTCCCTTGGTTCGTTTGTCCTCTCTTTCTTTATTCTAGTCATCATTATCATTATCATTAACCGATGTGTATAGCTCTATAAGAAGCTCCTGCTGAAAGCAGGACAAGGGGGCTGGATGTATTCCGACTTTCCCTTAACAATAACAGAGCTGTTTCAGACCATTACCTGAAAACAGGATGACCGTTTACTACTTCGTGAAAGAAGGCAAAGTTTTGTGCAGCCACTTCGTTTATTTTTTTATGGAAGTGAAGAGAATATTACTCCTTTTGATTATTTGGAATTGCAACATTTTTCTTCTTCGGCAAACTCAGTGACATTGCATGTCTTCTAATATTGGCGAAAACTAATAAGCAACCATGTGATTTTATGACGCATCTGGCTAACCTATTGCGCTCCTCCAATTCTGATTCTCTTGCTTGTCTGTTCACAATGGTTAACTTGATATTTGCAGGTGTCAGACTGTCATTGACATATTAGTGAAGCATGCTAATGACAACGTATCGAGGTTCACAGCTAAACAAAGAGAAGCCATAGAGAAATTATGGGCGTCAATACGAGAGCAGCTGACCCGTAGGAAACAAGGCAAGTCGGTTTCTGGTAAGCTTGATGTGACCGCTTTTGAATATCTCCAGGAGAAGTACTCTCATGAGACAATCAGCATTAGGCGCGCTGTTGGGGGCACTGGAGACCGTAAAGCGTCACAGTGGCTTGGTTGATCCCATCAGATTCTCATTCTACTGAGTAAGCTTCTATTACTTCATGCAGTAAGCATTGTAACACTCGAGTAGTTTAACTTGAATGTCTTGAAACTTGAATATTGTTTTACATCAGGTAGAAACAGAAACCTTGCTAGCTCAAATTGTATATACACCTAGTTTCTGTTACTATTTGCAGACTTTATCTACTGACTTTTAATTTTAGGAAAATCAGTTTGGTCTACTAAGGTTTACGATCATTTCACTTTTCATTAAGTTTCTCTAAGTCGACACTGAATTAAACTATAAGGTGAGCTTTTACTTAATATTAATGGAAAAATGTCCTGATACTTAAAATCATAGGTGGTCCTTGAAGCGGAAATATGAATTGGATACAAAATTTGGTTGCACCATAGTTTAGGTCCTTGAAGTCGAAGTCGAAAAGTATTCTAATCCCGTACTTAATACTGTCAAAATGAAAAATCTCCTTATTTTTTTAGTGTGCCTCTGTATTTCTGTGCAATTGTGTAGCATATGTTACCAATAGTCACCACAAGAACAGGACCCATCTCTGAAATGGTGGAAACGACTGCGATCTCTAACTATTATTACCCTCCCATAGATCTTGGAGAGGAGTTTAGTTGCAGCATGACAATCTTCACAGACTCGAAGATTCTTCACGATACGAATTGGAGTTCCTGGAGTGGTGCTAATGAGGCCGAATGCCATGGCGATTTTCTCACTATGGAACATCAGTGAGTCCTCTTTTTCTTTCTCCTCTAAGTTCAGTAGTACCACTGAGGTGTCTGGCTTATATCCAACATCCTTCAGTTTGCTGATCATCTCCCTCAGCATGATATTTATTTTCTCGAGTTCTGGGTGCGCTTGTTCCCCTGTTTTGAACTCGTGAACTTCACCATGTACCTCAATACAACTCACTCCTGGTTCCTTTATCATCCCTCTCCTTTTCATTGCCATTCTAACGTCTGAAACAGCGGTCCATCTATGCCCGGTTGCATAGATGTTAGAGATAAGAACGTTGTGACCACAACTTTCTGGATCTATCTCGAGGAGTTCCCTTCCCGCTATTTCACCCAAATCGGGATTCTTATGAACTTTGCATGAGGCTAGAAGAGCACCCCATACTGTTGCATTTGGTTTCATAGGCATGTTTTTTATCATTTCATATGCTTCCCGAAGCAGCCCAGCTCGTCCGAGCAGGTCTACCATACAACCATAATGCTCAACCTTTGGTACCAACCCATATTTTTCCGACATGTTTTTGAATACCTTCTTTCCTTCTGTTACCATACCAGCATGATTGCAAGCATTCAACAATCCGATAAATGTGAGATCATTCGGTTTGATTCCCGACTTGTCCATTTCAGTAAAGAGCTTCACAGCTTTGTCACCATAACCATGGATTCCAAACCCAGTCATCATGGCATTCCACATACCGACATCTCTACTCACAGCTTCGTCAAACAGTTTATATGCTGATTCTATCTCTCCACATTTAGCGTACATGTCGACAAGAGCTGTCGCAAGTATCACATCGACTTCTATCCCTTCTTTATCTATATATACATGGATCCATTTCCCCATCTCGAGTGAACTTACGTTTGCACAGACGGATAAGAGGCTAGCCATCGTCACCTTGTTCGGCCGTATACCCTCTTCCCTCATCAAAACAAGAACCTCAGCAGCCTCACCTATGCAATTCTCTCTTGCATAACCCGAGATAAGAGCTGTCCAAGTCATAACATCTTTCTTCTCTAATCTATCGAAAATAGCTCGAGAAATCCTAATTTTATGACACTTTCCATACATGTCTACCAGAGAAGTTCCCAAAACCAGACTCTTCTCAAACCCTCTTCTCAACACATAACTATGGAGTTGCTTTCCCCAATCCAAACTCTGGATTTTACCGCATTCCGTGATCATGGTCATAAGAGTAATTTCATTGGGAGAAATCCCTGATTCTATCATCTGACCAAATAATGTCGCACCCTCATCTAACTTGTTATTTCGAATGTACCCTGCCACCATTGCAGTATATGAAGCAATGTTCTTCTCCGCCAATGCATCAAATACCCGCCTAGCAATTGCCAAGTTCCCGCTCTTAGCATATGTATCAATCAAAGAAGTGGTCAGATTAGCACCAAGGCCGTCCATTTCGCTGTTTTTGATCAGATAACCGTGCACCGATTTTGTCAAATTTATATTTCCTGCATCTGCTGCAAGACTGACAATGCTTATCAAGGTACTTTGGCTAGGTTTAACTGAATTACTCTGCATTTCTCTTCTAATTTCCAGTGCCTCATTAAGCATTCTGTGTTTACCATAGCTCTGAATCATAATACTCCATGAAACAGCGTCTTTCGATCCCATTTTATCAAAGACTAACCGTGAATTTGTCGTAAATCCACACTCACTGTACATCTGAATCAAGGTATTACCCACAAAAACATCATAGTCTAACCCACATTTCACTGCAAACCCATGAACCTCTCTTCCTATCAATGACCACCTAACTTGAGCACACGATTTAAGAACTGAAGATATAATAAAGCTGTCTATATCGACGTCCATGGCTCGCATGTGGGCGTATATGGTAAGTGAGTACACTGGTTGGTTATTCTTATTATAAGATGTTATGAGAAAATTGAAACGCGCAATTGGGGACAAATGTGGGTCAAAATGTTCCAGTCGATTTGGTGGAGTGTTTTGAAATCGGGTTTTAAGAAAATGAGCATGGAGTTGCTTGGTTTGAATAAGTGTGACTTGATCATGTTTTCTGAGAGAAGAATTAAATGTGTAGGCAAGGTTTGGTTGCAAGAGTGGTTGGTGTGTGAGAGGAGTAAGGGGTGGAGGGAAATTGGTTGAAGTTGTTGCCATTACTTGAGGATAGGATAAATGATATGAACAAGGTGCTAGTGTATTTATGTGTATTACCCATATGTTAGCCATATTGTGGTTGCATTGTGAGTTTATGACCACATATGACATATGGCTTTATCTTGAGCTTTGGTCAATTTATTAGCAAATAAGTACTTTTTTGTTCCGGCCATTTGTTTACCGTCTTCCATAATTATAACTATGTTGTTCGGATAACCGGGCAACGATGTAAACTTTTGTAACACTCGTGATCAATTTAGAAAAGAAATTAATGAGACGTTTATATGAATTTTACTTAGCCATTTAGCGTGTTATTTAAGATTCTCTAAGCTACTTTAATTTGGTTATCCAACATATTTAGCCAAGTATGTTATTGGTATTTTTCGCATGATTCCTCTTTTCAAGCATTTAAAATTTCATATACTACTTTACAGCTGCCAAAAAAAAAAAAAAAAAAAATCATATACTTGACATGCTCAGGTTGACATGTAGCATTTTCTTTCCACTAGAAGCAGATTGCTTAAGCAAACTACTAACATAATTTATCGACAGTTTTAACTAATACTTCGTATATTACAATCAGCATATTCGTTATAGTTATTTGGTGATCATCGGTGTTAATGGGGTAGATTATCCATTCTCTTTGTAGAATGGTTTATTTTTCCCTTTCATATCCACTAGGTGATTATACTTTGAAAAGCAAGCATATTTGATGTAACAACAACAACAATAGAGCCTAAATCCAAAAAATGATTGAGGTTTGCTAATATAAATCATTTTTTAGAACCGTTTATTGCTGATCGCGATTCGCACCCCTCGAAATGCGAAAGATAGAATAAGAAGAGTGAGAAGCAAATGAGGAGTGAAAATTTATAAGTTTGAAAATTTAAAACTTTGTATTCTTTTATAAATGCTTTAGAAATTAGATACAAATTAATACTATGATAGTTTTGAAACCCCCCCAAAAAAAAAAGATTTTAGTAACAAAATTCAAGATAATACTTCGTAGTATTAAGAACTTGGAGAAAACGACACAAAATATCAATTGTATAAATACCCTCCTTTCCCAAAGTCAAGTGACTCCAAAACCCTAAACCCCTCTCCGTCTCACACTCACTTGAAGAACAAAGGTAATCCTTCTCTCTCAATTTTATTATCTTCTGCTTCTAATTAGTTTTTTCGTTTGAAATCACTGTCGGTTTCGTGTTCCAAAACAATCTCTTACTTCCTCCGTCTCAATCATTTGTTACCTTTGATTAAAATAATAAATAAATGATTGAGAGGGAGGGAGGGAGTAATAAGAGAATAATCGGCATCGGATTGATGATTTAGTTTAAAACCCTATTTGATTTGTATATATTTACAATATGACAAGTACTTGTTGATTGATTGATTGATTATGTTTGAAAGCGAAGCACATATCGAAGGCTTTCAGGTACTGAAATTACATACCTGCTGAGCTCAATAATTGTGCAATATTGGAATTATCGCATCAGCCGCTCCTTTTATTATCCTCTATAATCTGTCGATTTCAAGGATTTGAGTTGGGTGATGTACATTAATTAATACGGCTTATCAATCAAAGTGCGCCAAGACGCTTGTCGCTTGAAATGATTTTACTGATCTCTGAGTTTTGAAATACTCCCTCCACCCCGTCCTAATCATTTGTTTACCTTTGATTAAAATACTAGAATAAAAAATTAATCAAATGATTGGGACGCAGGGAGTGTGTGTTTCGAATCTTGTGCTATATAGTTCTCTTTAACTTAATTCTTTGGTGATTTTCGCTGTTTATTCCGTCTGTGAGTTACTAATCTTCTGTCTAATTGATGACATTTTGTATATGGATCTTTTTCCTGGTTTTAAAGGCGTTTATTTCATTAACGCAAGTGATCCTTGTCGTTCTTAACTATTTGCTATGATGTCTATTGGGTTTAAAATGGGAAGTAATCTGACTGTGTAAGTCTGTAAATGTGAATGTAAATTTTGCTGGTGCGGGTTTAATGGAGCCTTGCTAGCTTTCTGTTGAGGTTTGTGTGCTGTATACTCGTTGTTCTTATATTACATCTAAATATGTGTGTTGTGTCTCATATAGTTCTCTTTAACTTAATTCTTTGGTGAGTTTCGCTATTATTCCGTCTATGAGTTACTAATCGTCTGTCTAATTGATGATATCTTGTAGACTTGTACTCCCTCTCTCCTGGTCATTTGTTGTCCTATTCTAATTTGGGGGTGTCTCAGTCAATTGTTGTACCATTTTAAGAATGAATCTTGTACTCCCTCTCTCCTGGTCATTTGTTCTATTCTAATTTGGGGTGTCTCAGTCAATTGTTATAATTTCTATTTTAAGAATGAATTTGATGAGCAATTTGATCATTTAGTAATATGCCCCCTCCTCATTCTTGGTCTTTGTGCCAAACCTAAAGGACAACAATGGACGGAGGGAGTATATGGATTTTTTTCCTGGTTTAAAGGCGTTTATTTCATGAACGGAAGTGATCCTTGTGGTTCTTAACTATTTGCTATGATGTCTATTGGGTTTAAAATGGGAAATAATCTGACTGTGTAGTTCTGTAAATGTGAATGTAAATATTGCTGGTGCGGTTTAATGGAGCCTTGCTAGCTTTCCTTTGACGTTTGTGTGCTGTATACTCGTTCTTCATACGTTACATCTAAAATATGTGTGATGTGTCTCATAGTATACTTTCGTGTTTATTTCAATCATAACTCGAAACCTTTGATTTGAATTCAGATACAGTAACAAGCCTCTTCAGAACACCATGGCAAAGCCGAACCCCAAGGTTTTCTTTGACATCCTAATCGGAAAGTCAAAGCCTGGACGAGTCATTATGGAGCTTTATCGTGATGTTACGCCCAAAACTGCTGAAAACTTCCGTGCTCTGTGCACCGGAGAGAAAGGTATCGGAAAAGCCGGGAAACCACTTCATTACAAGGGCTCAAAGTTTCACCGTATTATCCCTGGGTTCATGTGCCAAGGTGGGGATTTCACCCGAGGCAATGGCACCGGAGGGGAATCTATATATGGAGAGAAGTTTAGTGATGAGAACTTCAAGCTGAAGCATACCGGCCCCGGAATACTCTCCATGGCAAATGCTGGTCCAAATACCAATGGCTCGCAGTTCTTTATCTGCACGGCCAATACTTCTTGGTTGGATGGTAAGCATGTTGTCTTTGGTAAAGTGGTGGAGGGCTATGATGTGGTGAAGCAAATGGAGAAAGTGGGTAGTGACGCTGGGACGCCTTCTGATGTTGTGGTCATTGAAGACTGTGGTGAACTTTCTGAGAACTGAAGTGACTTAGTCGATCTCCTGTAACGTCTTATGGCGTACAACGGTCCTGTTTGAGAATTTGCAGGACGAAATGGTTCAAAGGAGATAAAGTCAATGTCAAAACTCTTGTTACTATTACTATTACTATTAGCACTTCAGAGATTAAGGAACCTTCTTTTAAAATGCGAGCTTCCGATTCTCCAATAATTAGTCACTAGGTTTGTAATCTTTAAAAGGACACTAGAAATGGAATTTCCTAGCATTTGAAATGTGGTTATGCATGATTTGCTTGCCAAATTGGTTTGTTGGCCTGGCTTTTCGACATCGTTCAAAGCAAATTTGTGTTGCCTGTTCATCAGTGTAATCTTTGTAAAAGTGCAGAAACTCTCAGGCTTCTGTGTTTCAGGATATCAGGTTGACAGTAAATCAGGAGGATATTCTTCAATCTTCAATCTTCAATCTCTGTACATATAATCACCATTTCTTGTTTAAAACCGTCTTTCTTCATAATTCAAAGAAATCAACTTCTCATTCATGTGTAAAAGACTGTCTATATCCATTACAAAAGAATACATGATATTCTACAAACATATACTATATCCGATTACATCGTCTCTACATGAATCTAACAACAGCTGCAAAATCCTTGTTCATCGTCACGATTTTCATCATCACTCGTTTCATCAGTCCCAATCTTCATCATTCAACTGATCATTTTCTTCCCTAGGCGGCCTAACAACAATAACCACCGTCCCTAAGGTCACGCTCACTCCCATTTCCTTCAACGCCTCTCCCTTCTCCACCTTCAACCCACCATCACCGCCTCCAACAGCCATTAAATAAAACCCGTCATCAAATTCCACTTCCCTCCTCGCCCTATCCGCGACCACAATAATCTTCTCATTCAAATACGTCCTGTTCACTTTCCAAGGCAATGCCATTGCATTCGGGAATGCCACCGCCACACCTCCTTTAATCCCCGCAACTGGAGTCCATCTCGGCAACACAATCCACCTATCCCAACCTCTATCCGCCACCACAATACCAAAGTCCCCAACACTCTTACACTCCCTAGGCACCCTCTCAACCCCGCTACTCCCCTCCTTCGCCTCACAAACCGGCAAAACAACCACTGTTGTCGCCTCTGCCACCTCTCCCATCTGCAACCTCACCACTGGCACCTTTACCGCCGTTTCCCTCTCCCTCTCATCCACCACCTCAACCTTCCCCTCCATCTCCTCCCTAATCCACTCCAATGCACTATCAGTCTCTGCCACGTCCAACGCCGTTGCCAATGCTGCCGCTCTCTTCTCCGAATTCTCCCTAAACTCCCTTGACAACCTCAGATACGTAAACGCCAAACAATCTCCTGGACTGTTATAATCAAACCTCTCCAACGCCAATTCCCCCTGCCTCATCGGATAATCCTTAATTGATCTCGCCAATTCCTTCGCCTTTTCTGCATCAAACAACCTCCTCCTCACCACATACCTCGCCGCTGCAGCCCGCTGTCCCGTATTCAACAACCGTAACTCGTACAACAGCTCTGCCCCACCTGTATCAAAATACCTGTTGAAAATTTTCAAATATTAATCACAATTCACAAATGAGAAATAAAATCATAACCTTCTGCTCCTGTCCTTCCAAAATCTACTATTCTAGTACTCTCTCGAACTCAACACGTTCTTTACACTTTTATTAATCCGGTCAGTAGTATTTTAATCAAATGTACAAAAATCAGCAGTTCATAGACTATACATCTGAGGTAGTACCTCTTATTGTTTATTTTTTGAGTTTTATTTAAAGTTTTTGAGCTCTGCTTTAGTATAAATTTTTTGAGCACATTTACTAAAACATTACACTAAAAAAAATATAATATTGCTCAAAAACTATATTTATAAATGGTAATATGCTCAGAAAAAATGTGCATATACTCAAAAACTACAAGGTAATCCTTTTTCTCCAAAAATCATTTCATCCTCTCTACAAAAATTCATTTCATTCAAGGGTGAGTCCCTCCGTTCTGGTCAATTGTTGTACTTTGGTTTTAGCACAAAGACCAACGAAAGAGGAAAAGGCCAATTACTGAATGACAAGTTCATTCTTAAAATAGAAAAGACAACAACTCACTGGAAAAGGACAATAAGGGTGTGTTTGGATAGGAGGATTTGGAGGGAAAGGGAGGGGAGGGAAAGGGAGGGATGATAAATCCTTTGTTTGGTTAGCAAAATGGAGGTGAAGGGATTTTGAGGGGAGAGAAAATGGATCCCTCCATTTCCCTCCTCTAAGCCAAATTATTTCCTCTCCAACAAAGGCAAGATTTGGAGGGAAAATGATCTCCTCCATTCTCCCTCCCCTTCCCTTCTATCCCTTTCTCTTCCCTCCTTCTCTCTCCCCTTCCTTTCCCTCCACTTTTGCTATCCAAACACACCCTAAATGACCGGGACAGAGGCCTTGGTACCGCAAAGGGGACAAATTGTCTTTACAAGACGCTACATGAATTCGTTGGGCTACTCATTGACATAAAGTCATTAGCTGTCGGTAAGGGATACTCCTAGTCAACACGAAAAGAAAATGAATTCATTAAGCTCGAGTTTGTTAAAGAGTAACTTACCTTAAAACATCCTCATCTTTCTCCAAATCAAGTTCACCAGCCTCAACAATAGACAACCTAACTTGCGCGGCAACAACAAGCCGATTCTGCTCAACACCAGAAATACCAGTAAGCTCCTCAATGGAAGGAGGAGTAAAACCGTCACGAAAAAGAGTAGTGATCAAGGGAGCATAATCATGCCATAACCCAAGGCGGTTCATAAGAATTTCGATAATGGAAGCGGTATCAAGCGACTCGTATTTAGCAGGAAGTGGGGATTGTGGTGGTCGATAAGGTTGGTAAAGGTTTTGTGGTTGTGGGGATAATTTTGCTGAGTTGGGTATTATTAGTTTGGTTTGAAATGGTTGTTGTGTGCTTGCTGTTGCGAAACATGTTATTGTTGTCGTCGTCGTCGTCGGGTTGTGGTGTTTGTGTGGGAGGCGTGGTGTGGTGAAAGATAGGGATAGCATTTTTTTTTTTTTTTGCCTTATCTATTCACTTTGGTTGTGCAAAAGTGAATGAATGATCAAGTGATGAGGGAGAGGAAGAGGAAGAGAGGAGATGAGGTGATAATGTCCATGATTTGGGCTGTATGAGTTTGGGCTTTATGTTTATGGGCCCATTTTGAAAAATAAAAAATCTAGGCTCAATGTGGAAGGCCCGTGTTTGAAAACATTGTCCATAATCAAGCCCAAACATGAGTTTGTAGTTGCACGTGTGAACCTAGGTATGGACGTGAGTTGACGGAGTCAGGATTTGAACTTGGGGGAGGAAATGGGTAACTTTATAAGGTACACTCAAAAATATTTCGGGAAATTTAACTGGCGGGTAGCCCCCCTAGTTCCTCCACCAGCGTACATGACAATGTGAGAGATTTTCATCCAAAGCTATTCAGATGTGGGAGATTTATATCTAAATTCACATTATGTATTTTTTAATATTTTTTTTGAACTTTGAATCATTGTCCAAATTGTTGAAACAATTGGCTTGTTGTAGTTATTCCATGTAAGTTATGTCCGCCGTATTTGTTGGTTATTTTTATTATTGATTTACATGTTGAATTAATTTTTTAAAAGTAGAAGGGTGAAAAATGAGTTGTATGTAAAAGCCATGGACCAATTTTGAAAAAATTAGGAAAAAGTCAATGTTGCGAAATGAATTTTTTGACGACTTATAATATGACTCTTTTTTGGGGTGAAAGAATTAAGTTGATCTTCGAACATTGGATTTGCATGTTTTGTCCATTTGGATGAGAATAGTAGCTATCAATATTCAATACCCACCTAAAAAAGAGATGAGTGTGTATGATTGGCAATACCTTCCTAGAATCCTAGAGTGTAATTCTTGATTTAATACGATAAGCAAATGAATGAGATGGAGGAGGGTATGATGATAAATTGTACGGAGTAGTTCATAATTGAGTACTAATGTTTCTGAGAAATTCTTGCATCCTCCCTACACTCAAAGGAGAATTTTATAATATTTAATTCCCATGTTTGTGCTCCTTTGTGTTTAGGGAGAACGTCCTCCGGAAGGACGCAAGCATGATGCAAGAACAAATTCCGTCGTGATGAAATAAAGCCAACATATATAACTGGCACTGATTTATGTTTATACATATATCAAAGCTGTAGGATATAGGTAGTCATGAAGGACCAATATGACATATACAATAACCAAAGATCCAGTTGGTCTTGCTTAAAACCGTCTTATCTTAACACCTCTTACAAACTCCTTTATTTTCACCTCTATTTTAATCAGGTGTGAGAGCCGTCTTAAGTTAAGACAGTCTTAAATAAGAATTGCCGCCAAGGATTATTTTCCAGTTGCATCATAATTTAATAAAGGGGCACTATATGTATAATGTCTACTACTCTGAAACTGTTGACAGGGCTACGGGTAGAGGTAGCTTACACGCCTTACAGTGATCATGCAACAGGAGGTCTCAAGACATGATCCTTCGAAATATCAAGCACTGATGGGGGAATCCACTGCCACATTGGGTACCCGCCATACCCGGAAACAACCACCCCTTTGTGGCGTCCGCCTTGATGTATAGCTTGCTGCATTGGCACATACCCTGACTGTGCTAATGTCGTGGCTTTGAGTTGTTGCTCGATTCTTTGCTTCCTTTCTTGAAGATTTAGCTTTTCTTCCTTGAGCTCATTCTTTTCTTCCTGATACACAACTAACATAAAATGAGTGACGTTTGCATAACCCAAATTCTCATATGGGACGGTCTCATAATAATATTACTATAAGATTGAAGCTTAATCTAAGCATACCTTCAGGTTTAGAGTATCATCTTGAAGCTTTTTCTTTCTTTGTTTCAGCTCTTGATGCTCAGACTGTAACTTATATACAGCACAAATTGCATCATGAAGGATAGAAGATTTATCGCTTTTTGCAGGACTTCCGGGATTCAGAAATTTTCTCAGTTCTGAGAACCTAAACCAACCCAAAAAACAACATTACATATCATTACAGCGAAACCAAACAAATTCAACGACTATCCGAAATTTACTCAATTATTTGAAATGTGAGATCTCAGAACCTGCTTCGACCATTTTTCGCATATTTTACCTACCAGATTATATGAGCCATCATATGAAGTAGTTATGGCATTGCTAGGTTTAAAAAGACACATGCCTGTCATTCATCTTCTCTCTGCGCAATCTCTCTCGAGAAGCTTTGGATTCTGTCTGAAAACATGTCTTTTCCTGATCCCTGCACACAACATATATACTTGTTAGTATAAGCACAAACAATCGCTGTTCAGCGAAATTCCAGTTGTTGCATCATTCACACCTTGTTCTTTTCAGGCTTTTCTCAGCTGAACAATCGCTGTTCAGCGAAACACCAGTTGTTGCATCGGCACTGCAAGCAAGCAAGCAACAAGAGGAAATATCAGGTATACTACTAAAAACAGAATCCCGGCCATATGGCATATGCATCTAATTCAGGCAGTGTTTTGCAAATTTGAGATATACAGTCATGCACCTGATAAGATAACTATCTTAGTGACAGACTGACAACGAGTAATGTCGTCTGTCGGCGGTGGTACTCATGACAGTGTTTGAAACCCGTCTGCATTAGTTTTTCCCATCAACTTCCTTTGAAGTTGAACCAGTTTAAACTGAAGTCCTCTATCTCGAGTTCTTAACATAATTTTTGAAGACGAAAAGTTCAGCAAAATTATTAGTTCTATAAATAATCATAATTCATGATTACATTAGTGATAGTTACATCACTAAGGACCAGTGGCGGATCTAAAGGGGTAGACAGTTAACATCTCAAAATATTTTCTATTATACCTTACGAAGTACGGACTACTCCCTGACTCTCTCCCATCCAATCCAAAGGTAACATGGACCCACTTTTTGAAAAGTGGGTCCATGTTACCTTTAGATTGGATGGAAGAGAGTATGATCTAACTATTCACCCCTGTTGAGATTTCTCGCCCCCGCAAAATTCAAATCCTGGTTCCGCAACTGCTAAGGGGTGTGAATTGAAGACATTTAAGCACATAACTTTGATCAATTCATCATCCATAAACTTCAACTATATTGGTTAACCAAATCATACTTATAATATAAGAAAAAGAGTAATTAATGAATACTCCATATATAACAACAACATTACTCCAATGCCTCAATAGTTCCTGCAAATTGCGGGATAAGGGGGTTGTATATACGCAACCTTACCCACACAAGATGAATATATGAGTGAACAATAAATCAAGTACATACCTGGGTAATGTGACATAGAAATCAGAGACATCAAAGTCATTGATATTGGTGTAATCATCAAGAACATTCCAACATGCATCCTCAAATGAGTTCATTCTAATTTTCTAATATCTTATTCTAAACTTGTTGTTAAAGCATAAACTCATGCACAAAGATGAAGGTTTAATCAACTACTCTTTACTTACTTATCTATTGTACACAAAAGTCAAACTTCAACGACATTTTATCCAATGAGGGAAAATATATACCAACACTTAATTATATAATTATATTGATATAATGTGAATAAGCGGTTAGTCTCCCTTCAGACGGATATCGATAGAGTTGTCCATTTTATTATTAAAATGAGTCAAGTACTATTCTATTTAAATTACTTTTGTATTTATCTATCTATCTAATTAATTAATTAATAATACTTGATCCGTTTTAAATATAAAACAGATATTTTCATTTTAAACAGGAATTTATGAATAAGAATATAATAGCGTAGAAGCAAAGGTGTGGTTAGTTAAGACATAGAGTGAAGCAATCAAGAATTTATGTTGTTTTCATTTACGTCAAATCAACTATTCTACAAATGGGAAGCAATGAAATAAGTGTAAACAACAAGTTGCATATTTCTTTCTTTATTTTGGTTGGTTAGATGGTTTCAACCGTCACGAAATTTCCTTTTATTTTGAAAGCGAACGGATTCTTTATTCTTCAACGACGTAGATGTGGAACAATTGTGGGGAGCCATTTGGGTGATGGCGACTCCTTCAAATAGTGGCGGAATCAAGATATACAGTAAGGAGGCAAAAAATTTCAATGTAGTGAATAAATGACATAATGAATTCTTGAAAAAAAGGTCTTAACTATATTTCATAACTATATTTCATGAGTGAATACTAGTTTTTTATTGGAAAAAAAAAACCTTTTTCATTAATTAATGAATTTTTTCCCGGTTTTGAGCTACAGTGCTAAAATGTTTAGAATACAACGATTTTGCGCCAATGAGACGCACGTAGGGGTGAAGAAAGTATACAATCATTAAGGAGGGGATGACTCGAGATGGTTAAAAACTGAATAAAGGAAGTACAGTCAAGATCAATGAGGGGACGGAGGAGGAGGAGGCGGCGATGAATATGGTACATTGACACGTGAGCTCGGACAAGGAGGAGGAGGAGGCGGCAGAGGTGGAGGAGGAGGAGGGAAGCGACGAGTATAGGGTGGAGGAGATTTGTACCAATGAGGTGCATGGTTACTCATTGGTGGAGATGGAACATTAGATGGCCGTTTTCTTCTAACTCTCCGCGCTCTATGCCTCCTCGTTAGCTCAGCCTGAAGTTGATCAATGGTGTAATGAGCCGGTCGAGGGTCTTGTAAGGCACGTCCCGTCGCAACATAACACATCACATATTGTGTTACTAGGAAAACTGCTAATATTAGCATGCCTATTATTCTAGGCAACTTCATTGTTGATGCAAGTACAACAAATGTGTAAGTGGTTCAACCATGTAAAGAAAATAAAAATTGGAAGAACAGAAGATATTTGTTGAATACAGCAATTTATGCTCAACTTATTTTGGCATTGATTAATTTCACATTGATTGTTGACAGTGCCCATGTCCCTAGGGTACCCAACTTTCTTGAATCCAACAATAACAAGCTGTCTTCTTGACCGCACACGAATCTAACCTGAAACCTGAATTAACACGACAAAATCCAACCCGACCCGAATATTCATTATCCCATATTGACCGTTATCCTTGAATAAGCGAAATAACTCGTACCCAAAATTATGCGACCTGATTCAGCACGAGTTCTTGCAAATCCAAATTGACCCGACGGAAACTTGACCCGTTGACGTGTTTTCTAGGTCTACATTCTACAGGTCCTTGGCGTTGGCTTATTAGCTTAATCTGAGACCAGGCTTACACCGAGACACAGACGGTTAACAATAGAGGATTTTAGAAGGGTTGGGAAGAACAGCGGAAGTTAATCACACCAAATTACAGCAATTATAACAAGCTTGTGACGGATATCGCCGTCTTCAATGAGATTTTGTGTTGACAAAGATACAAGTAGTCTTAAAGATAATGCTAAGAGGATTGGATACAATAACAAAAACACTTTCTAATATCTCAAATAATTTCTACGTTAATGTTGAGAGAATTGAATATATGCAAAATTTCCGAAAAGACTGTTTAATGGGTGATTTGAACTCGTTGATAAAATTACAAGATTACAACAACAAACCCAAGAGGGGAGATGATAACTCGAAAATGGCAAAACCCCCTTAACTTAATCTACACATAAATAAAAGGGGAGCAAGATCTACGTCGATACACCTACATACGAGGAAAAAAAAAAACTAGAATAAAATCAGCAAAAGAAACATGTACTACTCGTTCGCGCATCTCGGTCTTCAAGTCCTCTTAAAAAGGATTTTATACCAAGTTGTTCTGATGCGTAAGCCATGAAAGCAGCCAATACAATGCCTCCTACTACCATCAAACCTAGCCTGTAAAGACGAGGGAGAAGTGTTGTGTTAAAATCATAGACCTTAATATTGGAGACTTATCTGATATACGACTCCTCAATCCCACGAGGGGAACATCTTGAGTGGATGACATGAAGAGCTTGGAAGGTAAGAAACATAGAAAAAATTACCTCGTTTAACTGGTAAAATTAAGTTGTGGTACTCATGACACCGAGTTCATAATCTATCAACATCAATATTAAGGGGCCCTTTTAGCTGCCTTAATATCAAGAAAAGTGAAAACCCTCACTGCCATGCATGACATGATACGACATTGACCAGTCCAATAGGATTCCTCAACAAGTTTGTAACCAGTTACAATACCGATCACGTACAAAGTTGCACTAAAGAGGCTTGCTAAGATTTCTACTAACTAACATCTAACCTTATTTTTGCCCAAATTTTGCGCATGAAAAGATCGACTACTGAAAGCAAAGATATAGCCTACAATATAGAAACAGATGGACAAAGGCGTCTAGAACATAAGCCGTGACAGTCTTAAGGACATAGAACAAAAAACGAGGGTCAATAGAGAAGGTTACTGCAAACAATCTAACACACGGATTTTGAAAAGAACAGACCTGGTCTGTCCTAAATCAACTCTTGCACCTAATATGCAATTCCAAAAGAAGTGTGACTCAACAACCTACGCAAACAACCAATGCCTCGAGGATTTCTTCAAATGGTGGGCTAAAGGAGAATGAATGTAGAGAATTTTCCCCAGTGTTCAGCTATGAATCTATCATCTATGATACTGAGACTCGGTTAGAAAAATCCGACATAGGTGCATGTCTAAGTGTTGGATTCGTCTACATTTATCAAAAACTTCTCGTATTTTTGGTTAAAATTAATGTCCAAGTGTCATACTCATGCTAAAGTGTTCGGTGTTGATTCTGTTGGACATGAGTACGGGAGGTATGAGTCAAAAGTAACATAGGTGTTTGAAACAGACACAAGGTCACAAGGAGGCTGATTGTACAGACTCGCGATATAATTGCGTTAAAAATTACAAACTATGCCCTATTACTTCATACTCCCTCTAATTCTCTAAAATTGCTCAATTTGACTTTGACACGAATATAATTTGAGCGGATAGTGAATCCACCTAAAACTGTATTTCTTTATTGCAAATGTATCAACAAAGAACACGGCCAGAATATCTATGGGGTGCTTCTATGAATGGGGAAAAACTGAACAATAGAGTACTAAAAAAAAGAAGCGTAATAAATTTAGTGAGCCATTTTGCTATTTTCAACACCCCAGAACCCAAATAAAAAATTTTGGGACCCATTGTGAAGTGAAGTAGATCAAATTGCTAACGAGGACGATAAAACCAAAAAGTGAATAACTAACAAGCAACTTGCACAGAAGTTAATAGATTACCTCACAAACAAAGCACTAATCCCGAGAAGAAAAGGCAACGCTGGAACTGCAATGGCTAAGAGAACCAGTTCAAACCCATAATGCAGCATTGCAGCATCGTGAGAAGACGCCAGCCGCTGATGACCTGAATAACAAATATGACCCAGCCACACAATGAGTGGGAACTATCTAAAGCAAGGTACATATAAGTATATAGATATGACAGCTACGAAACTCAGATTTGGTTGGTTAGAACTTAGAAGTATACGGATACGTGTCCAATGCACTCAAGTTTCTTACAAAATGTTCTCATACTTTTGATTTAAAATGAAGTACCCAAATGTCATGGCAATGTAGGAATTTGGAGTGCCAAATACGGGTACACAAGTAATTCGAAGATTTGGAGTAACATAATAAGATAGAAGTTACGGACCTTTCCCAGTATAATTATCTAATGATTCAGGATCTGAAGAATAAAGCCCTGCTTGACAGCTTTTGATGTTTCCCCACCGATAAATTAGACGTAGATATCCGCCAAACAGAAGAAAGAAGATCGTAAAAGTCCACTCATACATAAGTAATAGCCCAGTCCATGGAAGCACTTGGCGGGGAACAATAAGAAGTCCCAGGATGAGGGACATAACAAAGGCTAGAAGGCAGATAGCTATCGACATTCCTCCTAGAAACCAAGGCACCTTGGACAGCAATCCATTGTATAACTGTAATAAATTTAGCACAAAGATGTAAGACAAATTTACAGCTTTATAACATAAATAAACATGAACATCTATGTTTAACCAGTTCGTCTCCTAAGAGATAATAATACATGAAGATAATGTGGACTAGCCCGTTAAACTATATGACCAACCCATCTCCCCAATATACACACCAATAATCCGAACTCTATTCAACATTTAGATATCAGCCGGAAAGTGAAGCAGACCTGTTGGTTGGAGTTAATGGCTGATGAAGGAGAGCCAGAAGGATAGGGAAGTAGAATCCCTGTTCTAAATCGATAAGCAAGATGTCTCATACGATCACAAAATGAAGTACTCCCCGAAAGCGAGGAAACCTAAAACAAAACATGAGTGCTTTCAGATTTAAGATCCATAATGAGGCAATTTTTCTGACTAAAAAATGAGGTACCTGAAGAAAAAGACGGTAAAAAATGAATATAAGGCCAACGATGGGAATCATAAAAAGACTTTTGACCCAAAGTTCATCTCCAGGGTTACTCCCACCACCGGTCCCAGGAAGAGATTCCTCAACCTTCAGTCTAATGTCCTGCAACAACAGCATCAAGCGATCAATAAGATCCCCCACAATTAACCCCTAACAAGTTGTGGGCCAAGGAAATGCGAAAAACTAATAGATGATTACTGGTTAGTGATAATGGACATGGGAGAAAAAGAATTTGATATGTACTAGGACATAGAGACAATGATACTGTAATAAAATCCGGCGTTGTAAGAAAATGTACATCCATAATACAGAAGAGAAGGTTATTTACATACCTGCCAGAGATCAACAGGTTTCACAAGCCAAGCTGTCCACCAATCCCATGGTTTTAGGGGGCCAAGTGTGTAATGGATGACACGAAGTTCCTTCTCATCTACCATCCACTGCATACATATACATTTAAAATTTCAAGAAATTTGGGATTATAAATATAGTGCAAAACGATGGCAATAGTCGGGTAATTAGTTAGTGTAACTCTCACAGTCTCACATTCCACAAAACAAATAATTTTTCTTTCTTTTTGATATAAAACACTTAACTAAATACTAATACAGTAGTAGGTTGTCTTGACTCCTAGATTTCATTTTTTTTAAAATATTTCATTATAGCATGTACATGTATTCGGTCTAAAATTGGAATGTTCATGTTCGTTGCCTAGAGCGGAGAGCCGGAGACAGAATGGATACGACTAGCATTTTACCCGAAAGCAGTTTCTGGAGGGGCCAAATCAGAAAGCCGGACCTAGTTTTCTAGATGGAGCTTAGGGAACCAAAGTTAAGGTAGTGGCCGCATGTAAATTCTTTCAAGGAAAGGAGCGGCCTGATTCGATATTACTTTATACTCTGATCCAAACGGGGTAATTTTTGTTTACCACAGCGTTCATTCTGGTTGTGTTGCATGTTCGACACTTCAAACTTCCAAGCTGGGTCGAGGTAACATAGCCCGACTCCTTATGGCAAATTGAAATGAGCCAAACGATATTTTAGAAAGAAAATGGGTGATGAAAATAACCGGCAGTCAAACGCACTAAGAGTGGAAATCTTTTCAATGCCAAATACCTTGTTTGCGAGCATGTACAGACCAACATCAGCATTATAGAGAGTAGAGAGGCGCTGCATCGATGGAGCTGTCCTAGACTTGACCTCTTCAGCCGACAGATTAGGCTCAAATAAATGTGCATTGGCAAATCCAACATAATAAGAATTCAGAAACCCCTGATCTCCTGACATGATAAAGTAATAGCAAGTGTAAGAATAATAAAGTAATAAACCAACAGAAACACACTACCACATTAATCTGAAAAGTTTGCACCATAGCATTAAGCCTATAATGTAAGTTTGAAAGTGAGGGAAATCTAAAGCAAATGAATGGAAAGAAAAATACAGATCTTTTTCAGCTTATCATGAATTACTGCTATACAGACCCAGACTAACAACTACACCCTCCATTCAGCTGAATTCACAACAGTTGCTTTTGGGATAAAGTTTCAGGAACGCCCACACTCACATGGGAGTGTTTTGCGGGTAATTCTTACCAAAGTCGGACAATCGGACACAAGGCAAATATATTTGAACATTTTAAAAAGGAAAATATATTAAACACAAATGAAAAGAGCGTGTTTTTTTTAAAGTAAACCCAAGCACATGCTGCAAGTGTTCAGTTAGCCAGCCATACACTATCCACTATCTAGTAAAAAGAACAGACACCTCATGATTACATAGATGCGAATTAAAGGCAAAGTCACCATCTTGCAGGGTTACCTAATTCGCTAACATAGGGTGCGTATTGCGAATTAATAAGCACGTATCAATTCGCAAAACGTTTTCGAATTAATTCGCGAATTATATATAAAAACTAGCGAATACTAAAAGTTTAATTCATGTATTAATTCGCGCTAATTCGCGAATTATATATAAAAATTAGCGAATTTTACAAGTTCAATTCGTGTATTAAAAACTAAAAATTCAATATAATATGATCAACTTCAGAGGGAAAGGAGAAGATATATCAGTAGACTAGCAACTTAATCTTATTTTGGTGTTTTGTCTGGTTTCGTCACTTTGTGTTTACTTAAACCTGAAAATATGATCAGTAGACTTATTTTGGTGGTTCCGTCACTTTGTAATGCTGAATTGTTGATCTTTAATGCAATGAACCTTTTGTTTTTTTTGTTATTATCATCATGTAAATGAAGCGTATTAGTAATTATGAATTCGCGAATTGCTTTTTTTTTGTAATACTTTGCGTATTCAATTCCCTATTTTGAGCGAATTGCGAATTCGAATTATGTGTATTATGAATTCGGCAACCCTGCCATCTTGTATCTAGGTACAGAAATCGAAGATCAATAGCTTTCAAGGTCAAAATGCACAATATAACAGGCAACACAGCACCCCATACAACAGTGCGGAGATAGAACTTAATGTCAAAACATGAGTCCGTAAACAATCCCATTTTTTTCAAAATTTTTGCATGAAAGGTAACAGGAAGTGCATACCTCCAGTATAAGAAGGTAGTGTAGTGATTTTCTTCATCATGTCATTAAAAAGCGCTTCCGATGGCTCAACAACCAGAACTCCAGAATTTAGCCTTTCGGAATGCTTCAGGTTAGCGCAAAATTTCCCACATTTAAAAAGATCATCAATGTTCTGGATTACAATTGTATCCGCATCAAGGTACACAACTGCATGGAAAACATGATTGTGTATATCAACAGATGAAAATGAAAGAAGATTATGATAAATAGATCGTGACAACAAAAGCCATTAGACCCAAGTGATGGAGTTACTCTTTTTGTAGTTGGTCATGTTGAATATTTTCAGCTTAGTGTAAACACCCCAAAACCTCGTTGGACGAACACGATTTGGATTCTCCAACAAAGAAATCATCTCCACTATCCAACCATCAGCCTATCAAACCAACAATCAATACCAACAATTAAGTTTCTTTCAACATATGCAATGGTTCATCAAACTATATGCTAAGTTATACGGAGTACTACATATACAAGGCCTCAACAAAGTGTATATATAGTGCATAATATACTCCCGTTGTTCCGTTTAAATTGTTCCCAGTTGACTTAGCAGGTCGACCTATGTCAGCTTCGGAGATATTTTCTCATAATATGCAACAGTACCACTTTTGGAAAATAATTATACGAACAGTTATATTGAAAATCTAAATGTGACAAATTTTGTGTTGCGCCTCTACATATATATGATGAAATTATTGGTCAAAGTTTAGGTAGTACTCCCTCATTTCAAATCCAAACACCCCGGCCTCACCTTTTTTGTGAGAGGAACTTGAAATTATGGGATTTCTGGATTTGACGGGAGGAAGTAGTAAATAAGAATGTTTCAGTGCAGTCAATCTCCTAGGGTTGTTTAGCAAGGTAATTGCAAGGAGTTAAAAACCAGATAAAGGTAAACCCAGGCGGCCAAACTAACTTCTAGGCTTCTAGCTCATCACTAAGGAAGACAACCAAAGTTGCGGTTAGCCTAAGAACCTCATTCCCACTAACACAGAATTCCGTGCATATGCAGTGATCATTGTTCATTGCCCAATGTACCATTATAAAATCATACGAAAACAACTCAACGCCTCAACCAATGCCTCTTGTGGCACCAAGTACCAACACAAATATCCAACTCCTTAACCCTCTACGCACACTTGTAATATGTTTTGCCATAACCATAAACATATTTTTTGCTTAATTGCTACAGATGGTAAATAATCCAAAGACATGTTTGATGAAGTCCAATCATAATTAAAACAAAAAAAAATAAAAACAGCATCAACAATTCACCAGACAAAAGCCTTTTCCTAGTCTACCAGTATGTCTGCTTTAGAGCTACTCTCATAAATCCAACACAAATCTTTGTGAGAGGCGGTGTACATATAATCCGAGACACATTTTATTCTTTTGTAACTACTTCTATTAAGTACTTACATGTTGTGATAAGGGCATATATGTCCTCAGTTGATGCTTCTAACTATATTAGCGTAGAACCGTTTTACATTCGACCTATTATAAATCTAAACATCCACAATCGCCAAAGAAGGAATAGCACCTAATCTCATCTTCTTTTGCAAAATAAATGTTTCCTATTAACACTCCCATAGCTAGACACTTTCCCCTTAAAACTCATTTCAACACATTTGAATACCACAAATGAACTCCAACTTTTCCCACAATCAAAATTACTGAGACACTTCACTTTGGTTGCGTATCAGGTGTCCAACACTTGAAAATTTTCATATCAGACCAAAAAGCTGAAAACTTCATGGAAAATAACTGTATCCAACACCGTGTCACGTACGATACTTGCAGCCGAGTCAGAGTAACATAACTAAACACCCACTTTCAAAACCAGGATTCAAACAATGTTCAGAACTAAAACATACTCCCTCCATCCCGATCATTTTATCTTTGATTAAAATACCGAAACAAAGAATAAAAAAAGATAAACAAATGATTGAGACGGAGTGATTACATAAACTAACCACCAAAAACAATAAATTTATACTAAAAGACATGAATAGAAATACAGTAAAACAGAAAATTAACCTCAAGAAGAGACTTTGCATAATCAGAAACACCATCAGAAACCAAAACAACCATATCTTTACTCGAACCAGTATCTTTAATTGACTTCCCCAAAACTCGAACACCCAAAACAAATTCATCTCCATACAATAATGTTACATATGCTTCTTTACTTAATTGGGTTCTTCTACAATCTACCCTTTTAAAAATTAAACATTGTAACAACAAAACATACAAAATTAACACAAACCCATTACTCAAAATCCTGAATTTCACCATAATTTGGGTGAAATCAAGGATAAATATGGGATTTTTTAGTGGGATTTCTGGGTTTTTGGGTGATTAAACAAGGGAGAAAGAAATTGGTAGAAAATTTAGAGTTGGAAGTGTTGGATTTGTGTAGGATTTTGGTGATGAATTAAGGATTTTGATGTGATCTGAACTATTGAAGAAGTTCAATTTTTGCTAAGGTAAACAAGTCTGGAGGTATGTCTTGTTTGACGGTTTGAATTGTGAAATCAAAATTGGTGTACTTTTAGCTTGGATCTAGATGCTCCCCACCTCGGCCGCCATGTGATGTTTCCCTTTTGTGTTATGATGAGAGAAAGACGTCTTAAATGAAAATTTGTGTTAACACTTAGGCTTAGGGATGTTTGGTAAATAACGAATTGACAAAAAAATAGCATATTTAGTACTTTTAGCATATTTGACCGGTCAATATGTTATTTTGGGTGTTTGGTAAACAACATATTGAGATAGTAGATTGGGGCCGAATCTATTATTTTACAATATGCTGCTCCCCCAGCCTATTCTAAGAGTAGATTGGGAAAAAAATAAATTCACATTTTTATCCTTAGGAAAATATAACCTTACCTTTATTCCATAGTTAATTCATGTACTAACAAAGCCTTAGTAAAACTGACTTGGCTTAATAATCCGATCCTTATTTAATGATCTAATCGACATTTAAACATAGGACCCGTATTTAAACTACAACTTAGGTAGAGGCGATCCATCCATTCCACCAGAATGTTAATAGATGTATAGTGCTCTTTATGGCTATACAACTTGATAAAAAAATACACTAAATTGACTGGAATTCGAAAAAATGTGACTCAATTCAAATGCTTGCAATCCCGAATGACTAGAATCTGAAATGACTCACTAATAACCCAATTAATCTGTTTGCCATATCTTACTATACTAGCTCTTTTTCTTTAATAAAAACATTTAACAACAGTCATTTTTATTACGATTCCGTGTCTATCCTACAACGGTTTGTAACCATTATCGATGCTGTTATATGGTGTAGTTTAGCTGATTGGAGACAACCTATACTACAACGTTGATCTTTTGACTATTACGTTAAAGAAATACTCCGTACTTGTATATGAATATAGGACCCTTGTCAAAACAAAACAAAGATAAGATATTATTGATAATACAAGATTAGCTTAAAGGACACAATTAGAGTTAGTTATGTTGTTAGTAAGTTGGTTAATTTGATAATGAGTCAATTGTCTACCTTTTATAATCTTTGTGAGACGTATTTTAATTAAAGGTAAACAAATGATTCAAAAATGGTGGAGATTAATAAACACGAGATGGGTCTGGCCTTACCCGCGGTGGAGGAGAGAAGTCTAACTCACAAGCCCAAGAATGCTCTTATCTCCCAAAACCAATTGGCAATGGGAGAAACACCCCTAGGCCTTATAAGATAGACAATCTCTCTCTTTTTCACCGATGTGGGACTCACAAGTGGATTTATACTCCAACACACCCCCTCACTTGTGAGCCCACTTAAAGATCGGTCTGGAGGGACTGGACATCCTCACAGCCGTCACACTGCTCACTCGACCCGAGGGACTGGACTTCCTCATGCTGAAACCGGACTGGACTTCCTCATGCTGAAACCGGAGGGACTGGACATCCTCACGGCGGGTCGGTGCACATAAAGGCTCAGTTTTTAAACACGAGACCCAGGTCTTTTTTTTTTTGCCTTGGGCTCTGATACCATAATAAACACGAGATGGGTCTGGCCTTACCCGCGGTGGAGGAGAGAAGTCTAACTCACAAGCCCAAGAATGCTCTTATCTCCCAAAACCAATTGACAATGGGAGAAACACCCCTATGCCTTATAAGATAGACAATCTCTCTCTTTTTCACCGATGTGGGACTCACAAGTGGATTTATACTCCAACAGAGATCATACATACTACTCCTTATGATTTAACAAATACTAGCATTGTCGAGCTTAAAGTTTGGGGAAGCAAAGGCAAGAAACTCAGGACTATTCTCCAAAAACTTATGGATTCCTCCTCGAAGAACATCCAGGCTTCAAACCCGTCACCCTCTTCATCTGTATAATCCGTCAACACAATCGCATTCCTTAGCATTTTTTCTAATATTCCATCAATTGGGACTATCCATTTAGGCTTACCAAACCCGAAATCAACGTCACCGAACCCGGCTGCATTACACCATGAAGTTAGACCGTAGACGTTCTTACCCTTACACTCAAATATTGCTTGCATGAAATTTTGCTTCTATGTTTCCCTAGCTTCTTCTCTTTTTTGGCTTCGATATTCTGAAACAATATCCTTCATTTTGGATATTGTTTCGTGGATCTCTGCCACCAGCTCCGGGAGTTCAGCCTGTTTTTCAACCGTAGCCTACGCTATTTCAATAAGATTACCTGTTGGAGTATAAATCCACTTGTGAGTCCCACATCGGTGAAAAAGAGAGAGATTGTCTATCTTATAAGGCCTAGGGGTGTTTCTCCCATTGCCAATTGGTTTTGGGAGATAAGAGCATTCTTGGGCTTGTGAGTTAGACTTCTCTCCTCCACCGCGGGTAAGGCCAGACCCATTTCGTGTTTATTATTACCCATCGATACGTTGGCCAGAGGCGGGTCGGATCTTGTCCTCAAGTCAAGTGTTAAACTGAACACGGAAGGGTCTACCTTGCGCGAGGCTAGCAAGAGTTGTTTCCAAAGGAAACCTGAAACAGACTCGTACCGACTTGGGTTCAGGACTCGATCGCTGATCGACTTGGCCTTTATTTTACTCACGGCTTGTTTCTTAAACACGAAGCTCCGTACTAATACTTGCTTCTCTGGTTTATTATTTTTTAATGTCGGTGTCACATGCTTTTGGTCCTGTTCAAGAACAAGAGGGACGAAGGCTGGTGTCACATTGAAATCAGGTTAGGCCTAGGCTGCGTCCTCGTAACAATGTGTTACATGCGCAGCCCAGTGCCGGAAAAAAGTAGCGGCCGAAAAGTAGCACCCCAGTGTATGGAGGTGCTACCATATCGGTTGCCCGAGATAGTAGATCAAATAAACAATAAAAGAATATTTATTAAATAGTTTGAGACTTTACATTGTTAAACAGCGGGATAAAGATACAACACAGACTACTACAGGAACTACTAAATATGAGTGACTTCGACATCTACTTCGGTAGCGTGATGACTCGATTCCCTTCCCGAATGGATCACCACAGTTTTAAAACACAACACGGGGTCATTCCACTGCATAACAAAGTAAGACAAGTACGATAAAAGTAACAACTATCACAATCCACCTCCAACTCCCAATCATGTCATGTAACCGACTACACACTAAAGTGTGTAGCCCTGCCAGTGGGGGACCGCAACCCAAATCCCCGCTCATCAATGAGCGATAACCCTGTTCACTAATGTGCACATCCCCTCCTATGACGGGTTCCACAGAGGGCGAAGCTAGGGCGTGAAGCCACTCCTGCAAGTGACTCCATTCAGCCGAGGACGCGCCTCGCGGACATCACCAACACAACACCAACACCAAATTAAACTCTAATCCAACAACAGCAGATAATCACAATATCAATCGTACAAACAATTACCACAAAATCTTAAATCAATTAAACAGTAAATCGAGCAGGGAAACCCTATCTCATCGCTAATCCATGAAAATGCATCCAACAACTAGCCATGCAAGACTTCGAGACGAATCCTACAAATAGCAACCACATTCTATCACTAGACTACCCCAAAACCTACTGAGAGGCAACAACGAACAACGACTTACCTTGAGACGCGGACCCAAGTCGACAACGATGATATACCGACTCGAAGGCTCCAAGTATGAACCATTCTTTCCTCTTGGGTTAGTGTCTAGGCTAGATGAGAAAGTGTAGGGAGGTGGTGATAAATGTGTGTGAGAGAGAGAGAGCTTAGGGTTAGAAAGATAGGGAACCGTCGAAAATGATATAAGGTTTACCAATCTGCGTTTTATAATAACGCGTCCACAGCGGCGATACTCGGTCGAGTACTTTCATACTCGACCGAGTAAGTCCTACTCGGTCGAGTGTTACCACTACTCGGCCGAGTAGCCCATACTAGGTCGAGTAAAATGTCACGTAAGTCCTCTATACTCTCTCCCATCCCTTCCTACGGGTCTTCTCTGGTCAAACGGTCGGTCAACAAGAGGTCCTTAAACAGGGCGAGTATTACAGCTACGGTTTGTCGTAACAGAACCCTCAATGGTCACGTATGTCAATATAACCAACGACATGAATCTAATATAGGTGCATAGCATGGTAACAACATCCAAATGTGATCCAAAATATGTATATTTTCAACTGGTCCACCTTAGTGAGATCAACCAAAATAACACAGAGGGAAACCGTAAACCGAAAACCTTATTTTTGTAGAACTTAATAACCGTAAACTTTAATGTATCTAACATGACAAACTCCCACTCAAACTGAATTTCCTTAAAACCGAAACATCCATTTGAGCAATTAGCTCAAGAAAGACCGTGGGTGGTAATTACTTAATAAGCGGATCCGCAAAATGGAGTTTGTATCAACATGTATAATTGACACCTTTTCACTCTGAATTGTTCCTTAAACAATACGTCACTTGTATTGTTATTAGAAACTATATTAACTGCACATTTGTCATAAATACTTAAGCGGTCTTTCAATATCGTACTGAATTTGCAGCCTGTAACAAAAGTTCATAACCAACTAGGAGTCGAAGTACCGAATAATCTCAACCTGAATCGATCTCCTATGATTATTGTTTTGTTCCAAATATAAATTACAAACAATATACTTGGCTGCCCTTAATGGATCCAAGATCCTAATTTGTATTACCTTAATATCTGTCAAACTGTAGAATGTACGCAGTATCCACGTACAAACTAAGTATATAACATATTTCTTAAATACATGAAACATTAAGACATACTGTATTTTCTGAATACATATTTTCTGTAGGGCATCAATGAGACTAGATCTGTCTCCTTTACTGAAAGGGTATAAAACTGGAATATTTTCATACTCTCACTCAATCGTGAATATCTACAATCATCTAGACTAAATAAGATGATAACATTGCAGATTTGTAATCTTTATGACAGAAAACCTTATTACTTGAGCTTTATTGGATTAATTACCTTAATTTGTAGAATCTACTTTGAATCTATTGAATCAAAGTTCTAGTTACTGCACTGAATAGTTTCATAATGTTACCATTGGAAAACAAATCTTTAACATTCATCCAATATAACCAAAAAACGAATATGCCCAAAAGTCCTTATAGTCAATACCAACACGATGATCCTGATTGTCACATTACCTTTTACACCCTTCTTGGTAACAAATGAATATTTGAAACCAATATATATTTCAAAACTTTAGGTAATGGAACAAAGTACAAACATCATCATTCATTCATCAAATGACTTGTTTTCTTTATGACATCAATCCACTTATATGAGTTCGCACCTTCAATGGTTTGGCAAAAGGCGATTAAATCATATTTACCATTCCATTTCAATAATGGAGCAACAAATACTTCGCAAGTGAGAAAATGTGGCCGACGGCAGTGATAAAAGGGTGGTTGACGGCGGTGGTAACGACAATGATGGTTGAGAAATTAAAGGAAATAATTAAGAGGTGAAAAGCTAGAGAAAAAAGAGAAGGAAAGAGAGTTATTTTTAAGATGAAAGGCACTTATAGAATTGTTCCGGGTGTAATTCCAGAGCAGTTATTTGTTACCACCTATGCTTGTAGAATGACGTCCTTGCTTGACTCTTCCTTGCGGTCTCCTGAAACAGTGAACAAACTGAGGGCTCGACTTTGGACCGAGCGAACTCACTCCGACGCTCAAGTCAGTAAACTTAAAGGATAAGTTGTTGTTACTTGGCGAAGTATATATTGTAGAGAGATAAGGAAGATATTACCAGATGAATAGTGATTATTAGGTTAAATTGTGGATCCCTTCCTCAATGAGAGTTGAGGAGTATTTATAGACTTTCGCCTTTTGTCACGTAGTGGCCAAGTGGCTAGCAGGTGGAAAGACTGATCTGCCCTCGGCCGAGGGACCCATAGCAGGCCGACGGGCCCTGTTGACTCGCCGCCGAGGGGTCTTGGATATGAGTTCGCGGATATGTGCCCCGGCTAGCCGTTGTACCAGCCGAGACCCAAGAGACAGGCCGACGGGCTGCGTCGGTGAGGCTGTCTAAGTCGTTGACTTGCTGTGGATATCTTTGACCTTGCTCAATATGTTGACTCGGTCAGCGGGTGCAGAATATGCCCCATCAATTTGCCCCCAGCGTAGTCTATGCCGTGGTATGGGCTCCGATGTATGTTGAGCGTATATTCTGCGCAAGTGAAAATTTTCTTTCTCGGCTTCTTCTACCTCGGCTTGGTCCTGCTCAGGCCGTACCATATCCCCCCTCCACATGGATGTGTAAAGGGCATCCGATGTGGAAAAGAAAGTGACACTGGCCGAGACCTGGGTTGAGAGTGCCGGTTGTTTTTGATTGCCCTGGCCGGTGCTACCTAGCTTGGTTGATCATGTGGCCGGCGGAGAACAGATACTTAGGAATTTGCTGAGGAAGATGAATAGGCAGAGAGATATGAAGGGGTGTGTTGAAGACGCTTGGTCACTGTTGCATTGATTGACGTTTAACTGTTGCAACGATTGACATTCCGTGGTTGCATGTCCGACACGTGTCTGTTCGCTGATTGGCTGACGTTTCATGGGCTGTGCTCTGATTGGTCCTTCTCCATGGGCTTTCCCCTATAAATAGGGCAGTTAGTCCCTGAAATTGGCCATCAATTTCATTCTCTCTAAAATTTTCTTCTCTCTAAACTTTCAAGGGCTTCTCTCTCTTCTAATCTTCAGAGACGTTACTCCGGCGTAGCACTTTTCTTCAAGGTAAACAAACGAATTTTCAACTTTTAATTGTTAAGTAATTGTCGTGAACATGTCTTCTGCTGATGCTGGTCCTAGTAAACCTGCGCCGGGGGGTTCCCTGTCGCGTCTTGATGAGGAGGAGATACTAGACGCCGTCCCGATAAGGTCTGGGGGCCCTAGGTCTCCTTCTCCCGAAGTCGATCCAGAAATTTTGGAGAGTTGGGATGATGATGATGATGATGATGACGGTGATGACGGTGAGGAAAGGATTTCTCCTGGTGATGAGAGGCCGCACCTCCTGGATCACGGCGAGGCTTGCATGACTGGTCTTGACCGTGCCTGGTCCACTAAATTCGCCAGTTGTTCCGGTGAAACTCTTTTCGAGGGTCATTTCTCCTTCGGTGAGGGGTACAAGATTATTGTCCCTGATGAGGGTCAGGCGGTTTGTTGCCCTTCCCCGGGTCATATCGGCGTATATATCAGGCACCTGGAGTATGGGCTCCGGTTTCCTTTGAATGAACACGTCACGGCCATTATCAAAGCTATGAACGTCGCTGTGGCTCAACTGCATCCGTTGGCCATTAGGACGATAGTTGGCTTTGTGTGGCTCTGTCTCTTTAAGGGGGAGGTCCCTACAGTTAACCTATTCCGCCGGATCCATCATCTACGGCAAACGACCCCCGGCAAAGTGGGGTGGTACAGCGTGCAGATGGAGTCGGGCTACCTTTCGGTTGATAAGCTTTCCTCCTGCAAGGACTGGAAAGACCGGTGGGTGTACGTTAAGGTGCCGGATGACTATCCGCTGCCCCGGTCCTTCCAGCACCAAGTCAACTTGCGGTGCGAGAGTAAGGGGGAGCGTAAAAAATGGGTCAGCCGGAAACAGCTGAAGATGGCCGCTTCGAAGGTCTGTCTTAATGCGGATGAGGAGCGGGCGATGCAGCTGTTTGATGCTGAGAAAGGATGGGTGCCTCCGACTCAGATTATTCTTCAGGATGAGCTGCTTTGCCGCGTCGGCCTCATACCGGCCCTCAACCAGGGTGAGTAGGGTCGGTGTGAGGCCCATCTTTGCCTATTATGCTCCTGTTTTTAGAGCTTTGTTTTACTTCTTTTATGTGACTCTTGTCTGGTTTCTTGCAGACCGGTTTGGCCAGGATCTGTCTGAGAGGACCTTGAAGAGGTTAGGGCTTGATAAGGACGGGAAGGTCGTTCAGCAGCATCCTGAGGCTGACGCGCGTGATCGTAGACTGGCTCCCAACGAACTCATGGACAAGCAGCTGAAGGCACTGGATCCGGCGGCGGCTCAAGCACGGGTTCTCGGAGGTGTGCCGAAGAGAAAACATAAAGCAGCGTCCCGGGCGGCGGCGACGTCAATCCCAACTCCTTCTTCAACCCCAACGGTCCAGAAGGAACATGTGGAGGTCGTCGATATTACCGGGGAGGGGGTGACCGTTGCGAAGGGCCCTCCTCCTCCAAAGAAGAGAAAAGAGCCACTGCCGGCTTCTACCGTTGCCGGGGAAGAGAATGATCCACCTGGTCCTTTATCTAAGAAGGCCCAGACTGGTACGGACCTAATCTGTGGTTCAGACTTAGCTGGTTCGTTATGCATTCCCGATGACAGACTCTCTGGTGTGTCGATGAATGTTGACACAGATGCCTTGATTCAATTTTTTGCAGTTCAGCCGTCGGCAGTCGCCGTTCTTACTGATCGGCAATTAGAGAAGCAGCCTGAGAAGGCGGGTGATAGAAATGTCGTCGTTGACTCCTTACTCCAGAAGGTTCCCCCCGCCGAGCTTGTGGCAGAGGGTACAAAGATATACAAGAGGTTGGCGAAGTGGACTCAACTAGCCGGCTCCCACATTATGGAGCAAGAAAAGGTCATGGCCCAAGCTGGGCCATTGATCGAACGGCTTAAGCTTGATCTTTCCGCTGCAAAGGGGGAAGCTGGGAAGGCTAAGCTCGATCTTCTTGCTGCGCGAAAGCGTGTGGAGGAAGCTGAGAAACTGCTAGTGGCCGAGAGGGCCAAGGTTGAGGCTGCTGATGCCACCGCTGCCAAGCTGCTGGAGGAGCGGGACAGGTATAAGGGCGGTTACGACGCCGTTGTCGCCAAGAGGGAAGAATGGAAGGAGCTGTATTTGAATCAGTCGGAGGCGCATAGGGACACAAGGGCTATCCTTGCCCAAAGGGAGAAAGATATTGAGATGCTTCAAACTAAGATCATCCCTGACATGTGTGCCCAATTCCGGGACCAGGCCGAGGAAGCGACCAGGGAGGCTATCAAGAAGCTCATTCCTGAGGGCTCCTTCCCGTGGCAAGAATTTGAACAGCTTCTGGATGAGATGGCTGATGCTGCGGAAAAAGCGGCTGCGGAGAAGGCGGAGGCGGCGAAGGCGGCTCAGATAGCTGAGGCCAAGGCGGCCCACGACGCAGAGGTGAAGGAGGCCAAAGAGGGGGCTGAGAGAATGAAGGCTGCTGAGGCTGCTGAGGCTGAAGCTTCCAAGACAGCTTCTGGGTCGCCTACCAAAGATGCTGCTGCTGACGTTACTGACGGCGGGCAGCAGCAGCAACAAGCATAGGGAGACGGGCGGTCGTCACCAGACTCACCCGGCGTCTCGGATAGCTTCAGCTGTTCGGGGGCCAATTATTAAGCCTTTCCTCCCTGCCATCTTTTGGCGCTTCAACTGACATGTCTGTAACCTTTTGCTTTTCTTTTCCTTGTATTTTGTAAAACTTTCGTAGGTTGTGTTTTGGCTTATCCCCATGGGGACGGCCGTCGTCTTTATTCTCCTTACTTGTAACCTGTTGTCATTTTTAATAAGACTTGTTATCTTTTGGGGCCCTCGGCTTTGGCCGGGGCTTTGATCACAATCCTTCGCTTGTCTTCTTGCGTTATTAATTGAGTGCCTTTTCGTTTTTACCTTCGGCCTGGCCGAGGCAGTTAGAATGCATTTCTCAACTGTGTTTAACGTCTTTTAAACATGTTGGCATGTTGGTCGCTTCCTCTTTCACTCTCGGTCTGGCCGAGGCGTCAGATTTGCTATCCCAACCACCGCTGTGAACATGTTACGTATCAGCCGTTGTGTCCCCGTCATTCTTCGGGGTAACGGCCGAGGTATTCGTATCTGTAGACGTATTGATCGCTTCCTCTGCCACCCCCGGATACATACCGTTGGAGTGACTAGAATTGCGGCTCAACAGTGCTTATACGTTCCTAAGCAAGCTGGTCATTGTGGCGAGTAACAACTTGCTGTTGGCAAGTCGTGTTTCCTAATAAGGATGGACTGCGCAGTTTTGTGCATGTTGGCGTGTTGGTCGCTTCCTCCTACGCGCACGGTCTTAGCCGAGGCGGTCAGATTTGCTATCCCAACTACCGTTGTGAACATGTCTGTTGTGACTGCCCGGCTTAATTTGCGGCGTCTACTCTAGCATGACTTATGGAGGGGACGAGTATTTTGATGGAAAGCTTGGATGATTCTTTATTAGATATGGATACGCGCCGGGGTGCCAACAATTGTTTTGGACACCTCCGCCGCTATACAAAGTATTTCCTGAGATTGTCAGTGTTCCAATGGCTCATCAAAGGCACACCTTCCATGTCTGTCAGCCGGTACGTACCCGGCCTCATTTCTTCAACCACTTTGTAGGGACCCTCCCAGTTAGCCGTCAATTTACCATGAATGTTTCCTTTGTTGGTGGCGGCTGACTTTCTTAGGACTAGATCTCCTACTTTTAAGTCCCTTTTGTGGACTCTTCGGTTGTAGGCTCTTCTCATTCGGTTTTGGTATACTGCCAAGTTGAGGCGTGCTGTATCTCGGCTTTCTTCGACCAGGTCTAGGGAGGCCTTTAGACCTTCCTCATTTTCAACCGGGTCAAAGGTGGCTGTTCTGAATGTCGGCACCGTTGCTTCAATCGGCAGGACTGCTTCTGACCCATAGACCAAGTGGAATGGACTGTACCCCGTTGCTTCTTTCTCCGTGGTTCGCAGGGACCATAGGACGCCGGGTAGTTCATCGGCCCACCTTCCCTTTAGGTCTTCAACTGTCTTCTTCAAACCGTTGAGGATTGTTTTATTGGCTGCCTCTGCCTGTCCGTTGCTCTGTGGGTGGCAGACGGAGGAGTATGCAAATTTGATACCAAGTTCTTCCAACCAGCTCATTATTGTGTCACTCCAAAACTCTCGGCCGTGGTCGAATACCATGACTTGGGGTAACCCAAAGCGAGTTACGACATTCTCCCAGATTACCTTTCTCACGGCCGCCGTCGTCTTCGCTGGTACTGCTACAGCTTCAACCCATTTGGTGAAGTAGTCAACGGCGACAATCAAGTACTTTCTTCCTCCGGATGCCGTTGGAAATGGCCCTAGTAGATCCATCCCCCACTGTGCAAAAGGGAGGGGATTAAGTACCGGCTGCAGGTCTCGGGAAGGTGCATGTATCACCGGAGCATGCATTTGACAGTTGTTGCACTTTTTGGTTTTGGCTTTTGAATCCGCAAGCATGGTGGGCCAGAAGTAGCCGACTCGGAGAGCTTTGTGGGCTAGTGTTCTTGCCCCCATGTGATGGCCGCAGATGCCTTCGTGAATCTTTGTCAGTATTAGCTCCGCGTCGGCTGGGCCTACACATTTCAGGAGTGGCCTTATCACGGACCTTCTGTACAGTTCCCCTTCAAATACCAAGTACCTTGCTGCGATCCTCTTTATCTTCTGCGAGAGACTGCGGTCCTCTGGTAACTCATTTGTCAATTTGTATTTAATTATCGGAGTCATCCACGTCGTCTCGGTTTCTGTGTTACCCACCATGCCGACGGCCTCAGTAATGCTCTTGGCATTCCCGATGTCCACCAAAGACGGTTCGGTGACATTCTTGATGGTTGAACCGGCAAGCTTTGAGAGAGCGTCGGCTCGGTTGTTCTCGCACTGGAACGCATTGTATCTGAAAAGATTTCAACTTAGAAGTGTCAGCTTTTACCCTTTCCAGGTATCTTACCATCCCGTCGTCTCGAGTCTCGTACTCTCCTCTGATTTGATTAGCCACCAACAGTGAATCCGTCTTTAGCACAATGTGTTCTGCTCCGGCAGCTCTAGCCAGCTCGACTCCTGTTATCACCGCCTCGTATTCGGATTCGTTGTTTGAGGCCGGGAAGGTAAATTTCAAGGCATACTCAAACTCGTCTCCGTTTGGGCTGATGATTAGGGCGCCGCTCTGAGCTGTTCGTCGTGGAGGATCCGTCGGTGAATACTTCCCATACTCCGGGTTTTGCTCTTCTTGATATGTGCACTCGGCCAGAAGTCTGCAAGTGTCTGCCCCTTTATCGAGGGCCTCGGCTTGTATTGGATGCCGAAGCCGGATAGTTCTACTGCCCATTTGATGAGCCTGCCGGATTATTCAAATTTTTCCAATGCTTTCTCCAGCGGTTGGTCGGTTAAGACCGTCACGGGATGTGCGTCGAAGTAGGGTTTCAGTTTCCTTGCGGCGACGACGACGGCAAAGGCTGCTTTTTCAATCAGCGGATAATTTCTCTCGGCGGGCAACAACGTATGGCTGACAAAGTAGATTGGGTGTTCTTTTTGTCTTCTTCTCGACGATCACACGATCGACCGTGGCCGAGGTAATCGCTATGTATAGATACAAATGCGTCTCCCCTCGGCGGCCTGGACAGGGTTGGGAGAGTCTGAAGGTGAGCTTTCAGTTGCTTGAAAGCTGTGCTTTGTTCCTCCCCCCAGCTGAAGTCTTTATTCCCCTTCAACACTTTGAAGAATGGGGTGCTCTTGTCGGCTGACCGAGAGATGAAACGGGCTAGAGCCGCCATCCTCCCGGTCAACATCATAACCTCTTTTCGATTCCTCGGCTCCGGCAGGTCCAGGATTGCTTGGACTTTGTCTGGATTGGCATCAATTCCCCTGGCGCTGACAAGCACGCCGAGGAACTTACCTGCCCGGACACCGAAGTTGCATTTCATTGGGTTGAGCTTCATCTTGTACTTCCTTAGTGAACAAAATGTCTCGTGTAAATCGGCTAAGTGCTCGCTGTCAGACTTGCTTTTTACAATAGCATCGTCGACGTAAGCCTCAATGTTTCGCCCTTTCTGATTTTGGAACACTTTGTCCACCAGTCTTGTGTAAGTTGCGCCGGCGTTCTTCAAACCAAACGGCATCATTTTATACATGTATGTGCCGTTAGCAGTGATGAATGCGCATTTAGGCATGTCTTCCTCGGCCATGAATACCTGATGATACCCTGAGAAGGCGTCTAGCAGGCTCAGCATAGTGTAGCCTGCCGTGGCGTCAATTAAACTATCTATTCGAGGCAAGGGATAGCAATCTTTGGGGCACGCTTTATTCAGATTGGTAAAATCTACACACATCCTCCACGCCCCTGATGACTTCCTCACCATTACAACATTAGCTAACCACTCAGGATAAGTACAAGGCATGATAAAGCCCGCCGCTAGTAATTTATCCACCTCGGCTTTGATGGCCTCATCCTTCTCGGCTGAGGAGTTCCTCATCCTTTGCTTGACAGGGCGAGCGGTGGGAGTACGTTCAGCTTGTGAACAATTACCTCCTGGCTCACGCCTGGCATCTCGGCCGCTGAGTAGGCGAAGACATCTTTGTTCTTCCTCAGCAGGTCTAGGAGAGCGGCTCTGAATTTTGGTTCCAGGTTGACACCGATAGTTACGGTGCGCCCCGGGTCAATTTCCACCTCTTTAGTCTCGGCTCCCTCGACCATGCCGACAGTTGCATCCATGTGGTCGCCCTCCTGTTGTAAGGATGGACTCTTCCCTTTCTCGGACTTCTTTGCCACTTTGAGGGATTGCATGTTGCACACTCTGGCAGATATCTGGACGTTGACCACCTCGTCCTTCTCGTCCTTTGAGACGAGCTTATGCGCTTCCCCCCGGTCCGAGACATACATCAGTGTCAGGGCCCGGATGAACATCACTGCATCGGCCTCGCTCAGAGTGACTCGGCCTATGAGAACGTTGTAGGCGGACGAGCCGTCAACGACCACGAACTCAGCTAGGACATTTTTAGCCGCATTCCCCTCGCCGAACATCACCGGCAGTCTGATTGACCCCAGGGGTACCACTCCGGCCCCAGAAAAGCTGTACAACGGATTGGTACAGGGACTCAGGTCCTCAACCTTCAAACCGAGGCCGAGAAAGCACTCTCTGAACATGATGTTCGTGTAGGCGCCTGTGTCAATCAGGCACCTCTTCACCAGGTGGTTGGCTATGTCCAAGTGGACTATGAGTGGGTCGCTGTGAGGGGCGATGACTCCCTCGTAGTCCTTCTTCCCAATAGTTATATCGGGGATGTTGGAAGCGGGGGTCGCTGTGTTGGGCACAAAGTTGATGGCCTGATATAGTTCATTCAGGTGCCGTTTGTGCCCATGAGCGGACCCACCGTTCTCGTTGCCCCCGATGACAACGTGGATGACTCCTATCCGTTCGAAGACGGATTTCTTGTTTGAACCGCCGGCATCAGTCTTTTGGCCTTCGGCAATATATTTGCCGAGGCCCCCCTTCCGGATCAGCTCTTCAATAGCATTCTTCAGATGTCGGCAGTCGTCAGTTAAGTGTCCGGTGTGGCCGTGGTACTCACAGTACTGGCTCGTGTCACCGTCACTCCTCGACCTAGGGGGTCTTTCCCACTTCTGACCCTCGTTTTTGCTCAGGGCGAAGATTTCGGCGGCCGATACGACCAGGGGGGTGTGATCATTGTACCGTTTTGGGTAGTACGGTCCCGAACTTCCCCCGGCGCCCGCCGAGTTCTGTTTCCTGGCAGACTTGTCAGATCGTGACCTATTATCGTCACGGCGCCTTTCATCCGGGCTGTCCTCCCGGTGGCTCTTCTTCTCTGAGTGCCCAGCCTCGCTGGGGCCCACCCAGGTCTTGTGATAGTCTTCCACCTTGATGGCTTGATCGGCCATCTTCCTAGCGGCGTCTAAGCCCAGGCCTCCGTACTTGATGAGCTCGTTTTTTAAGTCTCCCCTTGGGAGGCCTTTCATCAGCGCGAAGGCCGCCAGCTCGGGATTAATCTCCCGAATCTGCCGAACCTCAGTCGAACCTCTTCACATAGCTTCGTAGAGACTCGCCCCCTCATGTCGATAGTCGGAGATCCGATGTCTCCACGGCCCTCCTCTTATTGCAAGAGTATCTTGGGCTAAAAAGGCGTCCCTTAGGTCGGCGTAATAAAGATACCGAGCCGTCGGGCAGCCCCTTGTACCAACTTTGAGCCATCCCATGCAAGGTCGTTGGGAAGACTCGGCACCAGACTTCGTCGGGTTGTTCCCACACCGACATGTACGACTCAAAGACCTCGGCATGGTCGGTGGGGTCGCTATCCCCTTTGTATGTGAACGCCGGCAACTTTAGCTTGGTTGGCACGATGGTTTCAAGGACGTACGCACTGAGGGGCTGTCTGACCACGTGTCGAGTGACACGCGGCGATCGGCTCCTCGCGTTCCTAGTCCGGCTCCCCTCTTCGTAGCGTGAAGGGCTTCTTCTCCGACTCAGGTAAGTCGGGCTTCTTCTTCTCCGACTCTGACGAGTCGGACTTCTTTCACTCCTCTGGGGGATGCCTCGTCGGTGCTGCGGCGACACCGTCCTCCCGCGAGTTCGGGAAGGACTTATGTCGACCACTACCACTCTGGGCTCCCCCGACGTCTTGACAGGGTCAGCTTCCTCCAGTGCTTCGTTCAAGTTTCTCGGAGTCACATTTTGGACCCTGGTCTCCTGTCCGGGTGCACCCGCTCTTGTCGGAGTGACAGTGTGAGCCGGCGTGCTACCTATTAGGTCCAGGAGTAGCTTCAGCTTAGCTGCGTCGACCGTATGTCCCATGATAGTGACTTGGTCGGCGGGCAGCGGTGTATCTTGTTCCTTTGGCATCCCGTTCGTCGTATCAGTGATACGGCCGGTGGGGGACTGCCCGATTTCGGAGTTGTGGAATGTGTCATCCAGGTAGAATTCATTTTCCACCAGCACCTTCTCTGGTTGTTTCGACATCTTCTTAGCTTTTTGGGTGGGTTTTTGTTTTGAGTTTTTTTTTTGTTTGGGAATGAATGTGACTAGCTTCTAGTATCTTTTCCCACAGACGGCGCCAATTGTTCCGGGTGTAATTCCAGAGCAGTTATTTGTTACCACCTATGCTTGTAGAATGACGTCCTTGCTTGACTCTTCCTTGCGGTCTCCTGAAACAGTGAACAAACTGAGGGCTCGGCTTTGGACCGAGCGAACTCAGACGCTCAAGTCAGTAAACTTAAAGGATAAGTTGTTGTTACTTGGCGAAGTATATATTGTAGAGAGATAAGGAAGATATTACCAGATGAATATTGATTATTAGGTTAAATTGTGGATCCTTTCCTCAATGAGAGTTGAGGAGTATTTATAGACTTTCACCTTTTGTCACGTAGTGGCCAAGTGGCCAAGTGGCTAGCAGGTGGAAAGACTGATCTGCCCTCGGCCGAGGGACCCATAGCAGGCCGACGGGCCCTGTTGACTCGCCGCCGAGGGGTCTTGGATATGAGTTCGCGGATATGTGCCCCGGCTAGCCGTTGTACCAGCCGAGACCCAAGAGACAGGCCGACGGGCTGCGTCGGTGAGGCTGTCTAAGTCGTTGACTTGCTGTGGATATCTTTGACCTTGCTCAATATGTTGACTCGGTCAGCGGGTGCAGAATATGCCCCATCAAGAATATCAGGAGTAAAATGCGCGGAATTGAGTAAATTAATGCGCGGAATTTGGCGATCATTTAACCTAAAACCCTAGGTTATATAAATAGTTAAATACTACTTCCTCCATTCAACTCCACTCTACCACTTTCTTTTTTCACGTTTGTCAATGCGGGTTTTACGCGCTAAATATCATTAGTTACGTATTTGCAAAAATTATAAAAGTTAGATATTTTTAATTTACTCGTAAAGACGAATCAAACAAGATCCCACATGAATATATTTCCACTTACGTATCGAGAGAAAATCGAAATTGAATACACAATTGTGAATAGTGTACAAAAGTGAAATAGGTAGAGTGGAGTTGAATGGAGGAAGTACTAGGATTTGTGATCATTTATTTACTCTAAAACCCTACTCTAAACCCTGTTTGATCAGACGACACCATGAAAAACCTGTCATGATCACCCATCTCTCGCTGCCTTCTCCGCCACCTGTCCACCACCGCAACAACCACCACAACCGCACGAATAACAATTCAGGAAGCAAAACAAAAGCTCCCAAACCCAGCTAAAGCCTTTCAGATCCACGCCTCTGTTACCAACCCCTTCATTTATCCACTATCCTCTGGCAAAGCTCAACAACTCACTGCCCAACGCCTCGCCAAAGCGCATCGTATTGACGACATTGAAACCCTAATTGAATCCCTAAAAAACGACCCGAAAATCACCCAAGAACCCTATTTATGTAACCTGATTCGATGTTATGGTAAAGCTGGTATGTTTGATCATGCGATTAAGTTGTTTGATCAAATGGAGGAACTGGGTACTCGTCGATCTTATTTATGTTTCAACGCTTTGCTTGCTGCAGGGAATGATTCTCGGGTTTTCGATCGTGTTCCCCAGTTGTTTGATGAAATGCCTGAGAGATACGGGTTTTATCCGGATCAAGTTTCTTATGGGATTTTGATCCGGTTGTATTGTGAGAAGGGGGAGCCTGAAATGGGGTTGAAAATTATTGAGGAAATGGAGGAGAAGGGGGTTACGGTTGGAGTGTCGATGTTTACGACTGTGGTTGATGCCTATTATAAGAAAGGGGAAGTGGACGAAGGCGAAAGAGTTTCCCGGCTTGGAATGTTAAGATTCGTGATGCTCATGAGGGTGAGCCTGAGGGAGTGAAGAGATTGTTTGCGAAAATGAAAGTGGCCGGGTTGAAGCCGAATATGATTAGTTACAATTACTTGTTGGCTTGTTATTGTAGGAATGATAGGTTAGATGAGGCTATGGAGGTTTATGAGGAGGACATAGAGAAACGTGGGCTGACACCCAAAGGAGCTATTTTTACGACATTGATATCGTATTTGTGTAAGATAGAGGAGTATGGGAAGGGGTATGATGTGTTCAATAGGAGTGTATTTCATAATAAGGTTCTCGATTTTGAGATTTTGAAGGTTTTGGTGGAAGGCTTGGTTAAGAAGAAGATGATGATGGAGGCAAAGGATTTGATTCTCACTGTCAAGAAGCAGTGTCCACATAGTTTTGTGAATGCTTGGAACAAGGTTGAGCTTGAACTTGGTTTGGTCAACGACGAGGGTTCGGCCCATGGCGATGTTCCTGCAGTGTAACTCAAGTTTCTACTGGTTATTCATCAACACAATTCAAGTGTTGGATCAGTTTACTCCTTTTGTTTGCATCGTCGAGTTTTATGAATTCGGGCTTTTATTTTCCTGAAGTTCAGCAGAAAAATAAGTGTAAATGTCTGATGTCTCTGCCATCAATTTATATAAGACAATGTAATAACTTTATGAGACCGTCTCAATAATCAATTATTTACGGTTTTTTTATTTAGTAAAAAAAATCGTCTCACACTGGATTAAATTAATTTAAATTACGTAATTCAAACTATCACAATAATATTATTATGTAACAATCATTTTACCAGGTTGTTTTACGTTTGAGACCTATGTACTACCGTCTGCAGAAAAAGGGCTCCATTGAGCATTCATCTTAATATAATCATTATTCTGTGTTTATATATTGCAAACAATTGTCAATAATAATTGCTAAAATTCACAACTCAATAAAGTTCAACAAAATCTTATTGACCATCATCAACATCGTCCTCCTCCTCGTGTTATTTGGATGATGAACGAATCAGTTGACCTCGGGGAAAGTTTAACATGCTTTCCTTGCATATATAAGCAAAAGAAAACAAATTTCTATGAAGACCTTCACCGCTGAATCCTGTCTCAGTGAATCGTTTATCTCTAAGGTTGTACCAAAAATATTTGCCATAATAGTTTGGTATACACAATAGTTCATGTAATGATCCTTTGCGGTAAGCAATAGGGTGGCAAATGCCTTGGGGCCCATGCCCAAGACTCGTCAACTTAACCCAAGACTCTTTAACACCATATTCCTTCATAACCCATAAATTATATTTATATGTGGAATTATAACATGAAAGACTTAATTGGCCATCAAGCAAACCTAGGTGATAGCGAGCTGATTTGGAACCGATTTCACCTAAAAGAATATCAGACAGGGGCACATCATTAGACCATCGTTCAGCCTTGATATCAAAACAACCAGTTCTCGTCAAACGACTATAACAATCTTCGAATGTCATGACAAGCAAATGGTTTTGTAAAAGGACGGGATTCCGAATGAATTCAGTTGTGGGCTTTTCAGACTCTACTATTTTCCACGAATTAGTTCTCAAACTGTAGATGATGACTTCCCTTAGAGTATAATCCCTATTTGGAGTATTGCATTGCCGAATCCGGACAATTTTGAAATCATCATTATTGAATTCATCTGAAAAGTGACACATCCCATATTGTACATGGTCGTACCAATCGACTGCATACTCCGTAGGGATTATTCGGTATATAAGGGTAGTTGGGTTGAGCAAGATTAGAGAGTTAGGTCGGATTTGTCCGTACCCAATCAAGAGATGAGATTCACAATAAGCGACCATCATCGCTACGGGCGCATACAATTGTGACGGTATAGGGTAAGGGCAAACCATAGGAGGAGAGTTTAGAGAGTCCAGTTCATATACACAAAAAGTTTTGGCCTCGTCGCCTGGGAGGATTAAAAGGCGATGATTGGCCTTGGAAAATAATGCATTGAATTCAGGAGACGAAATCTCGGTTAGAAAAGACTTGGAAACGCTTTTGAAGCGAAAAAGAGATTTAGCGGGTAATTTGGGAAGTATACATGATAATATTAATTCCATGGGAAGGGTTTTCAAACCTAAACCCATTGGAATGAAGCGTAGATTTGCTTATGAAATTATGATAGTTGGGATTAGGGCAAAATTAATAAGACATGAAGAAGCCGACCTATTGGTTATACCTTCCTTTTAAATAAACACAAGTCACGGTTTAAGGAATGTGTGAATGCTCATCTCGCAACTTTTTTTTTTTTAAAAAAAAAATAGTGTTAATTTACGAAACTAATTAGCGAAACACAAAAATTTTTATAGAGACGGACAGACGGTTTCTCAATAGTCTTATTAAGAGACCTCTCACATGATGAGATAAGGGAGTTATTTAATTTATATTTTCCAACAATCACAATATTACCATATTGTTAATGCTATTATTACAATTGATGGGGCATATTCTGCACCCTCTGACCAAGTCAACATATTGAGCAAGGTCAGAGATATCCACAGCAAGTCAACGGCTTAGACAGCCTAAACCGACGCAGCCTGTCGGCCTGCCTCTCGTGCCTCGGCTAGGACACCCTGTCCGCCGGGGCACACATCCGCGAACTCATATCCAAGACCCCTCGGCGGCGAGTCAACAGGGCCCGCCGGCCTGCCATGGGTCCCCCGGCCGAGGGTAGCTCAGTCTTTCCACCTGCTAGCCACTTGGCCACTTGGCCACTACGTGACAAAAGGTGAAAGTCTATAAATACTCCTCAACTATCATTGAGGAAAGGATCCACAATTTAACCTAAGAATCACTATTCATCTGGTAATATCTTCCTTATCTCTCTACAATACGCGCTTTACTAAGTACCAACAACTTACCTCTCTAAGTTACTGACTTGAGCGTCGGAGTGAGTTCGCTCGGCCCAAAGCCGAGCCCTCAGTTTGTTCATCGTTTCAGGAGACCGCAAGGAGGATTCAACCAAGGACGTCATTCTACAAGCACGGGTGGTGACAAATAACTGCTCTGGAATTACACCCGGAACAACAATAATAAAATATTCTTTATAATGTTTCCCACTAAATTTAGTGTGAGACGGTTTCTCAGGAGACCTATCGCTGGTCATTTCTGGTTGTGGATCAGTTTGTCATTTTCGGTCATGTTATATTTAGGCCGGGTGGAACCGGATAGGGACAACTTTTGGGTTCGAATCTGTTCGAGATTGTTTTATTGTACTGTACGTTTTGAGATCGTTTCAGTTTTATTAGATTTCGAACTTTAGAGGTACAAACCTTTACCAGTAATTAAGCCTTACGCGGATTGCTTGTATTTGTCAACTTTCATGAATACGTTGAGACAATTAGAAAGGTGGTAGACATGAGATCAGAAATAACCGTCACAAAATCAGCTGACACAACGCCTACTGCAATGCCAAATGCCTAGGTGGATGACTGGATTCTGTGTACAAAAATGACTTGGTCGCCCTCCAACGGCTTTGAAACAGGGATGGCATGGATAATAGGCCTCGCTCACAGCATTCATCGTAACATAATACTCAAAGATCACACTTATATAGTTATGTCGCACACACGAAATCAGAAAAACAAAATAAAATAAAATGTACCTCTAAATTTCAAAATTTAGAGGTACATTTTTTTGTTCTTGTAAACTTCAACACAATCATCGTAATTATCCTTTTGTTATTTGAATGATGAACGAATCGGTTGACCTCCAGGTAAATTTAAGACGCTTCTCTTGCATAAATAAGGGAAAGGAAAAAACCTAGTATCAAGGCCAAGATGACCCTCGTATCCCATCTCATTAAATTGTTTATCTTTAAGGTTGTACCAACCGTATCTGTTATTAGTTGGTATACATAATATTTCATGTGACGATCCCTTGCGGTAACCAATAGGTGGTAAACCCCTTGGTTAGTAACGCTCATCAATTTTTTTTTTTTGGAAAATGAGGACAATTATATTAAACAAAGACAGGAGAGTTCAATACAAATTAAGGGGGAGGGTCCGGGGATAAAGGGGTACAAATGTTTGCAAGATCCAAATTATACAAGGATAAAATAAAAGGGGGTACAACATCCCAGCTAAGAGTACCGCCACTGGAGCTTGAGTCATGCAAGGCGAACTTAGAGATGCCATCCGCCACATGATTCGTTGATCGCTTCTCATAGATAATGGTCGTTGAAGGTGAGACTTTTAAAAGTTCCCTGCACTCCAAAATGATATTAGTAAAGGGTCCACATGGAGCCGAATTACCCAAGATCGCATTCACCGCAAGAGTACAATCAGAACTTATAATGAAGTTCCCAACATTGGAAGCAGCAAAAATAATACCATTCCTTATCGCAATGAGCTCGGAGACGAAGGGGTTAGGGGATAAAATTCTAGAGGACCAACCATAAATCCAAACACCTAAAGAGGAACGAGAAACACACGCAAGACCGGCAAGGGAGGAGGAAGGACAGAAAGCCGCATCGACGTTGATCTTAGACCAACAAGGCGGGGGAGGGGCCCAACGGTTTGGGTAAAAAGGGGTGACAGGAGCTGGGCAAGGGGACAAGGGGCTGGCAAGTGGCGGGGTCAGGTTTGGCGTGTTGTGGGGGACGAAGGAGGGTGTACAGGTGCTGATGGTTTGGGCAGCGGTCCATTGGGAGGCAAGGAAAGAAGAGTGGTTGATCCAATTAGTGTCAAAGGGAGGGTTAGCACCAGAGAAGACAAAGTCGTTGCGCCTGAGCCAGAGGCGCCAAGTGAGAAAGGAGAAAAGAGTAATCCAAGATTTATTAGTGGAGGTGCGGTTTGTTTTTATCCGTGGTTTGAAGGGGGGAGTAGAAATCGAGGGGAGGGTGAAGTTGTCCCGCACAAAGTGGGCATGAGCGCAATCGCGGAGAATGTGAAGAGAAGATTCATCAGTCGATGGGTTAGAGCAGGCTATGCATTGAGGAGAGGGAATGACAGATCTTTTGTACAAGGTGAGGTTATGTGGGAGTTTGTCCCACCAGGAAAGCCAAAGGAAGAGCTTGATGCGGGGTTGGGAGGGGATGTCCCAAAGCCAGGTCAGGTCAGAAGGGGGCAACGGGTTGTCCGGGTCACCTAAGATGAGGTTATAGGAAGTACCAATGGAGAACTTATTCTTGGAGGCAAGGGACGAAGTAATGAGGTCAGGAAGGGGGTTCGAAGGGAGGGGGATAGAGAGAATAGTTTGGATGAAGGAAGGGGGGAGGTTATAGTCAAGAGCGTCAAGGTCCCAATTTCCATTAGTGATGATTTTTGACAGGAGGTCAGTGTCAGAAGAGGGGGAGAGGGGTCCGTGAAGACAGTTTCTTAAAGGTCCAAGGGGGGACCAATTGTCATACCAAAGGCGGATGGTGGAGCCATCGCCTATGGACCAAGTGAGGGAGGGTTGGAGGAAGGACCAACCATTAACAATGCCTTTCCAGATATGTGAGCCACGCCTAAAGGAGGGTTGGGTAGGATTAGTGTGAAGATATTTGCTATGCAAAGCAATGGAGGCGGAGTTGCCTTTGAGGCAGAAGATTTTCCAGGCAAGCTTGGTAGAATAGGCATCATTTAAAGGTCGGGCTCTTTTAATTCCTAGCCCTCCATTAGCTTGAGATTTCGTTACTAGGTCCCAGTTAGTGAGATGGAGTTTACGAGAGGTGAGGCTGGACCAAAGGAAGGATCTATTGATTTTATCGATGAGAGAAGAGATAGAAGAGGGGAGGTGGAGACATTGCATGAGGTGGGAGGGGATGGAATTGAGAGTGGATTTGATGAGGCAGAGTCTTGCAGGGCGAGAGAGGAAACGAGTCTTCCAATTGGCAAGTTTTGCATTAATCTGGTCAATGATTGGCTGAAGATCGGTTTTGTTAGGTTTGCGGGGGAGGAGGGGGAAACCAAGATAAGTTCCAAGGTTGGAGGCTTTCTTAATGCCAAGAGAATCTTCGAAGAGGGAGATGTTGTGGGGGGACGTCTTCTTAGAGAAGAAGAGTCGGCTCTTTGAAGTATTGATTTTTTGGCCCGAAGACGAACAAAATTGGAGAAGAACATCCTGTAGGGCACACAGGTTGTTTTCGGAAGCCCGTCCAAAGAGGAAAATGTCATCAGCGAAGAGAAGGTGGGAGAAGGTGGCTCCCCCTTTTCCAAGAGGGAAAGGAGTCAAACTAGAGTGTTAATAGATGTATAGTGCTCATTATGGCTATATAACTTGATAAAAAAAATACTCTAAATTAACTGGAATCTGAAAAAATGTGACCCAATCCAGACGCTTGCAATCCCGAATGACTAGAACATGAAATGACTCACCAATAACCCAATTAATCTGTTTGCCTATACTAACTCTTTTTCTTTAAAAACATTTAACAACGGCTGTTTTTATTACGATTCCGTGTCTATCCTACAACGGTTTGTAACCGTTGTCGATGCTGTTATCTGGCGTAGTTTAGCCGATTGGTGACAACCTATACTATAACGCCGATCTTTTGACTATTACGTTAAAGAAATATTTTGGGTAAATCCGGAGTTAGTTATGTTGTTAGTAAGTTGGTTAGTTTGATAATGAGTCAATTATTAACCTTTTATAATCTATATAAGAGCTACCTTAATCAAAGGTAAACAAATGATCGGAACTGAGGGAGAAAAATGACGGAGATCATACATACTACTCCGAATGATTTAACAAAAACTAGCATTGTCGAGCTTAAAGTTTGGGGAAGCAAAGGCAAGAAATTCATCACTAGTCTCCAAAAACTTAATGAATTCCTCCTCGAAGAACATCCACGCTTCAAACCCGTCACCGTGTTCATCTATATAATCCGTCAACACAATCGCATTCCTTAGTATTTTATCTAATATTCCATCAATTGGGACTATCCATTTAGGCTTACCAAACCCAAAATCCACGTCACCGAACCCGGCTGCATTACACCATGAAGTTAGACCGTAGACGTTCTTACCCTTACACTCAAATATTGCTTGCATGAAATTTTGCCTGTATGTTTCCTTAGCTTCTTCTCTTTTTTCGCCTCGATATTCCGAAACAATATCCTTCATTTTGGATATTGTTTCGTGTATCTTGGGACTCGAACCACCATGTCAGAGAAACCATCTCAATCAAAAGTTTAAGCTGATGGTTGGAGTCCCAAGATCGGTTTTATACTTGTAAACAAAGTACTTCTTTGATCACAATTTGTGACAAAAATTCCTGTTGCATTGTGGTAGTCACTAGTTGTGGTTGATGTTTTGTCTGTAGAAATATAAAGAGGCTCGGAGAGTTGTCGAAGAATCACGATTTAAAGCTCAGCACCGAGTTAAAATAAACTAGTCCTCTGCCACCATGTTGGCTTAGCAGCTACATCAAGCAGATCGCGCACTGCAATGGCAAGTTCAGAAGTGACCTGTTCGCACTCAGTGCGCCTCATTCACAGCATTCATCTTACTATTACACGCATGAGGTAAACAAAAAACAAATAAAAAATGTTGCAAACAGATAATCAATAATAACAATTGGTAAAATTTCACAACTCAAAACCATAGTCAATATATTTATATTTATCTTCATCATCGTCCTTCTCGTGTTCTTTGGACATCGAATGAATTGGTTGACCTCCGGGAAAGTTTAAAAGGGTTTCCTTGTGTATATAAGCAAAACATAGGCGAGCACCCTCGACTCCTGTCTCAATCAATTGTTTCTCTCTAAGATTATACCATAAATATTTGCCATAATAGTTTGGTAAACACAATAGTTCATGTGATGATCCTTTGCGGTATGCAATAGGGTGGTAAACAAAGCGTTGGGGCCCTTGCACAGGGAGGCTCGTCAACTTAAACCAAGACTCTTTAACACCGTATTCCTTCATAACCCATATACTATTAGTCCACTTGTTCACATCGTAACATGTTAAACACAAACAGCCATCCAGCACGCATAGGCGATAGTCATCATGATATCGATCTGGGTTGGGACCAATTTCATCCAAAAGAGTATCAGACCAGAGCACATCATTAGACCATCGTTCAGCCTTTATATCAAAACAACCAATTCTCGTCAAACGACGATGACGATCCTCGAATGTCATGACAAGCAAATGGTTTTGTACTAGGACGGGATTCCGAATAAATTCAGTTATGGGCTTTTCAGACCCTATTAGTTTCCACGAATTACTTTTCAAACTGTAGACGATGACTTCCCTCATAGTATTATCCGTATTTGAATCATAGTATTGGCGGAACCTGACAATTTTGAAATCGTCATTATTGAATTCATCTAAACAGTGACACATCCCATATTCTACATGGCCGTCGCCAACATAAACGTTAGGGATTATACGAAAAATATGGGTCGTTGGGTTGACCAAGATGAGAGAGCTATCTCGGCTGTATCCGCACACAATCAAGAGGTGAGATTCGCAACAAGCGACAATCGTCGTGAAGGGCTTATGCCATGATGACGGACTAGGGCAAGGGAAAAGCGTGGGAGGAGAGCAAAAAGAGTCCAGTTCGTATATAAGAAAGGTCTGGTTCTTGCCTGGGAGAATTAAGAGGCCATGATTGGCCTCGGAAAACGAAGCATTGAATTTGGGGGACGAAATCTCGGTTAGAAACGACTTGGAAACGGACTTGAAGCGTAGGAGGGATTTAGCGGATAATTTGGGAAGTATACATGAGAATATAATTTCCATGGGAAGCGTAACTAGCGAAGATGGTTTAATGGGTTTGAAACTTACATCCATTGGAAACGGTAGATGTGCAGATACGTACACAAAGATGATGATAGTTGGAATTGGAATCTAATCTAGGGTATTATGTTTTATACAGTTATGAAATTAAGAAGCCGACATAAGGCTTTCCTATAATTATACGGACTATTTAATTTAACGAAAATCAACTTCCCCTTGTCCTAATATAACCAATTTTTTTAACACTAAAACTTGGGAGAGACGGTCTCTCACTAAGTTATTGAGAGACCAATATTTCGTACCCTTTTATTTGTATTTCGTACCCTTTTTTTGTTGATCGTGACATAGTAATTTCGTACCTATTTACATAATAAATGTACTCATTTAATCATTAATCATGATTTGTACCTATTTTATTATCTTTAGTACCACTTTTTCTTAAAATTGTACAATGATCTCTTAATAAAGCTTATTAAGAGACCGTCTCTCAGGAGACCTTTTAAAAAAATAAAGAAAATACAAACAAACAACAATTTCTCTCCGACAAGTGATTATGATGTTATAAAATTAGGCGCTTTATAAATATGAATTTTCATCGGATAGCTTTAAATTATCCTAGATATGAATCCTGTACGAAAATTTAACATTCGGCTCCTTAAAAAATACGAAATAATTATAAATACAATTTATGCTAAAAATCTCTTTTCTGTAAACCAAATTTTGTTTTGTTAATATGATTGGGAGAATGATGTAGTTTAAAAAGTATTTACTCAAATTTTTTAACTTTAGTTCTTGTTATATATATATATATATATATATATATATATATATATATATATATATATATATATATATATATATATATATATATATATATATATATATATATATATATATATATGGTGTAATTGCTATCCATTTATACAAACTAACAAATTAAGTTGTCAATTAGCCATATAATACGGAATCTCAAACTTTAATAACGACAATAATTTTCGTTTACACCTTATATCCAACCCCTTCAAATCCAGGATCTTATCATTTTATACAAATATATAAGATTCGGTCAAAAAGAATATTATTAAAATAATTTATTAAAATTATCTCCAAAGATATCGCCCAAATGAACTTGAAGAAATTAGGAATAGTCTTTCAATCACTTTCATACTTTTATTTTATATTCCACCAAAATTTACGTATAATAAATGATAAAATATTTATCAAATTTAGTAAGATTTCTCACTCAAAATTCAATTTGATGGTACAAGGTTCATCAGATAAATGCCGAGGTTTGTTATTAAGTTTCACCCCCACTTTAATATGGTATCTTTATAAACTCATCGCCTCATTATATATTATTACACTGTATTATTTGTAAGATTTTTACAATTAAATGGGCAGAAAGTAGAATAGATAGCCCGGAATAATACGGCAAAAACATGTTGCAAGTGTTCCTTTTTCTTAGTTAAATTAACGTTTATTGGTCGTAAAATATTCAAATTCTTAAATGCTATATGTATGTAATATTTATTATTTACATGGCTAATTTTTTGAAAACAAAAACCTAGACGGGGCAAAACTCCGTATAATAGGGTGTAAATTAGACTAATTTTTGAAGCGCAAATTCCTATGACCATCGTATGCGCAACAATAAAAAAAAGTGACCTTTTATTTATGGTAAAGTGGTTGCTATTTATCACATAATGGTCACTTTTGGTAAAAACCAAAAAAACACGGGTACAACCGTCATACTCAAAAATTGTTGTTTCTTAAAGGAAAAAAACAAAGATGGAATAAAACAATTTTTTTTAACCTTATCGTTTTAACAACATTTAATAATTATTTTTATATTTTTGTGAGTATCCTATTACTCGATACATGGTACATGGTACATGGTAAGAAAATAAAACCAGGGCGATAGCAATGAAGAGATTATAAGGAGCTTCTTAAATATTGAGCTACAAAATAAGGAGCTCCTTATATGAAAGTATGAAACCGTAAGAAACCAGTTTCATGTTATGAAAAGGAGAGAAGAGAGGACCACATAAAAAGTATGAAACTTTTACTATTGAAAAAAAAATAAGAAGTTCCATAACTAATATTGTGTGTTGATGTGTCAATAAAAAAGTTTAGTATGACAACCGAATATTTAAATATATTATAAAAGGGCATAAATAGAAAATAGTTTAAAAATAACATTTGTCTATATACAACTTATATACTGATATGTGATGAGACGAGAATAAAAGTGCGTAGTGTTTGGGTGGTACCTAGCTAGCAGAAAAATTGTTTTGTTTGGGTTTTGATTCATTTCTTTTATCACAAAATCTCATTGAAGACGGCACGTATCCGTCACTTTGGAGTGACGGATACCATTTCCTCTCACAAATGACCCAAATAGAGGAGAGAGGGATGCACATGGAGGTGCCCCCACCTTGTCCCCCCTATTTGTTTTGTGAGTGGTATTACCCGTCACTTGCTCCGACCCGTATTCAGCAAGACTCTTTGTTCTTTTATTTTGACATATATACGGATAATATATAGGAGTAATATTTCATCCGTTTTTATATGATGTACCCATTTGTTAAATATATGAGTAAAATATTTTAATAAAATGGGTAGATGAAAATGGAGAAAGTATTATGCAACTTATCTTTATCTTTGGTTGTCCCGTGTACTAATATCAATTTGTGATAGACAAGTTAGGTCCTACGGAAGTTCTTAGATCCTACAGGAGGACCATTGTGTGGTCCTCCCTAACTAATAAGAAGCTTTCATCTCCAATTAAAAGATATAAATATAATGGTAAAAATAAGAAAAGTATTAGCACGAAGACTTATTATTGACTAGGGAGGATACATTAACAGTCTTGCTGAAGAATATATATATTCGGGTTCGGTTTGAATGAATGAATTAGGTCATGTTATATTAGATAAGATATATTACTCCAGTAGGTCTCATGAGAGACCGTCTCCCACTAATTTAGTGGGAGACATAATAGGGAAAAAAGAAATTTAGTGGGTCCCTCACTCCAATCATGTGAGAGGTCTCTCAATAACGCTATTGAGAGACTGTCTCTCCGAAGTTTTTGTGGGATTACTCATATAGTCATATTAGCTCGAATCAGGTTATTTTGTTTCTTAAACATATTTAATGTATTGTTGTCATGTCATTTTAGATACCCGTGCACTCAAAAATAATTTAAAGGAAAAAAAAGTCTTTTGCAGAATCAAATATTTACAAGGGAGTATTTAATAATTAATCATTTATTTTTGAAATAGTTAATATGAAGTGTGTATTAAAAATTGTCAATTGAACCGTTAAGAACACTTGATCTGATTTACCTACGGGCTCAGCTTGAATAAAATCAAATGTGGATGTACAAGACGCGGGGGGATTGTTGAGGCAAGATGGGGAAGGATAGTCGAAGGACGGGCGTAGGATATGGATTGCAGATTGGTGGTTAGTTTGTGGGGGGGGGGGGGGGGGAAGGGCGTTGATATAAGGTTGAGAGGAACGTCGTCGTAGTTTGAGGTGTTGAGTTGGGTCACCACTATGGTGGAGGGTGTGCTGGTGGGTCTCAGGGTAGTCGGTCAGAGATGAACGCTGCTTCTAGACGTCCAGGCGATGATGGGTGAGAGAGAGGGTGGAGAAGTGAGAGGAGAATAGAGGAAGAGGAGTAATATGACCCAAAAAGTATGTGTACAATAATGAGTAAAATTAAGTGTATACTAGTTTTAAACCCGTGCAAAATTGCACGGGTATGTATTTGGGCCGATATTAATGTTTTTTGATGTTTTTTTTTTTTGCATTTCTATTATACTTATCTAGTTGGTCTAAATCAGCGATCTACATAATTAATGTTTAAACTTGTTACAAATACGTGTTCACATGCAATGGTTTAAGAGGAAATAATAAATGATTTTTTTAAAAAAAATATATCGTACTATCTAGTTTTTAAAAATTATGCATGTAATTTATTCGCATTATATGTAATTCAATCCCATAATTAAATGTAATTCCTTCTCGTAATTATGTAATTTTTTTTTAAATTAGGTAATTCATTTATTTGTAATTAATTTTATTTATTTCGATTTGTAATTCATTCCGCTTATATGCCATTAATTTCTTTTATTCGGAATGTATAAAATTATTTCATAGTATCATTTCATAGTATTTGTTCTAAGACGGAATTTGTCGCATGTTTGTATAGCCGGAATTCTGAAGAACAAAAATACATTGCACACTAACGGGCCCCACCATAACATGCATTTCCAAAAAAAAAGTTGATTTAATGACGTGGCACGCCCTGGATTGAATATTGTCTTCTGAATTAATAAAGATAAGATTGCCTGATAAATAGTTTATGAAATCGACAATAATTTTATGTTCACCTTTTAGATTTTATCTCTCATAAGTTAAAAAGTAAAGAAAAAATAAATTAAGCAACATAAATTATCAAAAGTGTATTAGTAAACAAAGTAAATTATCTAAAATTTAGTTATTTACTTTACTAAATAAGAAAATACGTAAGTTTTTATTCTTAATAATAATTTTCGTTACCACCCGTGCAGTGCACGGGTTCAAAAACTAGTATTTTACAATCCCATTCAAATTCTACCAATTCTCTCTATCCCACGATAATGAATGCTAAGCTTTGATAATTTTGATTGGAATTTAACACCGTGTTAACTACTACATACATATTGCATATAAATATTGGGTTTTGGTTATAAAACAAACGCAAATTGTGATTTCTCCATTCTCTAACGTTACTTTTTTCTTTCATATTGTTTGTTACGGAGTACTTGTAGGGAAATATCCGTAGAATTCCCTTAAATTTTAGGACTATAACGTATCTTTAACATGTGATTATCGTCATAAAACATAAATACAAGAGAAACGATAAGGAATAAAGAATCAACCTCGGGTCCTTGAGAATTCGGCCTAAGAACAGAAATCAAAGTAGATTTCCTTCTAATCGTTGCACCCAAGACCGTCTGAGACTATGCCCCTTGTGCTAGAAAGTACTCTCTAATTGCCTTGCAATATTGAGAGAGTTTATGTGAGGTTTTTCGATGTGAGATCTAGGTTTCAGAGAGAATGCCTCCAAAACCTAATTTTCTGTAAAATGAAAATGCTTAGGTCAAAAGGAGAGAGAGCCTCTCCTTTTGTTTGCCTCGGTCCGCGGGTCTCAAGAGGAGGGAGTGGGCTTTCCACTTTCTCCTCATTTAACTCGTGATCCGACTCGTAATTGCTAAAATGTATATGACGGGATTTTATCATAAATCGTCATCGGTTATCGGTTATTAAAACATCGTCTAGTAACATGAATTAGTCGATATAATAATACATGTCCGATAATGACAATATTGTATAATTAATTTATTCAATATACATTAATCAAATATAATCGTTTATATTTAATTTACGAATTAACTGTTTAATTCGCCTTAGCCATTATTATTTAATCCGTATTAAATAAAATATCTCAACATCGCGTTTGACTAATTATTAGTCAATAACTCCGACTAACTGCTTAGTCATATTAGGCATTGATGGGGCATATTCTGCACCGCTGACCAAGTCAACACACTGAGCAAGGTCAAGGATATCCACAGCAAGTCGACGGCTTAGAAACGACCTAGCCGATCAGACCCGTCGGCCCGATAGCTGGTCTCGGCCGACAGCTCGCCAATGGGACACATGTCCGCGTACTCACCAAGACCCTCCGCCGGCCTGCCGTAGGTCCATCGGCCGAGGGTAGAACGGTCTTTCCACCTAATAAGCCACTTGGCCACTTGGCCACTACGTGACAAAAGGTGAAAGCCTATAAATACTCCTCAACCTTCATTGAGGAAAGGATCCCACAACTTAACCTAGAATACACTATTCATCTGGTAATATCTCCCTTATCTCTCTACAATACATTCCTAGCCAATTAGTATACAACTTATACCTCTAAGTTCACTGACTTGGGCGTCGGAGTGGGTACGCTTGGCACAAAGCCAAGCCCTCAGTTCGTTCATTGTTGCAGGAAAGGCCGAGAGAGGCGATAGGAGCGAGAAGGGTTCAACCAAAGACATTATTCTACAAGCCACGGGTGGTAACGATACTTGCTCTGGAACTACACCCGGAACAATTGGCGCCGTCTGTGGGAAAAGACACTAGAAGCTAGTCACATTCATTCCCAAACAAAAAAAAAACCCAGCAAAAACCCACCCAAAAAGCTAAGAAAATGTCTAAACAACAAGATGCAGTCGTAACCGACGAAACTGCATTTTACCAAGATGATACTTTCAACAATTCTGGAGTCATACAGCCCTCCACCGGTGGAGTAATCCAACCGGAGTTCGGGATGCCATCAATACCCGACACGCCGCTGCCAGCCAACCAGGTCACCATCATGGGACATGTGGTTGACGTAGCCAGGCTGAAAATGCTCCTAGACCTAATTAGTAACACGCCTGCTCACACTGTCACGCCGACAAGAGCAGCGGAAACTGTCCGGGAGACCAGGGCCCAAAATGTGACTCAGAAAAACTTGAACGGAGCACTAGGAGAAGCTAACCCAGCCAAATCGCCGGGGGAGCCCAAAGTGGGCGCGGTAGACCTAAGTCCTTCCCGCACTCGTGGGAGGACAGCGTCCCCGCCGCACGAACGAGGCTCACCCCGAAGGAGCCAGAGGAGTCCGACTCAGCAGAGTTGGAGAAGAAGTCCGAGCCGAAGAAGGAGCCCCTCCCGCTACGGGGAGGAGCCGAGTTAGGGACGCAAGGAGCCGATCGCCGCGTGTCGTTCGGACGTGGTCGCAGCCCCTTAACGCCTACGTCCTAGAAGTCCCGGTGCCAAATAAGCTCAAGCCGCCACCCCCGTCATACAAGGGGGATGGTGATCCATCGACCACGCCGAGGCCTTCGAATCTTACATGTCGGTATGGGAGCAGCCCGATGAGGTCCGTGCCGAATTTTCCCAACAACTTTGCTGGGATGGCTCGGAGAGCCGGTACAAAGGGCTTCCCGATGGCTCGGTGTACTACTACGCCGACCTGAAGGGCGCTTTCCTAGCCCAAGACTCTGCGCAATAGGAGAAGGGCCGTAGAGACATCGACCTCCCGACCATCGACAAGAGGGGGCGAGTCTCTCCGGAGCTACGTGAAGAGGTTCGATGGAAAGGTCCAGCAGATTCGAGAAATTAATCCCGAGCCGGCGGCCTTCGCATCGATGAAGGGCCTCCCAAGGGGGCCTTAAAAACGAGCTCATCAAGAGCGGAGGCCCAGGGCCTGGACGCCGCCAGAAAGTTGGCCGACCAAGCCATCAAGGTGGAAGACTACCACAAGACCTCGGGAAGATCCCCGCGCCGAGCAATCGTGATGACGAGGAAGGGTCACAGCGGACAGCCGGGACGAAGGACGCCGCGACAACTTAGGCTCGCGGTCCGACGCAGACGCCGTGAGAATAACAGATCACGGTCGGACGATCCGACCGGAAGCAAGACTCGGCGGCGCCGGGTGGAATTCGGGAACGTACCACCGAGGCGGTATAGTGAAAAACCCCTCTCGTCGTATCGCCCGAAGTCTTCGCCCTGAGCAAAAACGAGGGTCAGAAGTGGGAAAGACCTCCCAAGCCAAAAAGCGACGGTGACACGAGCCAATACTGTGATTACCACGGCCACACTGGCCATTTAACCAACGACTGCCGCCATCTGAAGAATGCCATAGAGGAGCTGATCCGAAAGGGAAGCCTCGGCAAGTACGTTGCAAAAGGCCAAAAGACCGACGCCGGCGATTCAGATAGGAAGTCCGTCTTCGAGCGGATAGGCGTGATTCATGTTGTCATCGGGGGCAACGAAAACGGAGGGTCCGCTCATGGGCACAAGCGGCACCTAAACGAGCTATATCAGGCCATCAACTTTGTGCCCAACTCAAGGATCCCCTCTGCAAGCATCCCCGATATAACTATCGGAAGAAAGGACTACGAAGGGATCATCGCCCCTCACAGCGACCCGCTTGTAGTCAATTTGGACATATCCAACCACCTGGTCAATAGGTGCCTGATTGACACAGGTGCATACACGAACATCATGTTTAGAGAGTGCTTTCTCGGCCTCGGCCTGAGGATCAAGGACTTAAGCCCCTGCACCAACCCCCTATACAGCTTCTCTGGGGCCGGCCTGGTGCCGCTGGGATCAATTAAACTCCCGGTGACGTTCGGCGAGAAGAACGCGGCTAAAAATATCCTAGCTGAGTTCGTCGTCATCGACGGCTCGTCTGCCTACAACGTTCTCATAGGCCGAGTCACCCTGAGCGAGGCTGACGCAGTGATGTCCATCCGGGCCCTAACACTGATGTATGTCTCGGACCGGGGGGAAGCGCATAAGCTCGTCTCCAAAGACGAGAAGGATGAGGTGGTCAACGTCCAAATAGCTGCCCGAGGTTGCAACATGCAATCCCTCAAAGAGGCGAAGAAGTCCGAAAAAGGAAAAAGCCCGTCCTTACAGCAGGGGGGCGACCTCATGGATACGACTAGTGGCTGATTTGGGGGATGTACCTGTGATGGGCCGTTAGGGCATTGGTAGTCTTGTAAAATTTTATGTAGCTACGGAGGTGTCCAAGATGGTCAGGACACCCCAACGCATGTTTTTACCTAGTGAAAAACCATCCACGCCTTCCATCAAAGCAAAGTTCTTCCCATCGCTTATTTATCAAGAAACAGACGCCGCTCACACTTTGTCATACCGACAAGAGCGGCATTCTCTCATCAAGAAATTAGCGCTGTCGCAGTCACCCCAAGTAGTAGACGCCACGGCAGTCACCCCAAGAGGTTTGATGCCGTCGCAGGCACTCCAAGTGGTAGACGCCACGTAACACGCTATCAAGAAATGACGCCGCTCACACTGTCATACCGACAAGAGCGGCATTCTCTGTCAAGAAATTAGCGCCGTCGCAGTCACCCCAAGTAGTAGACGCCACGGCAGTCACCCCAAGAGGTTAGATGCCGTCGCAGTCACTCCAAGTGGTAGACGCCACGTAACACGCTATCAAGTAAACGACGCCGGCTCACACTGTCATACCGACAAGAGCGGCAGTCTCCATCAAGAGTCTAGCGCCGTCGCAGTCACCCCAAGTAGTAGACGCCACTAGCCACCCCAAGAGGTTAGATGCCGTCGCAGTCACTCCAAGTGGTAGACGCCACGTAACACGCTATCAAGAAACAGACGCTGGCTCACACTGTCATACCGACAAGAGCGGCAGTCTCCATCAAGAGTCTAGCGCCGTCGCAGTCACCCCAAGTAGTAGACGCCACGGCAGTCACCCCAAGAGGTTAGATGCCGTCGCAGTCACTCCAAGTGGTAGACGCCACGTAACACGCTATCAAGAAACAGACGCCGGCTCACACTGTCATACCGACAAGAGCGGCAGTCTCCATCAAGAGTCTAGCGCCGTCGCAGTCACCCCAAGTAGTAGACGCCACGGCAGTCACCCCAAGAGGTTTGATGCCGTCGCAGTCACTCCAAGTGGTAGACGCCCCGTAACACGCTATCAAGAAATGTACGCCGCTCACACTGTCATACCGACAAGAGCGGCAGTCTCCATCAAGAGTCTAGCGCCGTCGCAGTCACCCCAAGTAGTAGACGCCACTAGCCTCTCCCCAAGAGGTTAGATGCCGTCGCAGTCACTCCAAGTGGTAGACGCCACGTAACACGCTATCAAGAAACAGACGCCGGCTCACACTGTCATACCGACAAGAGCGGCAGTCTCCATCAAGAGTCTAGCGCCGTCGCAGTCACCCCAAGTAGTAGACGCCACGGCAGTCACCCCAAGAGGTTTTATGCCGTCGCAGTCACTCCAAGTGGTAGACGCCCCGTAACACGCTATCAAGAAACCAGTGCCGGCTCACACTGTCAATCCGACAAGAGCGGCAATCACCCTCGCAAGGCGGATACCATGACAGTAACGGCCATCGCACACTACACTCGCAAAAACAGACGAAGTGTCTTGGAAGCGTTGAAACACAGTTGAGATACGCACTCTAAAACGGCCACGGCCAAGCCGAGGCGGAAACAAAAGGGGCGCTCAATTAGGAATACAGGAAGACAATTCTGACAAAGATGAGATAAAGACCTCGGCCAAGCCGAAGGCGAAAGAAACGAACCATTATTAGAAGATAAGTTACAAATTACAAGTGAAAAGAATACGGACGACGGCCGTCCCCATAGGGATAAGCCGAAACACAACCTACCGAGGTTGTACAAAAAGAAAACAAAAACTACTATTATGTTCACGTACAAAGAGATAACGGGAGGAAGGGCTGAGTAACTGGCCCCCGGACAGCCGAAGCAGATCTGCTGTAAACTTGTTCTCATCAAGCCGCATCTTCTTCGGCGGGCAACCCAGCAGCTATTCTAGCAGCCTCAGCCTCGGCTTCGGCAGCCTCAGCTGCCCTCATCCTTTCGGCTTCTTCCTTAGCCACCCGAGCCCTCTCAGCAAGAGCTGCTTTCTCAGCGGCCGCCTCCCTCTCCGTCTTTGCCTTCACCGCCTCCTTGGCCTCCTCCACCGCGGCTTTCTCCTTAGCCTCGAGCTTGTCATCAAGCAGCGCGTCGAACCTGCCCCACGGGAAGGAACCATCAAGAGGGAAAAGCTCCCCGATAACTTCCCTAGCAAAGCATCTTCGGCCAAATCCCGGAACTTGGCGCACGGTTTGGGAAGCATGTCGGTTTGCGATCTCGATGTCCGCCTCCTTCGCTTGATGACGGCATCTCGCCCGAACCACCTCCGCCCGAGCCTTAAACAGTCCCGGGACTCGTTCCTCTGCTTAAGGTAGAGGTCGGCGCGCCCCTGAGCGAGCTCACATTTCCTCGCGCCCGCAGCTTCGGCAGCCGCAGTCTCGGCTTTAGCCCTCTCAGCAAGGACCTCCTTTTCAGCGTCCTCCCTAAGTTTTCTCTCGGCCAAGAGCGTTTTCTCAGCTTCTATCCTGAGCCTCTGTTCATTAAGGAGACCCAACTTCGCCGCTGCAGCAGCCACCGCTTAGTGGCATTACGCTCATGAACAGCCGAGCCACGACCTTCTCTTGCTCCCCGAGACGAGCAAATGTAGCCACGTTCCACCTCGCCAGCTCCCTAATAAGCTTCGTGCCCTCCTCTATAAGCTCGGAGACGGAAGCCTTCTGGGATGAAGGGACGATGGTGGCAATTTGGCCACTAGCCTGCGGCTGGGAGACGAAAGCCTTCTGGGATGAAGGGTTGACGGTGGTGCCTTGACCACCAACCTGTGCAGAGGACCCCACCGCCTCGCCGCCCAACGTGAGCAATAGCCGATCGCGGCCGATCTGCGAGTTCGGTTAAAACATCGATATCGATCGACCCATCAGAAATACCTAGTGGCACGGCTGAATTTAAGCCACGAGCTAGATAGGTACCATGCTTGGCCTTCTTGACCGGAGAAGGCACTTCCTCGCCAGCGGTAGAAGCTGTCCCTTTCCTCTTACGGATAAGAGGAGATCCCTCTGCGTCAGAATCCCCCTCATCGGGAATCTCAACAATCTCCACCTTCTTAAGGGAGGGGATGGGAGTTGAAGCCGGTGTCGACGCCGTTGCCACCAAGGGCCTTGTTTTCCGCGTCCGACGCACCACACCGCTAACAACCCTCGCCTGCGCCTCCTCCTTGCTCAAGACCTTTAGCCGCTGTTCCATAAGATCATTCGGCGACACCCTGCGGTCATCGGCTGAAGCCTTGGGATGCAAGTTAGCGACGGTTTTATCTTTGTGCAGCCCCATTCTCCGAAGAAGATCCTCAGATAGGTCCGGTCCAAAGTGGTCTACAAAAGAAACAAAGCAAGAGTCAAGAAGAAGAAATGAATCGAGATTCGAAAATAAAGAAACATCAAGAGCGGCGGTGGGCCTCACACCGACCCCACTCACCCCGTGCTAGGGCCGGTATGAGGCCGACATAGCAAAGCGGCTCATCCTGAAGAATGATCTCGCGTCGGGGAATCCATCTTTTCGGCACCCCACCCTTGTCCACCTCAAAGAGCCTCATGGCCACCTCTCATCCTCCTTCGAGGGACCTGCGGCATCCATTTTAAGACGCTTCCGAGTGACCCATCCGTCATGCTCCGCCCTAGTCTCACACCGCAAATTAACTCGATCTTTGGAAGGAACGGGCAAATGGATAGTCATTCGGCACTTTAACATACACCCACCGACCCTGCCAGCCCTTGCAAGAAGAGAGTTTGTCAACAGAGACGTAACCCTGCTCGGTTTGTACGCTGTACCATCCAACGCGGCCAGGGAGTGACGGTTTGAGATGATGAAGACGGCGGAATAAATCCACCGTCGAGCCTCCCCTTAAAAAGACAAAGCCGACGAAACCAATTATGGTCCTCATGGCCAGCGGGTGCGGTTGGGCAACAAAGAACGTTCATGGCTCTAATTATGGCCACAACGTACCCATTCAATGAAACCGGAGCCCGTACTCCAAATGCCGCAGTACACGCCAAGATATGGGTCCGGCGGAGGGCAAAGCGATACACTGACCCTCCCCCCAGGATAACGATTTCGTATCCCCTACCAAAGAAAAAATGATCCTCGAAAAGTTTCCCGCCGGAACAACGGGCAAGCTTACGGGACCAAGCACGATCAAGGCGGATCTTACAGACATAGCCGTGATCCATGACGTACCGTCTCCCCTCACTAGGACGAGACCTTTCCATATCATCACCAAAATCATCACCAAGATCACCAAAAGAGTCGAAATCCTCCCATTCCTCCGAATTTGAGGATCAACTTCAGAGAAGGAGACCTAGGACCCCCGACGCAGTTTACTAGGCCCAAAGATCGCAGAAGACATGGTTCACAACAAATTATTAGCAAGGAAAATAAAGAGTTTGCTTGTTTACCTTAAAGAAAAACACTCGCCGGATCAAATACTCCGAGGATTAAGAAGAAGAAAACCCTTGAAAGTTTGGAGAGATGAAGATTTTAGAGAAAAATTTTCGAAAATAAAATGAAGGCCAAAATCACGGAATAACTACCCTATTTATAGAGAAAAGCCCATGAAGAAGGACCAATCAGGGCACAGCCCATGAAGCGTCAACCAATCAGCGAACACACACGTGTCAAGCATGCAACCGCGGAATGTCAATCGTCGCAACAGTTGAATGTCAATCAATGCAACAGTGACCAAGCGTCTTCAACACGCCTATTCACATCTCTTCGACTGTTCATCTCCCTCAAGCAAATTCCTAGGTATCTAGTCTCCGCCGGTTTCCGACAAACCAAGCCAGGAAGCACCGGCCGGGGGCAATCAAATTCAACCGGCACTCTCAGCCCTGGTCTCGGCCAGCGTCTTGTTCCTTTCCACATCGGTTACCCTTCACGCACCCATGTGGAGGGGGGATATGGTATATGGTACGGAATAACAGGTGCCACGCCGATACACAAGAAGACGCCGATACAGAAAAATTTGCGAAATTTACTTAGTGCAGAATATATGCTCAGCATACATCGGAGCCCATACCACGGCATGGACTACGCTGGGGGCAAATTGATGGGGCATATTCTGCACCGCCGACCAAGTCAACACACCGAGCAAGGTCAAGGATATCCACAAAGAAGTCGACGGCTTAGACGGCCTAGCCGATCGGCAGCCCATCGGCCGATAGCCGGGTCTCGGCCAGACAGCTCGCCAGCCGGGACACATGTCCGCGTACTCACCAAGACCCTCCGCCGGCCTGCCGTAGGTCCATCGGCCGAGGGTAGAACGGTCTTTCCACCTAATAAGCCACTTGGCCACTTGGCCACTACGTGACAAAAGGTGAAAGCCTATAAATACTCCTCAACCTTCATTGAGGAAAGGATCCCACAACTTAACCTAGAATACACTATTCATCTGGTAATATCTCCCTTATCTCTCTACAATACATTCCTAGCCAATTAGTATACAACTTATACCTCTAAGTTCACTGACTTGGGCGTCGGAGTGGGTACGCTTGGCACAAAGCCAAGCCCTCAGTTCGTTCATTGTTGCAGGAAAGGCCGAGAGAGGCGATAGGAGCGAGAAGGGTTCAACCAAAGACATTATTCTACAAGCCACGGGTGGTAACGATACTTGCTCTGGAACTACACCCGGAACAGGCATCAACATGACTGTATTTTCATACCGTCACATCTCTCAAACGTATCCTATAGGTGTGACTTTTAGGGACCAGTTGATCACCGCCATCTGTATGACAATAACGTCAAACTTATCTAGCAAGCCAACCGTTATTGATAAACGTGGACCAACTGATAATAATACAAAAGTATACCCTTTGATTATTTTAGAGATTTAAATATTATTGCACTAACTGTAGAGGACACCAGCCCCAACAAGCTCCCACTTGTCCGTACAAGTGTATGTGTAATAACGTTATCCGCACTAACGGAGGACACAAATCAACAAACTCCCACTTGTCCGTACAAGTGTATGTGCGATAACCGATTCTCATATCCATTTAAAATTTCTCCCACTCAATGTAAAACAATTTGCAGATCCGAATCCGCAAAGCTCGTATTTTACAATCGATCTGTATCAAGAGTGGTTTCCCCGACTAGAGAGTAACTCAACCGATAAAACGAATTCGTATTCGAGCATGGCCATGCATTTCGATTCTGACTCCTCGAGTGGCCCTGAGAAATATCGAGTAACTGATAAAGGCTGAATATTTCCTTCAACTCGACTCCTTCCGATCTAAGCACAGCATGAAATGACCCGGAAAAAATCTACTTGGCCCCCTGTTACGGATGACCGTGAGAAAGAAACCAAAGTCACCCAAAATCTGCCTTAATCTCAAGAGACAATCGATAGTCAAAAGAATCGACTCTTAGGATCACCATGGAGGTCCTATCCACGACCCGGACCGAATGTTATAAAACATTTAGGACTCCACGTCGATGTCACAATTGTGTCCTACGAGATATCCGTATAAATCGCCTCTGTGATTGGTCATTCAACCTTTTGACTTATGGCTCGTTGAACCCTCCATCAACCAACGTCACAAAATAATTGCCGAGTTATCACTCACGTGGGCAATTAAGGACCAAAAATATAATGTTTGTTCAATTCACTTTGTGGTGTTCAAAATTGTCGTACAAATCCACATGAAAAACAAAATATATAAATATCAAAACGATGATGTCGTATAGAGTACAAAAGAGAATGAATCTAATCCATAAAAGAGTACTACAACTCAGGAACACGTTTAATTCCCATGGAATTAACATGCCCTTCATGCTTATCTTGTCGTAATGGTTTAGTGAGAGGATCTGCTATGTTATCATCTGTAGCAATCTTTTCTATCACTACTTCCTTTTGCTCCACGTAATCTCGGATTAGATGAGCTTTCCGTTGTACATGTCTAGACTTGTTGCTAGACTTAGGCTCCTTAGCTTGGAAGATGGCACCTCTATTGTCGCAATAGATGGTGATCGGGTCATTCGAACTAGGCACTACAGAGAGTCCTTGTAAGAATTGACGCATCCATATCGCTTCCTTTGCAGCTTCAGACGCGGCATAGTACTCGGACTCAGTCGTAGAATCTGCTGTAACACTTTGTTTGGAACTCTTCCAGCTGACTTATTATGTCTGTTTTTGAACTTTTATCAAAAATTACTTCAAAACTCCCTTAATATGCACTTGTTTGGAACTCTTCCAGCTTCAGACGCGGCATAGTACTCCTTTTTAAAATTCTGTTTTCTAAAATTACTCCCATATATAATTTTTTACTAAAATTACTCCCTTAATATGCACTTTTATCAAAAATTACTTCAAAACTCCAATTTAGATGACTTATTATGTCTGTTTTTGAACTTAGTCTCCATTGTTATACGCTTTAAAGTATAAATTGGCTAAGAGACAAACGAAATAAGTTCATAAAATGACGGAATAAGTAACTTAAATTTGTGTTTTGAAGCAATTTTTAACAAAAGTGCATTTAAAGGGGGTAATTTTAGGAAAATATTATATAAGGGAGTAGTTTTAAAAAAGTCAATTTTAAAAGAGAGTAATTTTTAATTTACTCAATAATAAATTCACGGCATAAGGAAATAGTAATCAAATATGGAACATGCAAAAATTTGAGTTACCAAACCTTACCCATTCTCTCTGATTATGTTATACATGGTCGACAAAATTACTTGTCGTCGTTAGTCGTCTTCTGCCATTTGTGAACGTGGGTCATTTTCTGGTCATTTCTGATTGTGGGTCAGTTAGTTATTTTCGGTCAAGTAATTTTTAGGCCGGGTGGATCGGTTAGGGACAACTTTTGGGTTCGAATATGTTCCAGATTGTTTACGAAACTAATTAACCTGGCCTTGCGCGGAAATGACTTGGTCACCCTCCAACCGCCTTGAAACAGGGATGGCATGGATAATAGGCCTCGCTCACAGCATTCATCGTAACATAATACTCAAATATCACACTTATTTAGTTGTTATATCGCACACACGAAGATCGTGCACACATTCGACCAGGCTATATGCAGCAGTTGATGGTATATGACCTTCTCTCTTTTCGTCGGGAACTGTATACGGACCTATGACTCCCTTGAGAAGCTTTCTGCCTCCTGATTTACGTCCCCCAGCACGAACACCATATGGGGGATCGCAAATTATTGCATCAAACATCTAATGCAAAATGGGTGCCCGTCAAATATGACCCATAACGAAAATTGTATTGGCAAATCTATCGAATGATTCTTAGTTCAAAAATAATAAGGAAACACAATCATTTTAGCAGGTTGTTTTACATCGTTCCATCATACGGAGTAATTCATAACCAATGAATACGTATTGTTTTGACAAATTATGTACTAGCGTCTGAAGAAAAAGGGCTCTCCATTAAGTTTGAGACAGGCAGACACAAAAAATGGTTTGGTTTCAGGGATCTAGAACAAATGCACACAAAGGTTTCCTCAACAATAGACGCATTGCCCGGAAAATGTCGACTCCGGAACACATAAAAAAGCTTTTAAAGTCTTCACTACAGCAGCATGATATGACAAAAAGGTAATTCGCAGCTTAAAACAAATGAAAGGTTTGTTTATAAGTGTAGAGAAGCACCTCTTTTAAGCTAGTGCGCCATGGAGGAAGATTATTATCTGCCCTCAACAAAGATATTGGTTCTGGTAATCCATACTGCAGACAAAAATCTTTGCTTTCTAAAGAGGTAGACAAATCCAATCTAGCTGAAACTAACTTTACAAGATGAAAAGAATTGAACTATATGGATCAGAACTAAACTAATTTGAATAGCACTGACACATATGCATTTGTATGCACACCTCTTCAATCAGTATAATAACTTTACGAGGAGCGACTCAGTATTTGTTGCTACGACTGTACTACTTGGAATACAAGAGGATCCAGCCACGACTCAAATACTCCAATCGTGTGCTCTTGTGGAAATCAATGACATTTAGATATAATCATAAATTTTTCAACTTTTTTTTATCAACTTTTCTAAAATCCGTATTTTTAAAATACGAATCCAATCCAATGTAACCAAGGAGATATAACAAAAGTTTTGTTCACAACATATGTCTTTACAAATAACCAAAATCATCGTCATCATCATAACTATCATCATCATCATCAGAACTATCGTCATCATCGTCATCATCAGAACTATCGTCATCATCATAACTATCATCATCATCATAATCATAGGTAGAATTTAGACTCAAACGCAAGAATCTATAATCTTCCTTCTCCTCATCATTATCATATTTTGAACGAATCGGTTTACCTCCAGGAAAGTTTAAGAGGCTTCCCCTGCATACATAAGCAAAAGAGTATTTGGTTCTATGAAGGCCTTCACCGTCAAATCCCGTCTCAATGAATTGTTTATCTCTAAGGTTGTACCATGAATATTTTCCACTAAAATTTGGTATACACAATAGTTCATCTGATGATCCCTGGCGGTATGCAATAGGGTGATAAACCTCTTTGAGGTCTTCCCCAGGAGCGCTCATCAATTTAACCCAAGACTCTTTAACACCATATTCCTTCATAACCCATATACTATAACTCAACTTGTTCACATCGTAACATGAAAAACGCAGCTGTCCTTCAAGAGCACCTAGGTGATAGAGAACACCTTTACGTTTTTTAGTCAAGTTGGAACCGATTTCACCCAAAAGAGTATCAGACCAGAGCACATCATTAGACCATCGTTCAGCCTTTATATCAAAACAGCCTATTCTCGTCAAGCGTCTATAACGAGAACCATCATAAAAAATCATAACAAGTAAATGGTTTTGTATAAGGACGGGATCAGCAATCCATTGAAACCTGGTCCGTTTAAGCTCGATAGATTTCCACGAATTAGTATTCAAGCTATAGACGATGACTTCTCTTATTTGATGGTATTGAACCAACCTGACAATTTTGATATCGTCATTGAATTCATCATCTAAACAATGACACATGCCAAAATGTACATAGTAAGCGCAAGTGGGAACGTAAACTTTAGGGAGTAAACGGTAAATACGTGTAGTTGGGTTGAACAAGATGAGACCTTCATGGTCGGTATATCTGACCCCAATCAAAAGATAAGATTCACAACATGCTACCATCGACATGTTGAAGATTTCAAACTGTTTTGAAGGTATAGGGTAAGGGCAAAGCGTAGGAGGAGAGTGTGGGGAATCCAGTTCGTATATACGGAAGGGTTTGTTGTACTCGCCTGGGATGATTAAGAGTCGATGATTGGCCGCCGTAAATAATGAATTGAATTTGGGGGACGAAATCTCGGTTAAATAGGATTTGGAAACGCACTTGAAGCGAAAGAGGGATTTAGCGGGTAATTTAGGGAGTATACATGATAATATTAATTCCATGGGAAGGGTAATTCTTGAACATGGTTCTAGGGTTTTGAAACTTACCTCCATTGGAAAGGTTAGATTTGCTCGTAAATTCCTCCACAACGATGATAGTTGGGATTTTAGGGTTTCCTACATATAACGAAAAATAAGTCAAGGGAGAAGAAATTGGTGATTAAACAAGTCTGGAGTTATGTCTTTGTTTAATTTGACGGTTTGAATTGTGAAATCAAAATTGGTGTACTTTTTAGCTTGGATCTAGATGCTCCTCACCTGGGCCGCCATGTGATGTTTTCACTTTGGCTCTGTTTGCTAATCAGCAGATTGATATTAGCAGAAGCAGATTGGTCAAGCAGATTATAAATGACAGCTTAAATTAATAAGTTTGACTAGTATATTTCAATTAGCAGATTGAGTAGAAGTGTTTGGTAATTAGCAGATTTTAGTTAATAGATTGTTGTATCTATGTGTAGATTGCTGACGGATTCATATTTCACAATCTACTAATGTGAATATGTTAGGTAGAGTAGCATATTGGAAAACAGTAGATTGAGCTCCAATCTACTCTTTCAATATGCCAGTTACGAAACACTCAAAATGGTGGATTGATGAGTCAAACATGCTAAAAGCCTCGAATATGCTGAAAATTTCTCAATCCGTCGTTTACCAAACACCCCCTTTACTCCTTTAGTGTTATGAGGTCAGTAAGACGGATAATGCCGTCTTAAATGAGAATTGTGTTTTATGATGCTATACTTTTTGTATTTTTAATTCGAAAAATTATTTGGAGATGAAGACTTCTTATTGGCTACGGAGGATACATTAATGACCCTCCGGGAAGACCTAAGAATTTTTCAAAACTACTAATAGGCTTGGTAAAACCGACCTGACTTAATAATCTGTCCTTATTTAATGATCTAACCGCCCTTCAAACATAGGATTCGATTTAAACCATAACTTAAATTGAGGCGACTCATTCGTTCCACCAGAATGTTAATAGATGTTTAGTGCTCAATATGGCTATATAACTTGATACAAAAATACGCTAAATTGAATGGAATCCGAAAAAATGTGACCCAATCCAGACGCATGCAATCCCGAATGACTAGAACATGAAATGACTCACCAATAACCCAATTAATCTGTTTACCTATACTAACTCTTTTTCTTTAAAAACATTTAACAACGGCTGTTTTTATTACGATTCCGTGTCTATGCTACAACGGTTTGTAACCGTTGTCGATGCTGTCGTAACGCCGATCTTTTGACTATTACGTTAAAGAAATATTTTGGGTAAATCCGGAGTTAGTTATGTTGTTAGTAAGTTGGTTAGTTTGATAATGAGTCAATTATAAACCTTTTATAATTTATATAAGAGCTACTTTAATCAAAAGTAAACAAATGATTTGAACAGAAGTAGAAAAATGATGGAAATCATACATACTACTCCGAATGCTTTAACAAATACTAGCATTGTCGAGCTTAAAATTTGGCGAAGCAAAGGCAAGAAATTCATCACTAGTCTCCAAAAACTTAATGGATTCCTCCTCGAAGAACATCCACGCTTCAAACCCGTCACCGTCTTCATCTGTATAATCCGTCAACACAATCGCATTCCTTAGTATTTTATCTAATATTCCATCAATTGGGACTATCCATTTAGGCTTACCAAACCCAAAATCCACGTCACCGAACCCGGCTGCATTACACCATGAAGTTAGACCGTATACGTTCTTACCCTTACACTCGAATATTGCTTCCATGAAATTCTGCCTGTATGTTTCCCTAGCTGCTTCTCTTTTTTCGCCTCGATATTCCGAAACAATATCCTTCATTTTGGATATTGTTTCGTGGATCTCTGCCACCAGCTCCGGGAGTTCGGCCTGTTTTTCAACCGTAGCCCACGCTATTTCAATTAGATTACCCATGGATACGTTCGGCAGAGGCGGGTCGGATCTTGTCCTCAAGTCAATTGTTAAACTGAACACGGAACGGTCTACCTTGCGCGAAGCTAACAAGAGTTGTTTCCAAAGGAAACCCGAAACTGACTCAAACCGAGTTGGGTTTGGGACTCGGTCGCTGATCGACTTGGCCTTTAATTCAGTCACGGCTTGTTTCTTAAACAGGAAGCTCCGTACTAACACTTGCTTCTCTGGTTTATTATTTTTTAATGCCGGTGTCACAGGCTTTTGGTCCTGTTCAGGAACAGGAGGGAAGGCTGTGACACCGGCATTGAAATCAGGTTGGGCCTGGGCTGTGTCCTCGCAACGATGTGTTACGAGGGCAGCCCAGTGCCGGAAAAAAGTAGCGGCCGAAATGTTATCAGTGACCTTATGAGTATGGTACCACCCAATGGCAAATCCACCACAAGTAAACACATTAACCTGAATAGCTAGCTGAACCCTGGACGCTATTAAATCGTCTTTATTAGGTGGGTAAAATGAGATCAAATTAATGGTCGAAGATGATATCGAGCTAAGGACATCAGAAAGGGGACAATTAACTTGGGCTTCGACAAAGGGTATCCCTTCGTCGTTGCAAAGAATAGTCCCCCAAGTCTGATATCGACCGGCTAAAGGGTAAAAGGTGGTAAGGGTTTCGGATAAACATATTTTGAGTCGGGACATGTCGAGTGGGATGGACCCTTCGGAAACCTCATAGAATAGAAGCACGGGTATAATGAATGGGGCAAACTTCTGATCAAGAAAAGAGAGTGTCAAGTTTCGGAGATGAGACGGTGTGGGTGACGATGGCTTTATGTATTCTCTTGAAATTATTTCTACTTCCATTTTTAGGATGGTTATGCTAAAGATACATTATTTCATGGATTTATAGAATATGTGATCGAAAATATCAGCATTCACTTTCCCAAAAGGGATGTGTTGCAATGTAGGAATGGTCAATCAAGCCGGCTATATAGGACTACATGTCTACATCAATCAAAGTAGATAAAGACTTCAGTGAATAACAAGTAGATCATGTAAATAGGCCAGTTCAATCGTTTTATGATAAGGATCGTGTTTAGATTCATTCGACGGAGTTAAAATTAACTCCACATTTTAAAGTTTATTGTATCCTAATTCCTAACCATGAATTTTCGGCATAACTTTAGCTGAAAAGTCTTATATGGGCCAATATGGTTATAAAAATATTGCGGGCTGAAAATGAAATAGCACCACCCGATGGTATCACAATCAGTATCATCATATCATGCGTAAAATTAATTTTAATATTTGATTTATATTATTAAAATATTTTAAGCGAATATGGTAGATCGAAATACAGTATCATTGTGAAGGGAAGGGTTGAAGAGTTGAATATAATGGTGCATTTGACTTGTGGTGGTAGTAGTAATACGGGTTTTAATTTCAAGATGAGCTTTGAATTAGAGAGCGGATTCTCTATTCCATTTTGTGTCTCATCTTGTGTCCAACTATACTCACTTTGTGACACATCATTAGTTTAAGAGAATTTGCTATCAATCTTATCATATGAATGATGATGTGTCGCAACATAAAGATAATGGGACAGGAGATGGGACACAAAAGTGGGACAGGTGATCTCAACTCTTTGAATTGTTCAATGGCAGCATTATCTAATAAGTCGGTCAATAAGTTCACAAAGACAGTAAATGGGTGTTGACAACTTGACGCCGCAATAGATAACTTTCTACGGACTAGGGCCTACCGTCATAGTGGCGGATCTTGAAACAAATAATAATAGGATTAAGGGTTGAATACATAATCTTATAGAGAAATACGCTTAATCTCATACAAGGATCGAATATTAATTTATTAAGTGAAATCTACCTACCTTATTCTAAATGTCCCCAAAGTAAGTTACTGTTCAAATGAACAGTTTAATACGACTCACAAACCTGTCGTTTTGTCTGCCTTTTGTGTTTGCTGGGCCTTCATACTATCTTTGCTTTTATATGGATATGGACTTCCTAAATTACCTGGTTGGCCTTCATGGTTTTGTGGTCCTTACGAAGCTTTGGTGGGCCTTAATAGTTTGCCTAGCCTTCTAACACTTATGTGGCCCAATTTTGCCCACTTGCACATGTGTATCCCACGTTACATCTTCATAGCCTGCCAGATTGACAGTACTTTTGCAAACTGACAAAGCTAAACACTGACAAAGCTAATCTTCGACATTCACACTACCTAATCCATGACTCTTCCTGCAATTTTTTGTCTAATACATCTCCTCCTACAATTTTAGTCTGGTCCATCAATCTCTTCCTGCAACTTTTATGCCTAAATTAACACACTACCTTTTACTGCCATTTCCTTTTGCTAAAATTGTGTGGATAAAACCTTGTGTGTTAATAAGGTTCATGAATCGTTGTTAACGTTTTTACGATTATCCCGGACGGGTTAACTGCATTGTTTAAAAGGGATTTCAACAATTGTCTCATTTTTAAAGTTATTGAAGTACCGACCATTCGCTTTGGTATGTATCTAATTTGATTTGGAGTTACATTTATGCTTTCAGAAATTGGGATTGTGCTTAATGACTATTATGCAGTGTTGGTTATGAGCTGTGACTGTGAGTCTATGGTTATACTTATAGCCTACGAAATTGCTTATAATTGGAGACGATGCATTACGAATTCAGTTGGATTAGCGGAAGCTTGTTTAGTTGTCAATTTACGTCTACAATTATGTGCTTAATAATCAAAATTTGGAGACTTGCAGGCTCCTCGCTGAGGGAGTCCCATAGAAATTACTTTCGTTTAGGGGGAGTTTATTTGGTGGTGTTGCTAAAGCATGACATAAAAAAAGCGGTGGGTTAAGAAATATGGCCTTTTTGTATGACGGAAAAAGGGAAAGGAGTGGAGTGGAGTGGAGTATGAAGTGAGGTGAGGTAAGGTAACGGTCTAGGGAATTGAGATGAACAGTTGAGGCAATGATTTGCTGTACTTTGTACAGTGAACATTCCTGTGGTTAGTTTATTGAGCATTCTTGCCTGTTGGGTAAAGCTAAAATAGACTACATATTCACACATATATAGAGACGCAGTTGCTAGAGGAGAACGACCAAAACACCAGTTTATTTGGAGGCTTAAAAATTTGCAAAATAAAGGTACTTTGCCTCATCTATTTACTAAATATGTTATGATCTTCCTTAACATGTTCAGCTATTCTCTTCAGTTTTACATTTTTTTTAATATTTTAATAAAGTAACTCTGTTGTTTACAGTTTTTGTAAATGCTTGGGGAGCTGGTCCTTACTATGTTCATTTTTTTCTTTTTTAGTGGCCTTATCTGTTTGCCAAATGGCTATTGCTTTTCTACTATAATGTTCCTGATCATGTTGTTCTCTTCTCTTTTCTTCAGTTTGACATTAATGTGTTCCTGTTTTCACTTAATACTTATTAGAATAACTTGGTTGTTCTTGTGTATTTTACATACTGTATTTATTAGAATAGCTTTATTGTTTACAGTCCTGGTTTTATTTTTAGTTTTTCATGCATTATTACGTCCTCGGGTATTAGTAATGCGGAAAGTATCAGTAGACTAGAAGATAGTGAATGAGGTGTTTTCTGTTGGGCTGGTTGGTGGCAATGAAGGAGTATTTGTGGAGGAGCTACTTATTGGATTTTCTGATTTTGGAAAATCATGATTTGGGAAGGGTGGTGGGTGTTTGTATGTAAAGAAGGTTTAGAAAATCAATCGAAAGGAAATATGGCAGAGTGATGGTTGAGGAAAGGCCCTTTGTGATGAGCCATGTTGTAGCTTGAAAATGAAAGGGACCCTTGGTAGGGGGGCTTATTAGTTCTGCTATAAGTGCACAGACTCGTGAATTTAGATGGGTTTAGACGAATTAGCTGAGTTACCTAGGTTTTCACTAGGCCTTAATTGCTTCGATTTTCAGGTTGCATTTAAGATGGGAAGCCACCAGCAGTCTTTCAAGATCTCATATCGCTGCCTTTTATCTGATATTGCCAAGGAAATGGGGTGGGTGGACCCAATATACAACCATTCACCCACAATGCAGAATGTTACTTATGTGGTACTTATGAAGCGCAATGGTCCTGCTTCCTATACTTTTCAGGGAACCATAAGAACATCATTGGCTGCTTCTGAAGAGGAGGCTGCTGAGAGGGCAGTTGAGTATTTGGTCCGGACTAAAAAGGTAGTTGTGGACGACGTTAACCTAGAAAGATTTTTAGCAAACAAGTCTTGCTCAAAATTCTACCGGAAGATGGCTGCTGCCCTGGAATTCTACCGGAAGATGTCATGCACCTCCAATAACCTCCAGGCCTAAGACAGTCAGCATTGATTTCTGGGGGGTTTGGCTTCAGATTGTGGCGGCTTTTGAGATAAGTGTTGATGAGGTGGAGGATATGGTGATGGCTGATGGCACTCATATTTCCACTTTGGTTATTAAGTGGCCCAATAACCGTGCTAGAGTTAGCTATTTTCTTGGCGAAACATCTCCTAACCTAAAGGCTGCCAGAAACAGCTTGGCTAAGAAAGTGATTAGGTATGTACAGACCGTGTATGAGTTCCACGTAAGAGATGCAAACTTTTCTCGAATGATCTGTGAAGAGATCAAGTGCAGTATGCGTCGTCAAAGATACTTGGCTGTAAAGGAGAAGCTTGCTAAGGAATTATGGCCAATGGCGATATTAAGTGGGGAAGGGTACGCTACGCCTGAAGGGCCTGCATACCAGATTCACACTGGCCTGGTTCTTCCACCTCCATCCAAGAAACCAAAAACCTTATGGAGGGCATCTGCAGAATCATCTTCAACTGCTATGCCAGATGACCCCATCCTTGATGATTTGTTCTTGGCTATTGCTGAGCCAAATCAGCTTGTGCTGCATGACTGAGGAGAACTACAGTATACCGACCTTGCATATAATAGCGTGGCAAGGATTGGTGTTTTTGGGAATGTGGGGCTTAATTTTGCAAGGCTAAGCCCTACACTTTGGTGAAGATGACGCCGCAGCGATTAGACGAACACCTCTTTTGTTTTGCAGCCCACCAACTATATTTTGCAAAGGCTGTTGTATGGGTCGTTACAGCCAATGACATTGTTATGTTTAGATTTGTCTGGGCTTGCCTTTGGTCATGTATCATATGTAGGTCGTGTCCTGGGGGTATTAGGTTTAATTTTGCAACCCAGGACTCTGGCTTTTGTTATGTTGGTGGAGTGTCTGTAATGTGAGCAACTATTGGGTCTAGATTGCCACCCTTAGTGGTTCAGTGTAACAGATAACATTGTCATATTTCTTTTATGTGTAAACTTTTAAAATGATATGCACTTCACTGTCTATGCTATTGTTGTTTACCTTATGTTATACAATAGCTTCTTTAACAATCTGCGGAGAAATTACATCTCTATATTCGTACTACAGTTACTCATAAAGCTTTATTTATGGTCTCCTTACGCGACCGACCGAGAAGATTCAATGCTTTAAAGACAATTCCTTGGATTCAGATGAAAAAAAAGGCCACAATAGATATATTAACAATCTGCTTAAATCCTGCAGCAATAAATTAGTTAGTTCCATACGTCACCAAAACAGTTTAAGGAATCCAGATAAGCTATAAATTAGAAGCATGTGAGAGTTAGCGTCTACACCTATGGCAACTGATATGTACGTTTCTTAGGACACTATATTATTACTGCACGTAACTCAGATTCGAAAGTGGCATGTTCTGCAGGCATAGTTAATTATACGCGAGAGTGCTGTCAACTACTGCTTTTAGTTTTGCTGGTGTCAGGCTTCGCGGGATGTCAACTGAAGATCCAGGTAATAATGTGTGTTTTTTTAAAAATAATTATAGTTGTGTTTTATGTTCGGTTGGCATTTGCAGACAATCATTGCAGGGCTAATATTAAAGATTCAGTTATAGACCATGTTATGTTTAACTTTGGTAACTAATAATTTCAGAGGTCAGGAACCTGAAACAGATTGGACTATTCAGCATGCCAAAATAGCCTTCCTAAAATTGGTTGCCAAATCACAAAGCGCACGCCAAACCAGCATGCAAGTAATCAGAGTTCAAATTAGAACAAATTACAAAATTAGTTTATGAAGTCCTTCATTAAAAGAGTGTTGCACCAACAGATGATCATGGCATGCAAGTGGATACTTTGGACAGTTTGGGAAGTGCTGCAGATGAGCAGCTGTCAGGATTGCCAGATCCACAGGCAAGTACTTCCAAAAGGCCCTACAGATCCAGAAGAATGGAGACCTTCTTGGAAACCACGGAACAGATTTGGGAACAGCAGTCGATCTCGGAACAGCAGCCTCAACGCCCTTCAAAAAGGCGGCGTACCAGGAAAAAAAGTGAGTGTACTAGCCGGATCTGCAATACTTAGAATATTTACAGTTGGAAATACTTACTCTTAAAGCTAATACGCTAGCTGCTTGCAGGATTACCAGCCGCGATGGGCGGAAAACCGGTGCCGACAGAGGCACGCCGATTAAAGACCCCGAGTGTTTGCCAGAAATGTGGAGCTAAAAAGTTTGAGTACGAGAGTAAGGGGCTCTGTTGTTGCGATGGAGATGTAGACCAGGTGTCTAATGAGTACCCTGAAGCATTGTTGCAGCTCTTTACTGCAAGGGATGAAATGTCCCTACAATTCCAGAAGTACTCAAGGCTATATAATAATGTGTTTGCTTTCACATCTCTCGGGGGGAGCTTCGATTCAAAAACTGAAAGCGGAATTTACGTCTTTAAAGCACATGGCCAGGTGTACCATAACCTACCAAATCTCATACCTATGGACAACATACCTAGATATTTACAGTTATACTTTTATGATGGTGAACATGAGAAGAACAATCGGCTTGGATTGTTTAAAGAGTTGAGAGAGGATACCACTACGCTGCTTATGGGTCTGATGGATGCTAACCCATACGGAAGGTTTTTTTGATCTCTCCGCGAAGTTGAAGTCACAGCAGAAACCAGAATATTGTTGAGCACCGATCCTAGCCTCGATCAGCGTGTATATAACGCCCCAACATCTGATGAGGTGGCAGCAGTATGGCCTGACCACACAGCGCATGCAGGAAATGAGGGCCCACACATCATTGTGTATGGCAAGGCTGCACATCAACATAGGATCAAACATTTCTATGGATGCTATGACCCGCTGCAATATCCACTCTTGCTTCCTAGAGGAGAAAGTGGTTGGCATCAGGGCCTACAAAAAAAAATGCTCCTTTTGCTACGGAACCTGGTTCCAGCTCTATGTTCCCAGTTTCTGCGGCCACGGATGATGATCCCCAGTCCTTAATAGAAGCTGAAGTTGCACGTAAGTTCACTCTCTTATCCCCCTTCCTTTCTTATTATTGTTGGGGCAAATCTCATCCTTGCACAAGCCATAGGTTGGCACTAAAGTTGAGAAGGACTCTGCTATAAGCTTTCTTTGCAGGAAGAATATGGTCAGGTCTATGAAGGGTTTTATAATTTTGTTTTATACTTCCATTCACTGTTTTACAAGTTTAAAACGGGTGTAGAACGGGTGTCTACATCTTAAACCAGGACCTGTTAAACTTCATCCATTTCTACTTGTCTTTCACGCAAACATCTATTTTGTGTTCAACTATTATTCACAACATGTTTGTTTCATTGATACGAAATCGGGACCCTGCAATTTGGCTATTTATTTCAAGTGTTAATTTTTTTCACAAACTTGGATTTTTTCAAGAAATCAAGGTCCATATACAAGATGACAACTCTCGTCAATGCTCAGTTAATACTTAATAGTGTGCCTCCTTGAGTCATGGGATCTCAAACTAATGCATGCGTTATAAAGGGTTACTATTTAAAAGGCTTTTCTTTATAATGTCCTTCTTGGATTTCTACAGTTGCTGCTAGAAGGTACACAAGGGCTGACAAGCGTATATCATGTCGAGAGTACTATGCGTACAAATTTAAAATTAGACCTGGCAATTTGCTTTTGCGCGGGGGGCGATTATTCCAGCAATACATTGTAGACATGTATGTCAAAATTGAAAACACAAGACTTGACTTCTTTCGCTTGAACCAAGATGCTATTCGAGCGGATCTCTACCAAGGGATACTAGACACATTAGAGCTTGGGGAAAGCAGCGCAGCGAACGTCGGGAAACGCATGATTCTACCCCCTTCCTTTCTTGGAAGCCCGCGTGACATGAAACGTCGTTATTTACATGCGATAGCTCTTGTTCAGAAATATGGAAAGCCGGATTTATTCTTAACAATAACTTGCAATCCTAATTGGCCAGAGATCAAGGCAGAACTAGCCAATGGTGAACTGGCCCAGAATAGACCTGATTTGGTGGCTCGGGTTTTCAATGCCAAGTTAACAGCTCTGAGAAAAGAGATCATGGGGAAGCAGATCTTTGGGGAGGTTGCAGCGATTATAAATGTGGTTGAATTCCAGAAACGCGGGCTCCCTCATGCACATTTCTTGATAATACTTAAACCAGACCACAAGATTAAGAACCCGGAATGCTTTGACAAATATGTATGCGCAGAGATACCTTCTGAGGATAATCCGCATTTGAGGAGTGCCGTTCTGCGGCACATGATGCATGGCCCGTGTGGTATAGATTTTCCAAAGTGTAAGTGCATGAAAGTAAAAGGTAGGAAAATGGTTTGCACGTCGGGGTACCCGAAAAAAAATAGTGAGTTTACAACCAATGGTTCGGACTCCTACCCATTGTATAGGAGGCGAAGCACCGGAGAAAAAGTAGTGGTTAGAAAGCTTGCGATGGACAATACATGGGTTGTTCCTTACAATCCTTACCTCCTTGCCATGTTTGATTGTCACCTAAACGTGGAGGTGTGTTCTACCATCAAGGCAGTCAAGTATCTATATAAGTACGTATACAAGGGTCATGATCGAATTCAATTCAACATTTCAGGGGCCGGGCAAAATGCAGTTGTGGACGAAACAGAAAGATATCAGTCTGGTAGATGGGTTTCACCACCGGAAGCAGCCTGGAGGATTTTCGGGTTCAATTTGTTTGACATTTATCCACCAGTCCTGCCGTTGCCTGTCCACACCCCTAATAGTCAATTTGTTAGCTTCCAAGCCCATGAATCTTTGGAAGGGATCATTGTTGACGAACATCGAACAAAAACCATGCTCACAGAGTTTTTCCGCAAAAATTCTTTACAGAAAGAAGGACCGAAATACTTATACAGGGAGTTTCCAAAGCATTTTGTGTGGCTAAAGCAGCAAAAGATATGGAAAGCTAGGGAACGCGGGGTGGTAATTGGCAGGGTTGCACATGCTTCTCCTGCGGAAGGAGAAATGTACTATCTTAGGCTACTACTAGCACATGTGAGGGGCCCTACCTCGTTTGAGGATCTGTTAACAATTGATGGCGTTAAGTCTGCATCATTTCAAGAAGCCGCGCTAAAGAGAGGTCTTCTTGAGCATGATAACGTAGGAGATAGTTGCATGGAAGAGGCTGTTCAGGTGGAAATGCCACACGCTCTAAGGCGTCTGTTTGCTACCATTTTGATTTTTAGCCGCCCTAATAACCCTTCAGATTTTTGGGACAAATATTATAACGCTCTTTCTGAAGATTTTAGAAAGGAATTTCAGCACAATGAACAAATGATATTGCATCTAACGGCTGGAAAAATTGGGCAATTCCTAGAAGGAATGGGGAAGACATTTGCAGGTTTTAACCTACACCATTTACAGGTTGCTCAGGATAGCGTTGTAAACAACACAAGAGATGTAACTGACGCTTTGAATGCACCTGTACCCATGGAGCAACTGGCTTCTAGGAAGGAACTAAACGGTCCCAAAGAACCGCATACAAAGCAATAATCCATCACGTAAAAACTGGTAAATCTGGGGCCTTCTTCATTGATGGTCCAGGCGGAACCGGAAAACCCTTTTTATATGGTGCTTTGTATGCCAAGGTGAGGTCCATGGGCAAAATATGTTTGGCAACTGCTTCATCAGGTGTTGCAGCATCAAATCTACCTACTGGCAGGACTTGTCATTCGCAATTCAAGATACCGCTTGACACCGAAGAAACAATGACTTGTGACGTCCCAAAGCAAGGTAGTTTAGCTTGCTTGTTGCGAGAAACTTCTCTGATAATATGGGACGAGGCTTCAATGGCAAAAAGAGATAGTATCCAAGCTGTGAATTTTTTACTACAGGATGTTTACAGCAACTCAGAAACTTTTGGTGGCAAAATTGTCGTATTTGGAGGTGACTTCTGCCAAGTACTTCCCGTTTTACCACGGCGTACTCAGCAAGAAGCGGTGGAAGCAAGTATTGTTAGTTCAGAACTATGGAACAGTCTTATAAAGTTTAGGTTAACAGAAAACATCAGGGCCCGAGCATATACAGAGTTCTCAAATTTTCTCCTCAAACTGGGAAACGGGGAGTTACAGACAACCGAGGATGGGGTTGTTCAATTGCCACCAGATTTGATATTAGAAGCAAACGAAACTCAGTGTCCACTTACAGTTCTGGTTGAATCTGTCTTTCCTGAAGTGCAGCAGACAGATTTCTCTCCAAGCATATTCACTGGTAGAGCCATATTAACTCCAAGAAACAATGATGTTGATTCAATTAACGCACTGTTAATAGACAAGTTTCCAGGGAAGGAGTACGTCTACAAGAGCTTTGATAGTGTTATAGATGACAACTCAAACGTATACCCGGCTGAGTTTCTAAACACCCTTTGCCCTCCTGGGATGACTCCTCATGAGCTGGTTGTCAAAGAAAACTCCCCAGCTATACTATTTCGAAATATTGACCCCGCAGCAGGCCTATGCAATGGCACCAGGCTAATTTGCAAGCGGTTTTACCCAAACATGATTAAATGTAAAATTTCCACTGGCTATTACACAGGAGAGCGCGTCTTCCTCCCCAGAATCACACTACGGCCATCCAGGAGTTCAAAGTTTCCTATAAATTTTCAGAGAAGGCAATTTCCAATCAAGCTAAGTTTCGCCATGACTATAAATAAGGCACAGGGTCAAACATTGGAGCGAGTTGGAATTTACTTACCTAAACCGTGTTTTTCACATGGCCAGTTGTATGTGGCTCTTTCTCGTGCAAGGACAGCACAACAGCTGAAGGTGTTGCACGGGAGGGACACAGAAGATGGACAAGCAACGTCAGTTAAAAATGTTGTTTCTTTTGAAATATTAAAACGAGCAGGGATCAGACTTATATAAAAGGTGACGAATCTTTCCTTTTAGTTAAACCTAGGCATGTTTAGCCGGCATACATTCTTTGGTGGACTGCATTATAATTTCCGAAATTATTGTTCCGCTCATTTAATCTTGCGTGACCTGCAGGTACGCAGACCAATAACAGATGAATTTCTTTTGAGGATGGTTTGGTGTGCTTCCCTATCTTGCAATTTTTGGGTCCAGGCTTACGGATAGCAGAACTGTGGCAGAGTTCACATGACGATTGTGCATTTGTTGCCTTCGTAGCAATGACATTTGATGGTTTCAGATTGGGAAACCATCACGGTGTGAGGCCTTTGGGTGATTAACATTAAGCAGGAAATTGCATATCTACACCTTACTAACGAGACAGGTCAACCATTTTGAGCTTCGTAGATGTGGCTAGACATACTTAGCTTTCCTACATTTCAAAGGAAGCAAGCACAATGCTGGAACAGCTCCCATGGCAGCATTGTCCTTTACTGCTTAGAGAGGTTTTTGCTCTGCCCTTTTTTAGTACTCGGCCCTTCATGGCCATGTTCAGGATGAACGGAACATTGGCTTTTAAGTAATTAAACTTCTTAAATTTCCACAAAACCAGGTTGATAAAATGTGTGATGTTCAGATGTTTGTGCAAACACAATATCATGCTGCTTTTACTTTGCCTAGAATAGGGCTTTCTCCTTAATGCCATATTTTGCTATCTCGGAATCTTTCATAGTAGTATTATATGGTAATAACAGGTATATCAGCTTAGGCAGATCATCTGCCAGTTGACCAATTCAGGAATTCCGAAGTTTCATAGACACGACAATATTCATTGCACATTCGGGATAAAACGGAGTCCCATTACCGATTAGTTATCTTGTAAATTTATCATAAAACTTTCAAAAAATTAAACAAGAGACGATGAGGAGGAGATTATAATAATGCATTTGGACACAACGCAGATAAAACCTTTTCACAGCGATTATGAACCATCTGAATAGTGGACAGTTAAATGCCTCTATTCAGTTATTTTGAATGCAAAGCTGATTCGTACTTGAGTAAGTTATGTTATTAGCGGTTGTAGTTTAGTTTGCTCTCTGTTGTTATTATGAATCGTATAAATTTTCGAGCCTTCCATTTCATTCATTTCTTTATTTTATTTAAAAAAAGGCATAAACACTTTCTGAATTTATTTTTACAAAAAAAAAAAAACAAATATAGTAATACCATTATGGTGCAGATATGGTAAATCTATTGTGATGATTTTGTAACTTTGGAGTTGTACAATGTATAAATATGTGAAAAAGAATAATGGACAAAAGAAGCGTTTTGGACTGTTGGGTTTTCATGGCTGAATAACCAGAGGGAAAAACAAGTGACCTGTGTATTTGCATATTTTTAGTCAAGTACACACTCCTCTCACAAAATCCCTCACATTTCACCACAAGCAACCTTCACAAATTATAAGTACACATCCACACACTACATTTATCCATCCTCATACTTTTTCCAAGGGATATAGCTTGTGTAAAAAAAACAACTTAAATACAACTAAGGCTACCTTTTTCTGAACCACAGAAATAAGCAAGTTTCTAACTTCATCATTTGCATCCTTAACCTGGTTTTACATTTATTAGCTTAATTACTAATTCATTTCATTGTTTTTGGATTTAATGCATATTGATTGCTAGATGATGAGTAAGCAAAATGATGAACTGTAGCTGATAAATAAACCTATGTTTTTGCAGAAAACCATGAAAAGTCCAAAGATGCTTGTGAAGGATCTCACAGATAAGAGTGGTCCATATTCTATCAAGCTGAAGGTCATCAACAAAACCAATGCTCAGACTTCTCCCACCAACAAGTCAGTCCTGTTTCAGAGAATAACTTTTGAAGACGAAGAGGTAAGTTATCTGAACTGCACAGATACCATAACTTTTGAAGCCTGTGTTGGGTTGTAATCTCAGTGAGCATCAAATGAGGGTCGTGTCATTTTAAAGTGTTCATTCATATTGGTTCGCTGGTGCCCTTTACATAGGATGCATTGTTTCCTTGGAAACATTTTTCGTTTTTTATTGTAAATAAATTAACAACTGCAAATTCAAGAATAACTAACCATAGCAAATGCAGGGCGGTAAAATCAAGACAACGCTCTACAATGATGAAATTATGGCGTATGAAGATGTCATACATGATAGAATGGAATATGAAATTTCTGACGCAAAGCTCAAACCGGTCCCTGAAAAGTATAGGACTAACGTTGATGACCATCCATTTCAGCTTAGTTTTACTAACAACACTCTTATTCAGCAAATTGGTTCAAGCCCTCCACCTGGTCCTCAGTATGTGGCACTTGGATCCATTCCAAGAGCACTTAGAGATGCTGACCGATATGGTATGCTTCCATGACTTTAGGCTGCACACGTATTAAATGAAATCAGAGATTAACCAGTAAACCTATGGAAACCCAACACTAACACTTATGTTTGGCCAAATGCAGACGCTTTAGGAATCCTCATTTATATCGATGATGTGCGCCAGGTGCCTCGACAGTCTGGCCCGACCGTGGATGTTTGCGAGATTATCATTGTTGATCGGAGGTACGACCATTGTACCCAAAATACATGTCCCGGTGGACACAGCATTGTAGAGTTCATATAGTTAGCCAGTAAAAGAGGTCGCATCAGCGGGCCATACTAATAGCAAAATCTTTTTGTTACGTTGCAGCACAGCGCACCCGATGATAATAACAGTCTGGGCAGACCTTGTCACCAAGGAATGTGCAGCATTAAGGGACATTGTTCAGGAATTTCCAATCATTGGGCTAACTTCCTTAAAGCCATCCTACCATAAAGGTCAGCATAACCCCAGATGCTTAGAAAATAGCTGCAACTACTGAAATCATTTCTACAGATTTTAGCCGTTAAACTGTTCTGTTAAGAGTCGTTGATGAGTTTTTCCACACTGCTAAAATTTGGTGCGTTATCTTTTGACACAAGATTTTCTCTTTCCACAACAACATCAACCTTTATTAAGCTTGAGCCAGAAGGAGAAATGGCTGAATCACTTCGTTCGTGGTAATTCACTCTAATTCATTATAGTTAGATAAATTTATTTAGGAAAAGAAGGATCTAAGTATGAACTATTAGTTTACACTTTTCGTTTCATTCAAATAGGGCAAAAGAAAATCATGAGGTTGTGGAGGTCAAGCAGGGCCAGGTACTTAAAGTGCGCCTTCCAGACACTCGCCGCATAATCACTTCAATTAAAAACTTGCGCAACAAGAAGGTATTGAAAAACTTTATGCATAATGATTTCACCGTCCGAGTTATTTCTGGTAACCAACCATGTTAGGCTCACAAAAATGAACAAGTTTTTGTTGGCCAAATGGACACCTAACAACCTGGGTGTTAGTTACGAACTACTACCACTGCTAATAGCACAAATTGAGAACCTATATGCAATCCACAGGCTTCAGATACTTTGCAGGAGGAGCGCCATTAGCTACATGTTTCGGTTCCTAAGTTTGACAGGAAGGATATCAGGTTTTACCTGGGGTGCAACTACTGTGGAACACGTAGTAATAAAGACTTAGATGTCAAGTACAAATGTGATGCATGCCATCGCGACAATGTCACCTCCTCCCCAAGGTAAGGTTAATCACAAATAGACAATACAACTTTTTAAAAAAGAATTGGCAACAAAGCCAGGTACACTAACACCAAATATATAATTTCAGGATGAATATAACATTTGAAGCTATTGATGAAACTGACTCATCTACATTCACAGCTTTTACTGAGGATGCTGAAAAACTCATAGAGACAAAGGTAGCTGCCTTGTATGCAATGTCCCCAAAGGTAACTCCATCTTCAAAATTCAAAATCCAACAGCTCCACCTTTTCTGATTTTCTTAAGGCAAGAACTATAATAAATACTCTAATCCATTCCTGTAGGCTAAGCAGAGCCACCTTACAGACCTCGAAAGCAAGATTAGAGCTACAAGTATCTACATCCAAGTTGGCCCAGCAACAGCTCTATCGCGCAACCGAGTTCTGAAGTGGGTTCTAAAGCAACTATCCCTAACTTAAGTTGCGGCCTAGGCGACTGGACTGATTATCATTTTGCAAATCGTGTAGTCACGTGCATCATTTGAAGAAACATGAAACAATCAATGTGGGATGGATGGCCTTACTTTTGCCGCATGAAGGCCGTAGAAAATAAATTCCCACACGATTAATCAGTTCAGCTCCTAATTAAGCGCCCTATGAACATTAGGATTAGTGTGTACTTACCTATGTAATATTTGCTATCTTTTGTTGCAAGAACATTAAATCTATTCTGTCAGTCACAACTTTTGTTGGTATAGGTTACTATGTAAAAATTGACTATGCCTAGGCAAACAGCAAGAGGCTATTATAAGTTAATATCAGACGCTCATGGCTGTCCTTTTAGATCAAGGTTTAGTCCACTGTAATATCTGTATTGGTGGCTTCATGCCTGTGGTTTGCTAAATGAATGAACCCTTGTTTTAATGGAAAATCCGCAACTTTTAACTGAAGTATCTGTTGATTTCGAGATCCATGTACATTCATTCACACCACATCTTATTGTTAGGTTGCATTGCCAAATTTATGGCTTTATTATTAACTTATATGTTGAATTATTTGCATATGCTGATTCCATAGCAAAAAGTACAGAGCTACTACAAGATATCCTTTGGAACTCATTAAGCCGAGGATTATCGGACATAACAATTTCTCGTAGTTTGTAATAAGTTATTTTTAATGTTTTATTTCGGTTAGTCACTGCCACAACAACCCCAGATTGCACCCTTTGCTGCACCTATGTTTGTGATTCAGCTTGTTTATATTTAGGTTCCCAAGCTTGTGTTACAGCTACGTTGGCCACTCGGTTGGCTCAAAATTGCTGCATACGAATAGCGAGCGTGGATTTAAGATTATAAGCATTGGTAAATCATTTTAAAATAACTGTAATTATGATTGTATTTAAAAGTCACGTAAAAACTAAAGCAATTTCATAAAATATTTTGTAATTAAAAGTCATCTTTCCATGGACATGACAACACATTTGCAAAGGTACCCCAAAAAAAAAGCACAAAACAAGCTACCAGAGTAATGGTTGGTAAGTACTTGGTAACCCTGACCATACCTCTTCAAGTGCTATATGTAAGACAACTAATCATATCCATTTTCTCTATTCATACAAGCAACCTCACTACAACCTATCTATACTCTCTTAAAACAGTATTGTGCATCATCTTCATTTGTAAGTCTATGGTCTTTACATACTATACCAATTTTACAATGTTGTTTACATTTGTGTTAAATAACTAAGTTCTTTGGTTAATGCACTAATATATATGTTACTTGTGAAGCTCACCATGAAACCTATGAGGACACTAGCCAAAGAAATTACAGGAACAAGGAGTCCGTATTCTATTAAGGTCAATCTCATTGAGATAACGAATATGCCTACTTCATTGGAAAGCAGCACACCGAAATGCCAAATGTTTACATTTCAAGATGAAGAGGTAACTTCTACAAAATTCCATATGTCATATCTTTGAAATAGTTTTACTTGGGTGCCAAACTTGCACAAGATGAAATTATAGGCAGACGAGTAGATCATATGGGGTACATTGGGGAGGTTGCTGAACACTTAGGACGTATAAAGATTTTGGAAAGCTATATATCAGAAGTTATTTGATGAACTATTTTATCATGATAAATTATAACTTATTCATTGGTTAAAGCTCATGTATCTAATACAGGGAACTAAATTGAAGACTATCATATACAATGAAGAGCTGGAATTGTTTGAGGGTCTTATAAAGGATGAAATGGAATACGAAATTTCGAATGCCCAGGTGAAGCTGATACCTGGTCAATGCTTGGACAATCTAGAGGATTTGGTGTTTCAGATTAAATTCAACAAAATAACCATTGTGCAGCCTATTTTAGGACCAAACTCTCCGGCTCAACCTGAATACATATTAATTGCATCTATCCCAAGATCATTCTCACTTGATGATCAATACGGTGAGACGTGCTTAAATCATTTCTCTGTTTAAATTTCGCCTTTGAAAAAAAGGGAGTAGCACCTGTAATTGTTGAGTTACTAATTAATAAATGTTCAACTATAGATGTGCTCGGGATTGTTATATATGTCGGTCAGAATTACCATGTTCATAGTCAAAATGGCCAACACTGGGAAGCTCGTGAAGTTGTCATTGTTGATCACAGGTACATAAGCTCCTCAACAAATAAATCATAACATTAAAAGTACAAACCATGCTAAAATGGCATTGCAAATTTCTGCTTACTCCGAAAGCACTGTCCCCACTTTCGTCCTGTCAGCAATCGGGAAATCTGACATAAAAGGATAATAATAAGATGTAAATTGAATCCTCATATTTTTGGGAAATCGGATTTGTTAAAGTGTCTTTTATCAATCTTTATTCCACTATTAATACCTAAAGTTTGTCATTTTATTAACATCACCATGTGGTTTTCTCATGTAGCTCGAATGGATAATGATCATAACAAATTTGGGAGAACTGGCCATTACGGAATGCAAAACTTTGCAATCCATTGCAAAATCCTTTCCGGTTGTTGGCTTCACGTCTCTAAGGACATCTTACCAAAAAGGTACTTCCTATTACCCAAAATAAGTTTCAAAGTTATAACAATAGTGGACTATACAAATTGACGTGTCACATACCCATGCTAATAGTGTAGGGTTCTCGCTGTCAACAACACACTCAACATTTATCATCTTAGATCCACAAGGGGAAAATGCTAATGCGCTGCGTGCTTGGTAAGAACTCATAAACTGATTTACTGTTGGCATTACCAAGTATTACTCCCTGCTAAACAAACAAATATGGTAGGGGAGAGGCAAACAAGGAACTACTTGCTGCTAAGAACCACCAACTCTGTGAAGTGCGCCGTCCAGAAACGCAACGCATCATAACGACAATGCAAAAGCTCCTTGAGAAGAAAGTAAGCATCCATCTTATTAACAATAAATAGCTCAATAGGTTAAGTCTTAAGCTTATCTCTACACCATATAAATTGTCAGTGCATGCTACATTCCAGTCAAGATATGTTACTAAGATGCTTAGTTTAACGTCTTTGAATAATAATTTGTTGCTAAGATCCAAATAATCTCTGGGTTTTTGGAGCTTCTGGAACTTGATTTAATAATAGTAACTCCTGCAAGTTAGCATGAAATGACTGATAAATGTCTTCTATTTAAATGCTTTACTGTATTGTGGTGAAAACCATATTCAATATAAAACTGAATGTCATGAAGAACAATAACTTTAACTGGTAATGTATTAAATTCTAAAATTTTGCCTATTGTTCAAACTCAATTGTCTTAAAAAAATAATAATGATTGGAACTGACAGGTCCAGAATACTCTACAAGAAGAGCACCACTGGTTGCATGTGCAGCTGAATGAATTTGACCATCGAAAAATACGCTTCTACCATGGTTGTAGTGAATGCGGAACAGGCAATTGTCAAGACATCGGTGTGACATATACATGTACTGCATGCTTAACAGAGAATGTTATTTCCTCTCCCAGGTAAGGATTCCTGAAACTAGGCAAAATATCCACACAAACTCACACCTTATACAACCCAAAATTGTGAACACATGATGGCTATAAAATTTGAAGCAGCAGATGAGACTGGGGCCTATTTTTTCACTACGTTGACTAAGAACGCGGAGAAATTACTAGAAGTGAAAGCAACAACCTTGTTCTCAATGCCTGCACAGGTACTCATAGCTGTTAGTCTTGTCACACCCAGCCTAACAAGGCAACGCTAAATTCCGCCTCACCCCATATATGCGTGATATTGGATACAGGAAAAAGAGGACTACCTTGTCCAAATTGAAAGACGGCTAAGAAGTACACCCATTTACATTCAGGTGACACCGGAAACCTCTCTTTCCCGAGCTCAAGTCCTAAAGTGGGTGCTCAAGCAAGTTTCTCTAAACTAAACTAGAACAGTCCAGGCAGCTGAGGAACTCTTTGTAGGCTTTTGTTACCCGTGCACATTTTGACGTACAAGAAACAAATGTTCTGGAGATAACTAGCCCAACAACAGTTGCACGGGGCCAAATAGGAAATAAACTCACCGGGTCATTACTGGACTTACAAGATAGTTAGTAGCATGTAGCATATTAAAACAATGTGGCATTATTAGTTTACGCTTCTAGGTTGGTTGCTTGGTTATTTCGGCATAACTTGTATTGTGCTGCCATTGATATGGCTGTTTAGCAATGCACATTACGTGCTGTCCAACATCTAAGTTCTAAAATCCATTGTCAAAAACATCGTTTCTATATCTTGGGGTATCGCGCGCACCGCGCGCGATACAACAACTAGTATACTTAAGGGTGTGTTTGGATATCATTTTAGGAGGGAAAGGGAGGGGAGGAGAGTGAGGGGAGGGAAAATGGATTATAGTTGCTTGGATGTTGAAGGGGAGATGAGGGGCAAAATAGATGGAGGATGTTGATGGAACGAAAGTCCAAATAAAGTTTTTCTTCCAAATCTTGTTAATAATGAAAAGATTTTACTTTGTATTAGTTTGGTCTAAAGGTGGGAAACTTAATTCTCATATTTCCCTCCACTTCCATTTCCCTTTTTCCATTGGTTGAGCTTGTTCGCGTGTATAGTCCACGTTTAACAACAATCACTACTACACAATCAGACCACTACACAATCAACTCACCACTTTAGTACAAATGGTGTTCGTGTCAATCCCCACCACTTACCATTGTCATGCATGGTGGACTAGTGGTTAGCCCCATCCCTCAGTTCTCACAAGTAGGGGTGTGCAAAATCCGATCCGCACCGGAATTTACCGAACCGGAACTGGAATTAAAAATTCCAGTCTGGTCCGGTCCAACATTTTTTAAGGTTTTGGTTTCTGGTCCGATCTGACTGGAATTATTGTTATTTGATAACATGATGTGTTCCACCTTCTCTCTAGAATTAGAGAGCGAGAAAGTCATTTAATAGTCTAAAAAAATCTTGGAGAATAAGATTGAGATTTCTTTCTCTCTTCTCTAGCCTTTTCCTAGAAAATGGAAATCACATTTTCTTCTTTTTTCTAGCTATTTCTTCTTGTCTTCTCTTAGAATAGGTTTTCACTCAATTTTCCGGTTTTATTTTTTACCTTCTTTAAGATTTGATTGTTTGTACTCTCCATTTTTAGTACCGCAGAGATAATTAAAATCATACATCTTTAGCTTGAAGGTTTAAAATAAACAGGAATCGAATGTAAACATAATACCTTCATGAGCTTTATCTCATGAATTGATTTTAGCAAAATTCTATTAGAAATTATGTTGGGACGATGTGGTTTTTTGGTTGTTTTTTCCAATTTCATCGTTAATTTGAAATGAGGATTGTATCTTTAAAACCCCTTTATTGATGTTTAGAGAAATATTGTGATTTTTTTATAGTTGCATCATATTGAGAATGGAGATCTTCCTTTGTTTATCTCCTTTCCTGCATTATTTTTTCTCTTTCTCTCCTTCTGTGATATGTTTCCTGTGAGATTGCAATGTTTCAAGAGACTTTCTTTGAGAGTTTTTATTTTTTCCCTTTGTTTCCCGTAGCTTATTTTTATGATTTGGGTAATTTGAAAGTTGACTTTCGATTACCGCTCTCATCCGCGAGGATGTTATGGGTCGATTTCGATTGACCTAGTTTCCTTTCCTTATCACAAAAAAAACCTTATTATTCTCACTCGTTGTTTGACTATATGTATTCGAGGTTGCTAATACGGAGTGCTCCATATATCATTGACTTAGTGATTCGGTGAATGTGAAGTATCAGTGGTTGAGAAGCTTGGCCTGAAATTTTGTTGATAGAAAATACATATACGGTAATAATTTAGGTAGTTCTAAATTTAAAATACATAATAATGGATTGAATTATTTCAGGTGTATCTAATCGTTGCTTCAATAACGTTGGGAGATTTTAAAGAAGAATAAAGTAGAAATTGTTTGGAAGAGAAAAATAATTTTATTAACTGACTACAATGTGCTTAAATACAGAAACTTGGTAACCGAAAATCAACAACTTCCTAGCTAAAACTCAACAAAGTGCTTTTATCAAGAACGTTTTTCCATTGTTGAGTTAAAAATTAGGGGAAGCAAATGCTAGAAATTCAGGGCAAGTTTCCAAAAGCTTAATGGGTTCCTCCTCCAAGAACAACCAGGCTTCAAATCCGTCACCCTCTAAGTCGTTATACTCCGTCAAGATAATCACATTCCTTTGATTATGATTCAGTGGGTCAGCAACTGGGACTATCCATTGCGGTTTCCCAGACCCGAAATTCAAGTCTCTAAACCCGGATGACTTACACCAGGACGACAGAACATAGACGTCTTTCCCTTTGTCCTCTATTGCAGTACTGATTAAATTTCGTTGGTGTCTTTCTTTTGCTACTTTCATGTTTTTTCCTTGATATTCCGGAACCAAATCCTTCATTTTAGATATTGAACCATTGATTTTTGCTACCAGTTTTGGGAGTTGGGCCTGCTTTTCAGCCCGAGCGAGGGCTAATTCTAGGATATTACCCATGGCTCCTTTTGGGACTGAGCATTGTCCGTCCTTCCTTTGACGAGGCTAAGGCTATATGTTTACGGAGGAAACCCGCAACTTACACGAACCAACTTGGGTTTGGAACCAGTTCGCTTCTTGAGTTGGCTTTCAGCTCAGTAACCTTTTTATTCTTTAACACAAAACTACGAACTACAGTCCGATTCTCAAACATGAAGTTCCATTTTCCCTCCTTTTTTTTCTTCTCTTCTATCTTCTCTCCCTCTAGTTTTTCCTTGTGGTCCAATTCCGGTGCCAGAGCCTGAACCTCCTCAGGTATCGGAGAGACGACTATTTTCACTCCCTCTTGTTTTTCCCTGTGGTTCAATTCCGGTTTCACGGCCTGAATCTCCTAAGTCCTAAGGTACAGGAGGGCTGGCTATTTTCGATCCCTCTTGCTTTTCCTTTTGGTTCAATTCCGGTTTCTCTCCCTCGTTTTTTCTCGTGTCCAATTTCGGTGTCAGAGCCTTAGCCTCCTCAATTACATGAGGGAAGGCTATGACAGCGGCATTGAAATTAGGTAACGCCTGGGCTGCATCCTCGTAACGCGTGGTTACGAGGGCGGACTGGAAGTTGAAATCCTATCGGTTACCTTATGTGTATGTTACCATCCGATAGCAAATCCACCACAAGAAAACTTACTAACCTGAATAGCCAGGTGAATTCCGGAAGATATTAAATTCTCCTTAGAAGGATAAAAAGAGCGTAAATCAATGCTAGACGAAGACGATATCAAGCCAACGACACTAGAAAGAGGGCAACTGGCCTCTGCTTCGACAAAGGGTATCCATTCGTCGTTGTAGAGGACAGAGCCCCAAGTTTGATACCTACCCGCTAAAGGGTAAAAAAAGGTTAGTGTTTGGGACAGGCAAGTTTTGAGTCGGGTAATGTCGAGTGGCGCTGCCCTCTTGGGAGCGCCATAGAATAAAAACGCCGGGACGAGTAAGGGGCCATATTTCTGGTCTAGAAAAGAGAGTGTTGAGTTTCGTAGATAAGGAGGCGTAGGTGAAGAACTGAAGATGGCTTCACATTGATTTCTTAATATTAGATCAAATTTTTTCTATCTTATATATTTCCATTTAACATATAAGGGGGTGTTTGGTTCACCCAAAAAAGGTATGAGGTATGGGTTTGGAATGAGTCAAACCCATACCAAGTGTTTGTTTGGCAAATACAATGGTTTCATACCCATATCTCAAACCCATGAGGTATGGGTTTCTCATACCCAAGGAGGGGGGTGGGTATGAGATTGATACCCACGGGTATCAAACTAAATTGATCAAAAATATGAAAAAACAAATTATAGCATATTGTAAATCCAATTTTTTATATACTTATTTGGTTAACTAATCATTTTCATGATTTTATAATATTGAAAATTATTATTTATAATACTTTAATTTACGCATTTTAACCTTAATTGATGTTCAAACCCATACCACTCAAAAATGAACCAAACACAAGGTATGAGGAATCAAGTTCCAAACCCATACCACCCGGGTATGATTCCTGATTCCAACCCCATACCCGTGCACGAAACAAACGCCCCCTAAACTAGTTTTGTGGCTCTTGAAATTCACGGGATTGACTTTCTCTATTTTTTTTTAACATTGTATCGTCAAAGTATGATTCGCTTTTCTTTTGTTGCGTATTTAGCGACAATGGATATTCATTCGGCTTCAGTGCCATGTTTCACTTTTTTGTTGCTCAGGCCATAATTTGGTAGCGTGATTTTGATGGGCCATTGCAGTTATATGAGATTAGTTTTCTGTTTGTGTCAGTGTTGTTGTAATATTTGGGTTAATCACATACAATCGTTTATCATATATATTTATGAATTATTTTAATTTGTCTTTTAATGTCGGGGTTACCATGTTTTGGGTGCTGCAAGAGTTTGGCAGTTGTTTTGTTGAATTCTTGTGTTATTCATTTTTACTTATTTATTTGTCGTTCTTGACTTCTTTACTTTAGCCGGTTTTTTTGGCCTTATTGTCACATGTGGTTTTTTTTTTTTTTTTTTGTGATTAGTGTAATCATTATGGTTGGATTTGTTAGATTTTGTCTTTTGGTTTTCTTCTACTATTTCAATTTTGTGATGTTATCTTATTTCAGTTAGTCATTAGGTTTCCCTTTGATATTTTATTTTCGTAACTATGTGTTCAATTATGTCCTAAATTCTACTTTAAGATAATCTATTAATGGGAGCGTCCTCATCACAATATTCTCTCAATTTTTAAGTTCACAAGTACTTAAACTATTTTTTAGTTAATCTCAACAAATTGTAAAAATTATTCTATAGGGTAACTTAATAAAACTTCTAAAATTGGTCTCATAAAAAAACGGTATTATCATAGAGATAGTCTAACTTTTCGGTGTTCATGTGATCTTTATTTTTTTTAAAAGAAAAGGATTAATAATTGACAAACACCTCTCCAAATACGCAAATTCTTATTTCAGATGGCTGTTTTCCCGTCTGAAATAAGACAAATAAAATATTGTCATTTTTAAGAAAATGTAACCATTTAATCCACAAAATGTTATAACTAAATGTGTCATTTTTTACTCTGAAAATGATGTGAAAAATAATGGTAACATGTTATCAAAAAGAGTAGGTCTCCTGAGAGACGGTCTCTTAATAAGCTTTATTGAGAGACCATTGTACAATTTTAAGAAAAAGTGGTACTAAAGGTAATAAAATAGATACAAATCATGATTAATGATAAAATGGGTACATTCATTATGTAAATAGGTACGAAAGTACTATGATACAATCAACAACAAAAGGGGTACGGAATATAAATAAAAGGGTACGAAAGGCTGGTCTCTCAATAGCTTAGTGAGAGACCGTCTCTCCAAAGTTTTAGTGTATCAAAAAATAACAACATTTTATTGTAAAATGACAACATGTTGTCCGTCTTATTTCAGACGGGAAACAACCAAATGTTGACAGGAGATTCAATGACCGTTTTGTCTTAAATTCATCTGCAATAGAAGATCAGTACTTTCCTTCCATTTATCTATTATATGATGAGAAATATATATCTAATCCGCTATGAAAATAGAGTAGTCAAACACATTTGAATAACGGGTCCAAAAATAAATTTCCTAATCACGAAAAAATATTACAAATCAAGAGAAATGTGATAAAGTACAACACTAACATTTTCCCGAAAAATGAAACTATTTTTTGCTAATTCTGCTTAATGAAACAACCTTATATTAAATTTCTCCTTGTTTCTCCGATTTTCACAAATCTCTCAATTTGATATAGTAGTTTCATGTCTTCTTCAACCCTTCTTTTTTACGATCAATGAATAAAATCTCTTGAATCAAGTTTGAAACACAAAACGAAACACATTTAAACCATAAAGCATTGGAACTTCTTTCTCCACATACAAAGATTATTCAAGAACAACAATAGATTAAGAGCTTTAAAACAAAAAAGAACATTTACACTTTTATCATAAAAATCAAAATCAGATTACCATAATCGTAGAAGTCTTATATTCAAGCAAGCTTCTATACACCTGAAACACTCGAGCAAAGAAGAGGTCACAAAAATCAATAGCCATATTATCAATGGATAACAAAGCAGACTACAATCATTGCAAAGCTATTGATCAAACCTTTTGTATACACTATGATTATTATTTACTTTGCTTAAAGGGTATTTGACGGAACCTCTCAAAATATCTGAATTAACAATTAACAATAGTAGAAAATAGAAAACTTATTGATCCAAAACGTAAATTAGTGAAATAGGTAAAACAATTTGGCACTTGACAAATCAATATAAAAGGCATGTATATACGAAGTATTAAATTATTAATTTGAGATAATCAATTGAGTTGATTTATTTTGGAATTCAATAGAGCAAGCTTTTTGATGTCCATGAACATTTACTCATAATCAAGAGCATTAAAATGCTAATTAAAGGAGGAAGTTGCCCATTTTTATAAGTAATGCTTGGCAAGTGAAGGGACACGAACTTTATTTTGTCAGAAATTAGGGAAAACTACCAAAATGTATGAAAGGCTAATGAGAGCTTGTTAATAAGACACGTGGCATCAATGTGCTACTCTAGTTAGGCTTTTTATATTATTGTATAGACTTTATTTAGTCAGAAATTAGGGAAAGCTACCAAAATGTATGAAAGGCTAATGAGAGCTTGTTAATAAGACATGTGGCATCAATGTGCTACTCTAGTTAGGCTTTTTATATTATTGTATAGATTATCTTTAAACTATGGAATCATTTCGAATTTCGACCCTTAATTAACAAATCATTTTAAATTTTGTTTGCTAAATTACAGATCAATAATTACTGGTCTTAAACCCACAAAATCGGTCCAGATCGTGTCTAATTTTAACGAGCTTAAGAAGAAGGAAAATGAAAGGGAGCCACCCTCTCACATGGGATAAGTGAGACCCCTTCAATTAAGATTGGTTGTGAGAGGGTGGCACACCCAATTTGGGTTTCATCCGGTGACGCCCTATTACTATCCTAAGAAAGAAAGCAAGTCTTCCTCAAAAAGTACTATTAGTCTTAATCTTAAGACAGGTCAATTATATACCACTTGTGTGGATAGAAATGTACAAAAAAAGTAATATATTTATATTATACGAAGTATACACAAATGGTATGATACTTGACACCAAGGTCAATCCTGAACATTTTGAGGCCCTATGCAAATTCTAAAATGGGGGCCTTTAAAAATCTTTGTTCAAGTAATTCACGTGTCATTTTCTAATACAATTCAATCTTTAGCTACATTGATTAAAAAAAGTGTGTGTCGTACCAATACTTTTTTTTATATTCAAGCGGTGACCCTTACAAGACGGTTAAAACTTAAAATCTATATATGTGTGTACCAAGGAAAAATTCAACTATATTTTATAGGGTTATTTTACGGGAATAATCCAATCTAAGCGTCATCTTCTCATATTAATCCATTCTAGTATTTAACTGAGAAAAATTCTAGGGATTTTCTCATCTGTACCCCTGTGCTATTCACTTTTCTCACTTGTACCCCTCCGTTTTCGAAAAGCCCACATATACCCCTAAACTTTTTAATGAGTTTCAAAAATGACCAAAATTAAATCCATCAATTTTATTCTATTAAAAAAATGATTTACTATTTAACATAATTAATCATAAAAACTAAAAAGTTAAAATGATTTTCTTAAACTCCCAGGTAAATAGAAAAAGCCAACCTCGCTCTACAACCACGTTGTGACCACCGACCACCACCTACTAAGTCGTTGCCTTTTCACGACCACCACATTCACACATCTACACACTGCACCCGCTTTCGACCACAACTATTCAAGTTTATTGCCCTCACCTTTGTTCCTGTCACTTCCATTACCTTCGACTTTCGACGGGGAACATCGTCAAATCAATTATGGAACACCATTCCTAACCAGCCACATCTTCAAAAGCTTATAGTTAGCGGTGGGATTGTCTGGTGCTATTCGTGACGGAAGCTTGCTGGTAGTGATTTTGGAGTTGGTGGGCTTGTGGTTGTAGTAGGGAAGTCGACAGGGGGTGAGAATGAGGGTGAAGTCGGTGTTGTTGGAGCTTGGTGGAAGTCTTAATTTTCATTTTATTAGTTAATTATTGTCTTTGGATTAAGCTTAATTTAACTTTATCTATAATTAATTGATTATTAAATTAAATTAACAAATTAAAATTGGCAGAACATGACATTTGGTCACATATGGAAGCCACTAACAAAGTTTAGGGGTATATGTGGGCTTTTCAAAAACGGAGGGGTACAAATAGGAAAAGCGAATAACACAGGGGTACAGATGAGAAAATTTGACATCATTTGACTTGCACTGATCTCTTGAAAGGGATACCCATAAAACTGGTTACCATTCCTCTTGAAATCTTTCATTTTAATGAGGAAAAAAAAAAATCAACATCTTCATCCCCTTAATCAATCAAAAATCCTAAATTATTTTCCCCAAATTGATTTCCCCACCTCTAAATTATTTTCCTCCAATTATTTTTCTCCAAATTAATTTTCTCCCTAAATTATTTCCCCCCAATTATTTTCCCCTAAACTATAGCACGATCTGTTTCTCCCAATTAATTGAAGGAACCATGGTTGTTCGAAAATCAGCCGCTATCTGTTTCGCACTACAACAAACCCACATCTACATTCATCAACAAACCTGCAAAAAATCGGCCGCCATTTGTACACTAACTGCAATTAATCCCCTTGTTAATTGTTATTACGGACCAACACCCAGAAATATAAAGCACATACCCATATGAAACTTATGGGCTATACGGACAACACCCCTGATTTGCTACAAACTACACAATTAGTCCCCTTTTTAATTCTTATTAGATTAACCATTTCAAAACCCAGGAATATAAAGCATCCTTCTAAGCATCCTTGTTAGATTCTTCGCCTAAATAGCTCCAATCCCCAGAATTGTTCCAAATTTAAAAGTTTTATTAACTTGTTGATGTTCCTCCTCAAAATAGAGTATTAAATACAATATTCATGCACATCCATTTAATTACATTTAACTGAATAAAAACCCGGTAAGTGGCAAATTAGCCCCAAACGTTTGCCATTAAGTGCAAATTAGCCCCATTAGTTATACCCGACGTGCAATTTAACCCAAGTAGAGATATCCGAGTAAAATTCTCGCCGGAAATTTATGACATGGTACCGGAAAAATAACTAGGATGGATTAAATTAAATAATAATAATAATAATAATAAAAAAAAAAAAAAAAAAAAAAAAAAACATGAATTGCCTCGTTACTTCGTCCTTATCTCTTTCACTCTTATATGTTTTTGAGCTCGTTCTTCAATTCTCACACCTCTAACCATTTCTCTATTTTTTTCCACCTCAATTTTGTTTGATGTAGCCGACACTTATCCCCGTAAATCATCATTTTTGTGATTAAAAGTTTTCTGGGTATCACAAAAACTGGAAAAAAAAAATGAAAATTGAATTTATACACACTACAAGTATATACCGTCATTTTTACACGATTTGAGCTCGAAAATTAAACGAAGTTCCGCAACAATGGTGATGGTTGAGGTTGATATTGCTGTGATAAATTAAACAGAGTTGTTGTGATTAATTAAACGAAATTTTACACGATTTGAGCTCGGAAATTAAACAAAAATTTTCCGGTGCCATATAAGAGTGAAAGAGATTAGGAGGAAGTAACGAGGTCTTTGAGTAGCAGGTAGTGACAATTCATGTTTGTTTTTTTAATTATTATTTAATTTAATCCATCTTAGTCATTTTTTCGGTGCCATGTCATAAATTTTCGGCGAGAATTTTACTCGGATATCTCTACTTGGGTTGAATTGCACGTCGGGTATAACTAATGGAGCTAATTCGCACTAGTAAAATGTTATGAGGCTAATTTGCACGTAGTGGCAAACGTTTGGGGCTTATTTGTCACTTCCCCGGAATAAAAACAAAGCGATGAATTGAAGGGGAAATTAATCGGTGTGTTTGGATTGATCAATTTAATCACTTGTTTAGCTGATGATTAAGAAGATTGAGAGAGAATTAACAAAGAAAACTGAAGAAGAAAAGAAAGAATGATTAAGAAGAAATGAAGAATTAGAGGAGAGAATGAAGGATGAAGAAATGAAAGAGAGGAAAGAAAAAATTGAAAAAAAAAATGTGATCTGTTGGGAAACCGATATTAGCAGGTTAATTATGATCTGGGTTTAGTACAAGTTAAATGATGTCAAAGTTGAGATTTTTCTCAGTTAAACAATAGTATGGATTAATATAAGAAGAGAATGCTTAGTTTGGATTATTCCCGTGAAATAACCCTATTTTATAACCCCTTTTAAGTTATTCATTTAAGTATATTATAATTCAATTCTTTTATCGTCAAAAAATGGAATTTTTTTTTCAAATTTTAGATATTAGCTCTATTAGATACGTTTATTGAATGTATAAATTGTATAAAAAAATTAAAGGAAACAACCATGAAGAATAGAACACAAAACTTTCTACAATTTGGTTAAGATATTAAACCACTAGACTACTTGCATAATAACAACACAAAATCTCATTGAAGACAGCGATATTCGTCACAAGCTTGTGACGGATACCGTTTCCTCTCACAAAATACTCATGAGAGGTGAGTGAGGGAGCACATGGGGGGTGCCCTACCTTGTCCCCTCTCCCTTTTTGTGAGAGGTCTTCAGCTTGTGACGGGATTAGCCTGTCACAAGCAAGACGCTTTGTAATAACAAAAGGTCTCGAGTGATAGCCTACATAGTAGACTTCTAGTTTCGCTTATCACCATTAAGCCCCTTTTAAAAAGTTGAGCCCTTGTCCATTAATCCTTTAAATAGATCATAAAATTTACCTTATTTGACACGTTTTAAATTTAAAACGAATAAGCAAATGTAACACAAGAATTTAAGTAAGAAAATGGCTTTCCCACGGGTGGCACGAGGTCAATCTAAAATGATTGGTGGAGTGGTGGGGGATTGTGTACGTACACCACCGAACAACTTGTCTTTTCCGTGACGATTGACTTGTTGTCGACAAGTGTAAGCCTTGTTTGATTGACTTCTTGTCGACAAGTTGTAAAATCTCATCTTATATATTCCCACATATTCACTACATTCTTCCATATTTCCTTTTTCGGATTATTCCGGTTTTTTTCCCTTTTTTTTTGGTTGATTTATGTGGTCCAAATTCAATTGCATGTGGATAGTATATTTTGTGTGGTCCAAATTAACTTTCTTATTTCTTGTAAAAAAAAAGGTGAAGAATATAGTGAATAAGAGGGAGTATATACAAAAAACTGGTTGAAACGCTGTGGATGCGTCACGTGTCAACCCAGCCATAAATACACGTATTAATTACAGCTGAAATTAAATACAAACATAATAAATACTGTATAAATCTCAGCAAAATATTAATTATAGTTTAATAAATTTTATTATAAAATTTTATTAAATAATTACGGTGATTTGATTCTAAATTTATTAAAAAGTTATTTTGATAAAAATTCTAAAATGTAAATAATTACGTTCATTGTGAAAAATGCTTTCAATTGAGTATAATTTTCATTATATTTATTGAAATATTCATTTTGATATGTAGAGATGATTAAAGTGAGTGTCTCCCAATGCTTTACATTTACGTAAAAAAACATTTTGAGAAAGTTATAAAACTTAGACTATTAAATCCATTTAGAAAAATATATTTGGAAGAGTCATTGTATATATTAAAAACACAACTTTAAAAAAACTACTAAGAAATAAGTATTTATAGTCTGGGAATGAAAAAAATTATATTGGACAAATTGAATACATATGAGATTTTGATAGGTTTCAATAGTGTGATAGCGAGTAATGTGTACGAGTGTGTATATACATAGTGATCACGAGTGCATTTGAATAATCAAAACAAAAGTAATGATTATTAAGTAATACGAGTATAGCAGGGACGAAGCTAGGGTAAAATTATAACCCGGGCCGATATTTCACTTCGCCCCATTTCTACACTCATTTATTATAGATTTCATATTATTATTTTAGTATATTCGATATATATAGAATTATCTGTTTTATGTAATTACTAAATTATACATTGATTTTTTTCTACCAACTTACTCCATATTTTATATATATAACGTTCCTTTATTTATACGCTGTAATAAATCCAAAATATAAATGATAATAAATCTAAAACCGTTAAATAAGAAAATTGTTAAAAAAAACAAAACAAAATCTAAAACCAAGGGCCTTCCCATGATTCGAACCCAGGACTTCAACATGCCAATCCACTATTAGGTGAAGTGTTAACCATTTTGCTACAATAAACTTGCAGTTTCATTAGTACCATTTGTTACTTGTACTTGAAAAATGCACCCGGGCCATGGCCCATTTGGCCAAACCCGAGCTTCGTCATTGGAGTATAGTATTATAAACGACATGTAAAAGTAGAAAACACGTTACATTTTTCTTTAATATCTTTAATTAAATATGTATAAGTCAAATATAAAATATTGATTATGACTAACCAAATACTCCGTATTACTTTTAGTTAAATATTTTATATGTTATCTTTTAAATATTTGAAGTTAAACATCAAAAAATAATATTTGAGAAAGTTCAACCTATTATATTTACAGGTAATAAACTCTTAAACATCATTATATATAATTGTTTAAGAAAATAAAAGGTGCAAATTTCTCATAGATATGTTTGACACATATCACATGCAAGACACAATCAAAACATTTGAATAAGCTGAGTTTGAACTCTATATGTTTGATAGATAAATGTCACATGTTATACATAAAAAATTAAAAATTATATAAAACTATGTTCACATCATTTTGAATAAATATTAATTGATTTGAGACATAAAGTATCGTGAAATGATATAATTTGAGAGCTTATTGTTGATTGTTGTATTATTCGGATAAATTTTATTTTGATTAATATGATATTTCACCAGTCACAAATTTATTTATAAAACGTTGATCTTGCATAATTAATTATTACTTATTAGTTTTAATTAAAACTCTTATGTATTTTATTTTAAAACATTGAAGTTAAACCTAAAAATATTAAATTTGAGAAAAATTATTTATAAGAGAAAATATTGAAGGTCATATATGAATTATATAATTTTTCTTCAATTATAATCATAAAATATTAAAACAGGCCGCGCGAAGCGCGGGATACTACCTAGTGAATTATAAAATTGGGATTTGTTTGGTTGCCTTTTTTTGCCATAATGTAGGCATTTCATTTTCAAAGAAGTTTTCAACTTCTCAACAATGGAGGAGTTGGATTACCTAGGTCCTCCTAGGTAATTGCAAACTCATGTGTAATTGAATTCCTATATCGGCAACCAAACGAAATTTGCTAATTCACGTGAATTTTATGTGGAAGCTTAATTCCCAGTAATTCGATATTCCGGTGGAATTGTATTCCAACGGGCAACCAATCAGAAATTCGATATTCCGGTGGAAATTCAAAGATGGACACCCACAATAATTATCCTCGTTATTTCAAGGGCGATTTATTGATGTGTAAATGTGCTTGAGTTGCGAGATTTGTGCATGTTTAACACGCATATTTTATGCAATTCTTGCTCGTATTTTTTTTCGTATTTTTTTAACTTGATTTATATCAACCGTAAATACATTTATAACTATTATTAAAATAAAATTATGAGGTAAAGTATATAATAAAAATATAAAATAAATATATTTCTTTTATCTATGCATTCTGCTTTTGTTTTATTCTAACTAATTAATTCCTCATAAATTTAAAACGGATATCAGGTAGAATTCTGTTTGTATCTTTTTTTTTTTTTTGATTAAAAGGCGGGGTAAACCCTGAGACCTACAGCGAGTAGGGTCCCAAACAAGCTTACAAAACGATAACCAACACAAATAAAAGCAGATAAAATCTTAGCAATTGCCAGCATCAAAAAACAAGTCGCGGAATCGTCCTTTGCCCTATCCTTTTCTCCTTCCATGCTCTAAATGTTTTCCAATTGTTCAACTATTCTTCTAAGGTATAAGGTAAACCTTCCTTCCACGATTTGCACCACAACCCAATTCTGTTTGTATCTATCTATACAACACAAATAGAGAGAGATATTGATCACAATCAACTTCAAAAGTATGTTCACTTCTGAACTGAAAAAACCCCAAAATGGCAACCAAAATTGATGAACTTGAAACCAAAGTGAAAGTATTTTTCCTCCCATTTATCGTTGGGAGTGGCCACCTTGGTCCTATGATCAATGCGGCTAGACACTTCGTTACTCATCCATAAGTCAAAGTCAAAATAATCACTACCCCGCGAAACGCGGACCTTTTCCAAAATATCATTAACCATGACCGCGAAGCTGGTCATGGCATCAGCTTCATGACTCTCGAATTATCATGTGTCTTATAACTTTATGGGTAACTTTCTTTATAACTTTATACAAGAATATGCTAGGGGAGTCACAATATTCTCACGGGAATTCATATTATATTTTATGCATTTACCTTTGGGCCGAATACACAAAACACAATAACTACCTCCAACAGGAATCATATTATACCTTATGCATTCCTCTTTGGGCAGAATACACAAGACATAATAACTACCTCCAAATAAATAGACAAGGAAATTTTTTAAAAATAAATCACCTTTGGGCAGATAAATTTCCAAGAAATTAAATTATTACACTTGTATTTACTCAACCACTTACTCAAATTAACTTATACAACTTCCCCCTTTGGACAGGAAATTATAGAAACTAATTCAAGAAGCAAAAACATTCCGGACTCCTTATGAATTATTTTAACTGTTAGTAGATAACCCGATTTGGCCAAGTCACCACCGCAAATTAAAATAATTTACCAAAACAATAGCTATTTTCAAGATTATATAATTTGTTATTAATTATAACCATGATATAACAAATAATTCAAGCAAATAAGTAGTAATAACTAATAAGAACAAAAAACAGAGGAGCATAAAAAACAACTTTATGCTAATAACATAATTATTATATATCCCTCCGTCCCGGTCATTTGTTGTCCTTTGATTTTGGCACAAAAACCAAGGAAAGAGGAAGAGTCCAATTACTAAATGACAAGTGGAACAAATTGAGTGTGAATGATCAAATTGTTAATCAAGTTCATTCTTAAAATAGAAAGGAGAACAACTCACTCAGACACCCAAATATAGAAAAAGACAACAAATAATCGAGAGAGATGGAGTATGTTATATCCAAAACTTACATACCCACAATTAATGGTCAATAATCAATAGTGCACATGTAGGTACGAACTACGAAGTAACTTGCTTATGTACTTCCTCCATTATTTTATATATGATGTTTTTGTTTTACGAGGTAAGCCTTTGACTTTCATTTATACAAAAATATACTCTAGAAAAAATTATGAAAATTATATCATTAGATTCGTCATAAAATTTGCTTTCAAAAGAGTATACATTTCATATTATTAACTTATATATTTTGAGAGATATTAAAGAGAGAAGTAAGTGTCTCGAAATGTGAGAATGACATATATAAAATAATGGAGGGAGTATATCCTTATATTATGTCCAACCACTGCAAGTAGACTTGTACTCGGGCCGGGCCTAGGCCCGGGCCGAGCTGGTCAGGGGGCGAGCCGGGCTCTCCTGGTCAAACCCGGGCCAGGCCAGAGGGAAGGGTCAGGCTTGGCCGGGCCGGGCTGGGATATGCTTGACCCGGGCCAGGACCAGAGGCGGGCTAAGGGCGGGCCTTACCATTTTATTTTATTTTATTTTATTTTTTTTTGCTAAAATGGCGGGCCAAGGCTGGGCTGGAATTTCAGGACCCTGACCAGGCCAGGATTAACGGCGGGGCCAGGCCAAGTTGCATAAAATAACGGGCCAAGACGGGCCGGATCCGGGCCAGGTCAGCCCGTGCTGTTGGCCAGCTCTAACTGCAAGACATGATCAGTTGATATTACATGTAATAAAATAAAATAAACGGCACAGTAACCAAACACATTAAACAAGAATTTGATCAAACTTCAGTGACCCACAAAACAAAGAAATGAAAACACATGATCAAGCCTTGATTGATTGAACCGACAATAGAGTTAACTTTATTTAATCTGTAAATATGCGTTTTCGTTCATATAAGTTCGCATCCCTAATACAATCCTGCTTATGATGACAATTAATAGGCATGTTAACCCAATAAATTAAATAGGTTAGAGGTATTCTAGACAGGAAGAGACCTAGTCATAATAAAATTGTATTTGGGCCTATCAGGCTGCCCATTGTATAATAAACAGGCCCTACACTTATAAGTACCATCACACTATGTACTTAACCGTACTGACTGAGACAAATCTAAGCCCAATGGATCATATAACTTTAGTGAGCTTTACCGGTCACATTCAACCCGTTTTCATAAACACAAATTCTCATTATAGACGGACACTATCCGTCTATACGTATAGACGATACCATTTTCCCTCACAAAATACCCATTTGCCATAAAGTGAGAAGCACATGGGGGTGCCCCACCTTGTCCCCCTACCCATTTTATTAGAGGTCTTTACCCGTCTGTTCGCCCCACCCGTCTATACCAAGACCTATTGTTTCATAAATAAGAAAACCGATTAATGGAACTCCAAATTCAACATTTGATACCTGTAGAATTTTGTTTGTATCTATCTATCTATACAACACACAGAGATATATTGATCACAATCAATTTCAGCAGTACGTTCACCTCAGAACTTACGGAAAAAAATACAAAATGTCAACCAGAATTGATGAAATTGAAACCAAAGTGAAGATATTCTTCCTCCCATTTATCGTTGGGAGTGGCCACCTTGGTCCTATGATCAACGCGGCTAGACTCTTCGCTACTCACCCACAAGTCAAAGTCAAAATAATCACTACCCCACGAAACGCGGACCTTTTCCAAAATATCATTAACCATGCCCACGAAGCCGGTCATGATATCAGCTTCGTGACTGTCGAATTACCGACAGCCAAAGTCGGTCTCCCGGACAACATTGACGGGATTCTAAACTCGACGTCGAATGAAGTCAAAGCTAAATTATTTAAAGCGATTTTCATGCTCAAGGGTACTATTCTCGACATCCTTGTCGAGAATCGCGCCGACTGTCTAGTCACCGATCCGCTGTACCCGTGGGCCTTAGATGTTTCCAAGGCGGTCGAGGTGCCGTGGATTGTGTTCCACAGCTCTAGCTTGTTTGTGCTGTGCGCACAAGACAGTCTGACCCGGTTCACTCCTCATCATACTGTGGGTTCGGACAGTGAACCGTTTTTCCTGCCGGGGTTGCCAGACCGGGTGTATTTCACCCGGTCTGGTATCCCGGATTCATTCAGGGGTCAGACTGTTGGGGCTGAATTCCTTGACGCTGTTCAGCGGTCTGTCGAACAAAGCTATGCGATGATGGTTAATAGTTTCGATGAATTGGAGGTTAGTTACGTGGATTATTGTAAACGTGTTTTAAGAAGGAAACGACTTTTTCTCGTCGGCCCGCTTCATTGTTATTCTGCGATAAAAATGTCTGATGACAAACATAATGGAGACGGCAAAATTGATAGTACAATGCAGTGGCTAGACAGCAAGCTCCCGAACTCTGTCGTATACGTGAGTTTCGGGAGCTATGCTGCACTCTGCAGGGAGCAATCCCACGAGCTCGCTTTCGGACTTGAAAGTTCCGGAAAGCCGTTCGTTTGGGTAGCGAGAGTGAACTTGTTCGACGAAAATTGGTTCCCTATGGGATTCGAAGATCGGATCAAGAAATCAAACCAAGGATTAATAATCAAAGAATGGGCCCCACAGGTTTCGATACTTAGTCACCCGAGTGTGGGCGCGTTTATGACTCATTGTGGATGGAACTCGATATTAGAAGGTTTAAGCAGTGGCGTAACTATGATTACTTGGCCTTTAAGGGCAGAGCAATTTTTTAATGAGAGTTTAGTTGTGGATGTGTTAAAGGTTGGGATTCGAGTGGGGAATGAGGAGTGGATGTCGGAAGATGCGGAGCCGAAGCTTAATGTGTCGAAAGAGAAGGTGGCGGTGGCGGTGGCGCGAATGATGGATGGTGGGGAAGAGGTGGTTGGGATGAGGAAAAGGGTGGAAGAGTATATGGTTAAGTGTAAGGAAGCTGTTGAGGTTGGAGGGTCTTCTTACCAACATGTTTATGATTTAGTTGATGATCTTAAAACTCTTAGAAAATCATCTAAATCTATGACTAGTTAGACTTTTTTGCATTTGGGATTATGAATTAATGTGATATTACGATGTCATTATCGAAGATGTCTTAATTTAGTGAATAGGATGCAGGTATAATAGATATTAAGTCTCGGGTTCGATTCTGCCCACCTTTGTATACTGTAATGCATATGTGCCTCCTTCGACAAGAAAAATGAAATTGAAATAATTATTACAATGTTATTCATCCTCCATTCTTGTATTATTCCACATCGCCGTTTAAATGTGATGAAGATCCGAAATGTTGAGGTTGATGATCTTAAAACTCATAGAAAATCATCTAAATCCATCACTAATTAGCCTTTTTAGCATTTGGGATTATGAATTAATGTATGAGTTATAATAATGTGTGCCTCGATATCGACATTACAATGTTATTATCGAAGAGGTCTTAATCTACTGGTTAAGATGGAGGCATAATAGATATTAAGTCACAAGTTCAACTTTGTCCACCTTTGTAATGCATGTGTGCCTCATTTGACAAGAAAAATAAAATAGAAATAATTACTCCTATTACATTGTTAATTTGTCATTCATCATTGATAAGTAGGAAGATAATAAGAAATTTCTATTCATCATTTTGGATACATTTGTGATTTATATTTGACCAAGCATTTGGCTGACACATGTAGTCATGTAGGCCTGTCACAGGCTCACAGCAATATTTGTAGAGAATATAACCTGATTAAGTCGTCCATCATGTACGCTCGTTTTCCACGAGGTCCACTTCAACTCAGGTGACGTTTCTCAAATTCATAATTCACTAGTATTGGTGCTGGTTACGCCCGAGCTACCTCTATTTACCATTAATTTTTTTTCATTAAATAAAATTACTTTAAATTTACATAATCCGTAAATTTATCATTAATATATTTTTCTATAGCATATCCTAAAATTACAAATAAATAAATTTTGAGACAAATTCACTACTCCCGCTATTAATATTTTACTCTTATTAATTAAACAATAGTAATAACATTTTACTACTTCCTCGTAATCATTGTTACTTTCACTACTCCCGCCGTAGTTATTGTTACTGTCACTACTATCGCGTTAATATTGATAAGTTCACTACTCCCGCCGTAATTATTGTTACTTTCACTATTGTCGCATTAATATTGATTATTTCACTACTCCCGTTGTTGTTTCTACTACTTTCACTAATCTCGCTGATAATATTGTTACTTTTACTATTCAAATGAGTGATTATTATCATATAACTATATCCAATGTTATTACAATTCTTTTCTTTACTGACGAAATTACTTTTACTACACAGGCATGCAATTTTAAGAGAAGTATATATTTATAAATATATTACATATATACATTAAATCAAATCGAAAGAGTTATGCAATATTATATATTATGGAATGTAACTTGAATTATTTATAACCTACTTATATTATATTTTTGTATGTTAAATAACTAACATATCAATATATCTAATAAACTATAAAGTTTAATAAAATTGCATAAATTTTAAATTTAATATATAATTTTAGTATGATAATAATTAATACATGTTTATACTAATTAATTATTTTATTTTAAGGAAATTAACCATCTTCTTGTATTCTATAAATATTTAGAAAAATTACCAAGCATCTTCTTTCTTTTAGTCTCCTTGAAATTGACCATCCTAATTAATTGTTTTATTTTAAAGAAATTGACCATCTTAATTAATTATTTTATTTTAAGAAAATTGACCATATTTTAGTCTCTTACAAATGTTTAGGAAAATTCCAAGGTTCTATATAATTTAATTTTAACCCAAACTATACAATATTTGCATTGAGATCTCCCTTAATCGGGTCCCTCACACGGTGCTAGTGATTTAAAACTATATAGTATAATTAATTTGTATAACTTTCTTTAATTACATTAAAATTCCTTGGTTTCTGGAATTAATATATAGTATTGATACGGTGTACCATTTAATACGGTTGTATTCATTTTAAATATAAATATAAAATAGATCAAAGAGATAGATGAACAAAACATTATAGGCATTTTGTTTTTGACTCATTTTATTGTTTACGACGTAACCAGGAACATGTGCACGAATATGAAGTATGATCAACTTTATTAGGACATATTCTTATTTTAGACGGAGTATTTTCGTCCGGAATTAAGACGGACTAAATGCAACAAATAAAATATAAATATTTTTAGATAAAATGTTACTATCATGTTTTTTTTGTTAAAAATTAACAATATTAGGCTTAACATTTTTTTTATTAGAAAAATGTTGACATTTTCTGGTGTTAAGACAGTCTTTAAGGGAGACCTATTGATTTATTATACCGAATCGAGTAATTTCATTGTGCATAATATATGATCAACTTTATTTTCTGTTCATATTATGTTCTGAACACATATTATACTCTGTTAAATTTTAGTAGAACTCAACCACCCTCTTTCTACTGTTTTATTCAAAACTTTGGAGTCCTCAAAAATGGAGGTGAAAATAATATCGAGCGAAACCGTGAAACCATCGTCGCCAACACCGTCTCATCTCCGACACTTGACATTCTCCCTACTCAACCAAAAATACGCACCTCTTACTATACCAGTTCTTTTATTCTACGGCAGCGCTCCTAATAAGGGGGCACCCCTTCATATTGCCCATCTCAAAACATGCCTCTCCCAGACACTCTTCATTTGACCCGTTAGCCGGTCAATTTCAAATATGGGGCAGTATCATTTGCAACGACGAAGGGATACCCTTTGTTGAAGCCGAAGTCAATTGCCCCATCTCGGATGTCCTTATCTCGATATCATTTTCAAAACATTAATTTACGCTCTTCTTACCCATCAAAGGACAATTTAATACCTTCCGAAATTCATTTAGCTATTCAGGTCAATGTGTTCAATTGTGGTGGCCGCTACCTTTTTCCGCCACTGGGGTGCCCTTGTAGCCCAATGCTACAAGGGACACAACCCTGGCCCAACCTGACTTCATCTCCGCGCCAACCACCTTCCCTCCAGTACCCGAAGAACCACCATTGCCCATCTCCCTGAAGCCAGAATCAGACCAGAAGAAAGAAGAGAACAAGGGATCATAGAGTTTCACCTTGAATAAACGGATAGTACTTTGGAGCTTTGTATTCAAAAACAAATCAGTACCCAAAATGAAGGCCAAGCCGGTAAGCGACCATGTCCAGAATCCAACCAGATTCGAGGCGTTGGCAATATTGTCTGCTTCAAAGGAAAAAGGGAGAACAATGCTGAAGTTACCCGTCGACTTACGAGCAAGAACAGAGCCGCTGCTTCCAGTAGTATCCATGGGTAACCTTTTCGAGACAACCCATGTTGGATCCGAAAGAAGAGCTCAACTCCCAGAACTGGAAGCGGAAATCCATGAATCAAAGGGTTGTTCCGGTAGATGATGTAATAAATCATAATCCAGGGAATACAATCACATTAGAAATCGTAGTAGATAAGAGCGTAATATCTGAATCAAGCGCCAAGAAACTCGGCCAAAGATTTACGGAATAGTATATGTGAAAAAGATTAAAAATCACAGTTATATTAATTAATGTGAATGGAAAGCCAAGTAACTCAATCAAAGATTCACGATCTGCGATAAAAAAATTGGTTACCTGTATGACAATGTAACTCATTTCATCAATTTAACTCTGTAATACGAAGTACATTACATGCCAACATTTGTGTTTACAGGCTCTAAAGTTGCTAACCTCTATCTATCTGATGCCCTACTTCTCTATCTTCTCATTGAGTTTTTGTCCTCGCTTTCAAGAATGAGATTTGCCACCATCTAATGCTTTGGGAGGATGGCGCTTGATCTTGCGTAGATTCCTTTCTATTTCATATGATTCAACCTAGCAGATTCATATATTGTCAATATTGTGAACTTATATTATTGCAAGTCAGGTAAAGGGGGAAGACCGATCAACAGCTATGTTTCTTCAATTCTTTCCTTATTGGGCGGTACAGTGTGCAACATGACAATCAAGGATATGACTCATACGCGTACGATTTTTGAAGCCTTGTGTTTCATACATCTCTTTATCTCACTTTACGTAATCAAAATATATCTTCAATTGCAAGTGATTTTCTGATTTGAAGTCGTATCCTTATTTTAGGAGACTCACACTTGGATATGTACCAAATTACCCATATACGACACTCGTATACAATTCTAAGTAAAGTAGAATAAAACTTATAGCAAATAAGAGAAATGAGCCAAGAACAAATGGCACAAAGAGTATCTGATTGACACTTACTGCTTTGTTGATTTTGATAGTAATATCAGCAGCTTTAACAGAGGCGATCCTTAAACATTGCATCACAACGCTGTGCATAATGCCAACTCCACCACCCTTTTGAATAGCACAAATATCTCCATTTGTATTCATTGTGACGGTCATTTTTCCTTGCATTACCCCCTCTTCAAGGTAGGAAGGATCTATAATCTGCATCAATTACATTGCATAAAAACGTCGTCAGAACAGTCCTCAATAACTCCCTCCCTTTTTATTGTCCTCATTTGATTTTTGTGGTCAAAATATCATTGAAGTCGGCATAATATGTGGATTAGTATGAATCATCAAAAGTACAATTTTCATTAAATCATCAAAAATAAATCATAGAAAGTTGAAAGTACGAGAGAAATGTGGTCAAAATATCATAGTCAAATAGGGACGATTTAAATGAGACACAGCAGGGAGTACATGCTCTATACAATTATACCTACCACAATGTTGTCAGTAGTGAAGAATGCAAATGTCACAGAAACCGGAAGGTGGTGAACTATCAGAGGAAGTGGCTCTTGCACCTGCCAAATCATAAATTTAGTTCAAAGTTACGCTTCACGCTGCAATTTCTCTAGAGAATGATAATCGAAGGGAGAATGAAACAAAAAGTATTTCCAAGGGAAAGGACTGCCACAAAATTAATGAGAAGAATTTTTTTGTTCTATGCTCTACAGAATTCTTCTCCTGGTCGTTTCAAAATAAGCAAGAACATGCCTCTTACTGCTCCAGAATTTCAATCCAAATCCATATATTATCAAGTGGTCAAAAAGCAAGCCTATTATTACGACATACGAGTATTACTAAACTGTCCGCCTCAAAATATAAAAACAATTTTCCTTCATTCTGCTGTCTGGCACTACGCTGACCAACGTTACCTTTCTAACTCCAAAATCAAAAGGTCAAAGCAAAATCAGATATACTATTAGTAAGATATTTTCTTAACAAGTCTAACCGGTTACAGATCACTATACCATAACTGACCTAACCCGATATGACCACTCGATAATAGCACACCCAAATCCAAAATGACCTTACCTTATCCTAAGTGTATACTATACATTTATACTAGAAACGACTTGATAGAAAGCTAACCCTATATAACCATACTACACTCCTGTTCCGCCAATAAATGATAAAAGCTTAGTTTGTGTATTAAAGCAGTAGCATAGCTTAAACTCCCCTACCCAGCCCAAATAGAGACCCTACTAGAGTCTAGAGGTACAAGTCTAGTGATACATGAGAGGTGCTGGATGAAGATATGGAATCTTCTCCACTCATGAGGGCATGCAACAATTAAATAACCTTAGACAATTAGTTAATTCATATGGACAATGCTAAAAGAACAGTCTGCAACAGTCAATATGGTTATCAGTGAAGAAAAGAAGGTTTAATCAGGTAGAAAATGAACTGTGCAGAAGGTATCAACAAGGATCGAAAGATAGAAAACCCACCTCTGGTGGATGTACTGTTATTTCTTGCCCATCTTCTCCGGCCAGGCTACATTCAGGTCTTCGGAAGGTCTTTAGGGCAGCCAAAGCAGCAATATTCGCTGCATCGACGAGATTTCTGCTTCAAAGAAGATATACAGGGAGTCATGCAAGTTCCTACTTCCTAGTCATAAGCAGTGTTACATGATTCGAGTTTAGACGGCTGATTGACAGAGTACTTCGTTTGGAAGCATTCTATGAACTCGAACCTGTTCCCATACCGACTCAAAACACCAAACCGTGCAACACTGATCAATATTAACACCATATTCTAACGGTTACAACACCTATATTAAAATGAGATATAGAGTATACTATACCATACCCTCCATTATCCAGTATGTGAATATCAACACGGAGTGACCACACTAATTTGCCAGCAAGAACACAGAGTGATTCTGTATCAATCGCCCTGCTCTCCCTGCAAAAGCACATTCAGATGTCAAGACACTCAAACACATGAGAAAAAGAGCAGAAAACAGTGTTTGTAGAAACATGTATTATGTAAGAAGGTGAAATTTTGAATAGTTGTACTTGTAGATGTATCAGGGTCTAGGTTTCCTTCCTAATAACACCAGCCTGCCTATATCCAGGTATGAAATGATTTGACAACACTTTAACATCTTTTATTAGACCAATAGTATATGATTCCGTAGAAGGAGAAGAGAGAAACCTTAGACCACGGTCTATGATACGCCCCAACTCCACCGCCGACTCTCCAGGACGGCCAGCCTCAAATGATGGATCAGCCATAGGTGAAAACTCAGTAAAAATAGCAAGTGATCCTTCATTTGGTCTGTCCTTGTAAGGCTGAACAAGTTGGGCAGTAACAAAGGCCATGACATGAGTTTGTCCAAGCTGCACCTCAGATGAACCATCTTCTCTGCAGATCAAAAAGAGAGAAGAAAATTATTTATAATCGACAACGAGACATGAGCATGACACATGGACACTCATTCAAAGCAAAAACATGAAGATTATTCATAAAATAGCCGAGTCTAACGCTTGGATGCGTATATCAGATTCTCTTAGCAACTACGAGAAATATAGAAAAAAGGCTTTGGCAACAACACACAAAGTGTGAAGTGAAGGCGTGCGCCTCATGCACACTCGGCGCACTATATCTGTAAACAAACTTGTATTTTCAAACTCAAATTTTGTGCAACAGTACCCTTTTTTGTATAACAAGACGGTTAAAATGCAAAGAAATAAAAGTAAGAAAAATGAAGTAAGGAAAAGAGCATCATAGCAGAACCACAAGAAAAAATTCGGAAGTTGCAGTGTTGCACACTTGCACCTTTTTAATTGAGCCTTGTGCAAAAGGCACACCTAATGTGCCCTGAAACATTTCCTAAATGTGTCTTGCGCTTAAAGGTGGTTGGGGTGCGGTTTTAAATCTAAGAGAATGCAATAAATAAATAAATAAAATGTATTAAAATAGAGGTTGAAGATCAAAAATGAAAAACGGGAGTAAAACAGAGAGAGTAATTTAAGCAAGAAACATAAACAAACTCAAACACCCTCGTCCTGAAACTTCTGTTTCCTAGTTGGCCCTATCCAAATTCATATTTTTAGGTATGTCAAGGAAACTTGTGTCGTTCAAATCACTTAAACTATGTCTTCTTAGTTCTTCTTTGCTGCCTCGCAACTCCTTCATTTCTTCATCATCCAAAGTTCCAAACCTCAAACGGAACATCATTAAAGCTTCGTTTCCCATGTTCAAACCACCACAAGGGCTTAAGTCTTTCTTGGATAAGATGGCTAAAATTCAAATTTGAAAACTAATCAAGAATCTAACGTATTTAGAGCATAGGGCTACAACCCTAAAAAATAGCTTATCCTCATCCTCTACATCACCGGAGATCTAGATGTTGACAGTCATTAATAATTTGCAAGAAAGATTAATTAAATATAAATTACCATGAGCATATAAAAAGCAGTTAAAAAATTATCTTCAGCAGCCCACCTAAGAAAATAAGATCCACATAAACAAAGCACAGAACTTACCGCCCAAATTTGATGGTTAAGCGGCGATAATCAAAAGGCTGGCGCCCATCGATTCTAAGATCTGAAAGCAATGCTGTCTCAATAAACTGCTTCTCATTCAGAGTCATCTTCCAACTATTAGCTAATCTTTCTTCCATTTTTTTTTTCACTGCAAAGTCAAGTATACAATTACACTTGCTGAAAATAACGAGCTTAAATAAGCCCAAATCAAATAAAATTTATTTCAGGAAAAAAAAAAAAAAAAAGGGAACATCTTTTTCAGGCTAATCCTTCCATCCCATCTTTATAATTCAGTTTGATTATAGACAGTCAAATATTATCAATTTAGTCCGATAGTTTCTCACAATATACAATAGTTTCTTGGTTTGCTCGCATCCTTCCTCCTCAGCTTATTGATTCACTCCTCATCAGTCCTATTCCCTATGTGGACAGTCCCGACTTCCCTTCCTTTCTATTTGTGTCCAACAATACCTCGGTCTTTGAAACTTGCACGGCGCCACAGCGGGTTGAGCTCAACCCGCTGCCATTCCTCTTCAGACTTGGATTTTCGAAACATTTGTGAGACCCCAAGCCCCCAACCATCCCCAAAATCAGATTTTTTTCACTGGCTCTCGACTTCCTACTAGAAGTAACTATCTAAAAGAAGCATCAGCCGCCTCAAGTCTTGTCCTTTTTGCCTATTCGTAGTTGAGCCCACTTTGGATGTGCTCCCTACGGTTCTGTTACTACAAGCTAGGGAAGGAGGGTTGATGGGGTTGGTCGAAACCGCGTTAATGATCCTCAAAAACAGAAATTCTTGCAATTAGGGGTTGATGGGGTTGGTCCAAACGGCCAAACCGCGTTAATGGTCCTCCAAAACAGAAATTCTCGCAATTTGTTTCACTTTTAATCCGGCATTGGCGAAAATAAACTTTCCCATTAATCTCAAACTCCCATCCTAATAATTAACTTCAGACTTGGATTTTCGAAACATTTGTGAGACCCCAAGCCCCCAACCATCCCCAAAATCAGATTTTTTCACTGGCTCTCAACTTCCTACTAGAATAACTATCTAAAAGAAGCATCGGCCGCCTCATGTCTTGTCCTTTTTGCCTATTCGTAGTTGAGTCCACTTTGGATGTGCTCCGACGGTTCTGTACTTCTGTTCCTACAAGCTAGGGAAAGAGGGTTGATGGGGTTGGTCCAAACCGCGCTAATGGTTCTCAAAAACAGAAATTCTTGCGATTCGGGTTGATGGGGTTGGTCCAAACCGCACTAATGGTCCTCAGAAACAGAAATTCTTGCAATTAGGGGTTGATGGGGTTGGTCCAAACCGCGCTAATGGTCCTCCAAAACAGAGATTTTTGCAAATCTTTTCACTTTTAATCCGGCATTGGCGAAAATAAACTTTCCCAATAATCTCAAACTCCCATCCTAATAATTAACTTTATATTGTCACTATCACTACAAATTATCTAAATTAAAAATTTCATACTACTAACATTGACCTAATTAAACAAGTTTGGCTAACAATGAAAATAATTACTCCAAAAACATTAACTGAAACATTCAAACAAATATTTACAATTTTACAAAGCAAAATCAACTTTAATTGAAAATTAAACAACTACAAAAATAAAAAAGAATAAGAACAATACGAATAAGAGAGACGATGATATTACCTTGATAGAAAGACGATTGTGCGGCGGAACTGAGAAACTCGAAGGGGAGGTACTGTATTGGGCAGGGATTCAAATGAGACTTTACTGCTGTGCGCCTGTGCCTGTACTTGTATAGGGTTGGACTTTAGAGGGTAGGACTGTAGGACTGTAGGACTGTAGGATTAGAGTTGGTAACCGGGACAATCGGGTCGGTTTGGTTTGGGTCGGGTTTGTTGGCTTTGGGCCGGTTACTTTGGATTCGGCTCATTTTATCAAATTATTTTTCCAATTGGGGTGGTTTACATGGTTCAGGTGGTGACGCCGGAATGCCTGGACCCGGGGGATTAAACCCCTCGTCACCCAAAAAAAAAAAAAAAAAAATCAGTTTCTAACAATAAACATTCGGGTCGGGTTATAGTGGGTTGGGTCAATTCGGGTTTCGGGTCTAGCTCGGGTCTTGAGTTCGGGTGTCGGGTCGAGTACAGATCAAGTTATTTAGGATAGGTCAATTTTACCAAATCTAGATAAGAGTTACGGAAAACGTGTAAATTGTAATTCAGATTTGAGAGGTGTCTGTAATTAGTTTAGTTTTTTTTAAACGAAGAATATTAAATCTCAAACCGATTCATAAACCGTATATACGGTTTGATTATGCTCGACATATACTCATATCCAATTCGGTTTCTCTAAAATCATGTCGTATATGTAGAAATCCATATGATAAAAATTGTAAACTCTATGGTTTTCGTATCAGAAAATTGTATCATTTATTTTTGCTCAACGCTAGGGGATCTAGTAAATAGTAATGACGAAGATCGAGATTTAATTTGGTATTACGAAATACAGAGAGTAACTAGGTAGCATCGAAATGGATACGGATACAACACTGACACGAAATGTACACATGACACGGCATTACATGATATTTAGAATACTGGAGACTTTCTTTAAATTTATTAAAATATATATTTTATAGTTATAGACGTACACTTTTATTTTTGTAGAACTTTTTTTTTTTACAGCAGTAAAGAAAGGCATACCTACATAATGTTCAGGCATTATATGCCCTTATTACACTCGTAAGTAAACATAACTACGATAAAACAATTAAGAACTAGCAAAAGACAGTGACGGGAAGCAAAATCAGGTTGGTGGAGTACGAAAAAGTTGGGGCGAGGCTCCTTATCCATGTCCCGCAAGCATCTAAAATCTCCTGAAAGCCCCCGATGCGAGTGAGTAGGGGAGCGACGATGGCGTGGTGTACTTACGCCACAAGAGCGTAGAAATGAATGGTGGAAAACAGACAAAAGGCTGATTCCGATGGAGTATGGACTCCTACACCAAGACAAACGAACTCGACTATCACACGACCGGCGGATCAACAAACTCAGCACGCACACAAACCACATCAAGGAATACCCCTCATCCAATCTTCTGTCCATATTTGCTTTTAAGCAACGTCTACCGACGGATCCAACCCGAACCAGACACCAGTCTTCCTTAACTAGAACTGAAACCCCACGGATATCGGGACGGGACACCCGAGACATCGGTGAAGTGACAGCAATCGCCAACAACCCAAGGATACAGGGACAGGACACCCAAACCATCCTTGAATGAATGGCTAAAATTATTTGAACCAACATGAAACTACTTAAAGAAAAATTACACACCATAAGATTGCAAAAGAGACCACCGCATCCGACCAAACCAACACAACTACCAGGCCCCTACTCAACCCAACCGTGACACTTCACAAACCCAAACCAAAAAGAACCTTCCACCGTAGACTCGATCCAACCGGAAAGACGGACCCAACAATCACACGAAAAGCAACGATCACACAAACAACCAAAACTGGCAGGCAGACAAAGGGACCACACGAAAACCAAAACCAAACCACAATCCTCAAAGACAGCCTCCCGAGACCACAGCCTGACATGCAACAAGACCAACAGAGTCCACCGAAGATACAGACCCGAGACTCAAAAACAAAAACCAAAAAACCGGACAAGGGACAGACAAGGCAGAAAACCGATAGGTGGGGGAAATGGAGGGGATCACCAATCGGTCTCAAACTGCACCTGACGCAAGGGACTCACCAGACACCGGACCGATTGGTGGGGGAAATGGGGGGGATCACCAATCGGTCCCAAAACCGTCCCGACAAGCAAGCACGTCACAACAAAGGAAGGCATGACACCAACAACACCAACACCAACCAACAAGACAGAAAACTACCAAGGACAAAGGGCCTTACCAGGGGGTGGCGGAAGCGACGATGGGAGGGGGGAACACACCCTGACCGAGGATGCATGCAAGACCGGCGCAGACAAGCCGTAGAATCGGAGGAAATGGTGGCCATGTGAATCAACAACCTCGACGAACACAGCCAATCAGACAATCAACATGCCCGATCGTCAATCGCGCGACGGACAGAGAGCCACGGTGGAAGAAAAAGAGGGGAAGTGCCGATTTCGCCGGAGATAAGCCCAATGAAGAGCCCATCTCCGGCGAAAGGTCAGGAGAGAGAAAGGGAGGTAGTGTGTGGAAAGAGGAGGCGGCGGATCAAGGTAGAGATTTAGGGTTTTTTTGTGTAGAGAGAAATGGGAGAAAACCTAGAGAGAAGGAGTACTTATTTTTGTAGAACTATTTGATATTAAATTTAAATAAGTGAAGGTAAACTTACATAAATTATAACCCATTCCTATTTTCCACCTAAACTCATTTTCTAATATTGGTCTTTGACATCTCATCCCTCATCTAAAAAACATCATTCACGAAGCCATCTAACTGTCTAGGGTTTCCTAGGGCTCCGTCTTGTGTTCCTAGGGATCCGTCTCATTGTTGTTGATTTCTCCTTCGATTTCGAGGCTCCTCTCACGTCCTTTTCGTGGGATTGCTTCTTTCTTTGTTCTCTCTTTGTTTTCTTTGTTCTTTTTGCGGTTTTTGTTTCTTTGTTGTTTCGTTTTTGCACAGGTGCTAATGAGCAGTCAATCAAGGGGCCAACACCGGGAAGGGAAGGAGCCCCAGGGGCTGGAGGAAGATACTTTTGTCTGGGATGACGATGGAGGAGCGGTTGAGGGTAAGAATTCGCGTATTTTGATTGGGAAATTATGGTCGTCTAGGGCAATAAATGTGAAAGCTGCTGTAACTACAATGATTAACTTGTGGAACCCTTCGAAATCGATTATGGGAAACGTAGTGGATGCGAAGGATAAGATTTTTATTTTCCGCTTTGATTCTGATCGAGACAAGGCTAGGGTTTTGGAGGGCCAACCTTGGCATTTTGACAAGTTTCTCTGGTGCTTCAATGAACCGAATCATGCCGGAAAACTGACGGATGTATCCCTGACCCATTGCCCTATTTGGGCGAGAGTCTATGATCTGCCGTTGGCGGGTCGAACAAGCCCTGCAAATGCTAAACACCTTGGGGATATGCTGGGGTCTTATGTTGATGTTGAATTTGGTCCAAATGTGGAACTAGATAGGGCTATTCGTCTCAGAATCCTCCATGATGTTCGCAAACCGTTAAAAACTGGCGTGCCTATTCGTATGAAGGGAGGAAGAGTTATAAACTTTGAAGTTAAATATGAGCGACTTCCAACTTTTTGTTACGGATGTGGTCTTATCGGGCATGGAGAAAAGGACTGTGATGATGGTCCATATGAGGAGGAGGAACTAAGATATGGGGAATGGTTGCGTGCGTCGCCGTGGAAGGTCGTCAAGACTGTCAAGGAGGGTCATGGGAAAGCGGCAAGGGATTTGAGGGCGAGTTTTGATGCGTCGAAACTGCAAGACTCTGAGGATGCTGTAAATAATATGATTACTAAACTTCAATCCATTGCTATAGATTTCCGCAAGAAGAAGGTGGAGACTGCTGGGGCTAGCATGGCCACGGGTGGGGAGGAGATGGTGGAAGGGAATGAGAGCTTAGTGGAGCAGGAGGAGGTAGGGAGAGAGATTGATATGGTGGGTCAGGGGAAGGGGGAGGAGGAAGGAGACAGAGGAGGGCAGGGGGGCCAGAAGGATGTGACAGGGGGCACAAGTAGGGAGTTATCGAGGAGAATTGAGGGTGGCTGTTATGGGGAAGCTGGGGAGTGTTTTGGGAGTAGTGCCAATACGGGGTTGACTACGGAAGTTACTGGAGGAGGTGATGGGAAGGGGGGAATGGGGCAGGGCCGAAAGTGGAAGAAGCAGGCTCGCAATGAAGGGGCAGGAGGAGAGGGTGCGGGTGGTCAGAGAGTGGTTTTGAATGCGGAGGGGAAACGATACAGGGAGGATATCGAGGATGGAGAGTTGTCCAAACGATCGAAACTTATGCTAGACGGGGGCGTCTTAATACCTGAGGCGGAGGTTGACGGGTGTCAACCCCGCCGGGCCCAATGAATATTCTAAGTATCAATTGTCGGGGCTTGGGCAACCCCGACTCTCGAAGTGCTCTCCGTGATCTTGTGCGGAGGGAGGCCCCGGCCATGCTTTTCCTTTCTGAAACAAAATTGTGTGGTCGTGAAATGAGGAAGGTGCGTGAGAGTTTGGATGGTTTCTTTGGGATTGAGGTTGACGATGGGGCGTTCGGGGGCTTGGCTTTCTTATGGAGAAAGGAGGTGGATTGTACCTTTATATCTTCGTCTGTCCATCATATTGATTTTCACGTTAGGGGGGAAGAAGGGGAGTGGAGGATCACGGGATTTTACGGTTGGCCGGCTGTGAATGACCGTCATCTTTCATGGGATTTGTTACGCTTGCTTGCTCGACAATCTACGCTGCCGTGGATATGCCTAGGGGATTTCAATGAAATTTTATTCTCCACTGAAATGAAGGGAGGGAGCAGATCTCAGAGGCAGATGAATAATTTTCGAGCTGCAGTGGATGAGTGTGGTTTGCGGGATGTGCCGTGGGAAGGGTATAATTTCTCTTATGACAATGGACAAGCTGGGGAGGCGAATCGACAGTGTATGCTTGATAGAGCGCTTTGCACGGGGTCTTGGTCGGACCTCTTTCCTTATGCTAAGCTGCTATATCGCAATCGGGAATGGTCGGATCATGCTCCTATCAAATTGGTACTCAATCATAAATTTTACGAGGAGACAAAGGCGAGACCATTTCGTTTTGAGCAAATCTGGGTGGGGTCCGAAGGGTGTGAAGATGCGGTGATAAGGGGGGTTGAAAAGGGGAGGGGAAATCTTGTGGCGGTTTTACGGGAATGCACAAGGGAGCTGAAAGCTTGGAAGAACACGAGCATCAAACAAATTGGACGGAATATTGACAGGAAACGGAGGCAGCTGGAACAGCTCAATGAAGGAATTAGGGATGAGGAGAGTGTGGCAAGAAGGAGGAAATTGGTTGCGGAGATATCCGATCTGAGGAGGCAAGAGGAACAATATTGGAGACAGCGGTCTAGAGCGCTTTGGCTGCGAGACGGAGATAGAAACACGAAATTCTTTCACACTAGAGCGGGGGAGCGGAAAAGGAAAAATTATATCGCGAAGCTCATTGATGATGATGGGGTTGTTCGTGTGGGGGAAGAGGAAGTTGGGAAGGTTGCTGTTAATTACTTCGAAGAGTTGTTTCGCTCGTCGAATCCGAGCAACTTTGATGATATTTTTGACGGGTTTGATCGAAGAGTGACGGGCCCTATGAACCAGATTCTACAGCGAGACTATAGTGATGAAGAGGTTGTTGATGCGCTCAATCAAATGCACCCTCTTAAGGCTCCGGGTCCAGACGGTATGAATGTACTTTTCTATCAAACTTATTGGGATACCATTGGACCGGCTGTGCTTGATTCGGTTTTGGCAATTTTACGTGGTGAACGGTCTCCGAAAGAGTTTAATAAAACTAATATTGTGCTAATTCCAAAAAGAAAGCCCTGATAAAATTCGGGATTTCCGGCCTATTAGTCTTTGCAACGTTGTGTATAAACTGGCTTCGAAGGTCCTAGCAAATCGGCTCAAACAGTTTTTGGGAGAGATTGTCTCGGTGAACCAAAGCGCGTTTACCCCGGGAAGAGCCATAACTGATAATATAATGATAGCTTTTGAGATGTTTCACTATATGAAGGGGTTGAGAAATACGGATGGGTTCATGGCGATTAAACTCGATATGGCTAAGGCGTATGACCGTGTGGAATGGGCTTTTTTGGAACGGGTTTTGTACTCGCTGGGATTTGACAGGAGCTGGTCCGCGAGGGTTATGGACTGTGTGAAGACCGTTTCTTTTTCTGTTCTAATTAACGGGAGCCCGTCACGCGAATTTCGTCCAGCAAGAGGCCTTAGACAAGGCGACCCGCTTTCTCCGTATTTGTTCATTTTGTGCGCTGAAGTCCTTTCATTTCAAATGCGAAAAGCGGCTGAGACTGGGTCGATACACGGCATACGAATCAGCATGAATGCACCGGCTATCTCTCATCTTCTTTTCGCTGATGACAGCCTTTTCTTTGTTAAAGCCACCGAGGATGAAGCGGATGCGGTGTCGGATGCCTTAAGAAGGTATGAAACGGCGTCGGGACAGCTAGTTAGTCTGGAGAAGACCACCGTCTCTTTTAGTAAGGGTGTACCGAGGGGTAGGAGAAGTACCATTGCAGATAGGTTGGGTATTGTGGAGGTCGAAGAGCAACATCGCTACTTGGGACTTCCAACGGTTGTGGGTCGTTCTAAAAAGGTTCTCACGGACATTCTCCGTGATAAACTTAGTAAACGGCTGCAAGGATGGCGCGGGAAAATCTTGTCTAGGGCAGGTAAGGAGGTTCTTTTAAAGGCTGTGGCCAATTCACTCCCTACCTATGTTATGAGTGTGTTCAAAATTCCCGTCAACTTCTGCAATGAGCTTCGGTCACTGATGTCTCGGTTTTGGTGGAATCACGAGGAGGGGAAAAGGGGTATTAGTTGGGTGGCCTGGAAGAAGTTATGTCAGCCGAAAGGAGTGGGGGGCATGGGGTTTCGGGATTTCCAGCAGTTTAATCTTGCGTTGCTTGGAAAACAAGCGTGGCGACTTGTAACGGAGACGGACAATTTATGGGAACAGGTTATGAGAGCCAAATATTATCCTGATGGCGAGTTCATGGAAGCGCAGCTAGGGGCAAACCCGAGCTATACATGGAGAGGATTGATGGAAGCAAGGGGCGTGTTGGAGATGGGGATGAGGCGGAGGATTGGGGATGGGAAGCTGACGAGGGTGTGGCGTGATGCGTGGTTGCCTGAGACCCATACGGGTCGGGTTATATCGCCATGTGCAACTGGGAACGAGAACATGAGAGTGTGTGAGCTGTTCTCCGAGCAAGGTAGCTGGAATGTGGAACGTGTTTCGAGCTTATTTTTGCCTTTTGAGTCGGAACGTATTCTTAATATCCGAGTGAGCGATCTGCGGCCCATGGATATTTGGTATTGGAGGGCGGAGAAGGACGGGATGTACTCTGTTAAATCGGCCTATCGACAACTAGCGGGAGGGGATGGTATGGAAGTGAGTGGGTCCTCAGATAGAGTTAGGGAGATGTGGCTGTGGAAGAGGCTCTGGAACGTCCCGGTCTGGCCCCGAGTGAAGCTGTTCTTTTGGCAACTGTGCAGTGAAGCGCTAGCAACAAGAGCGAATATCGCATCCCGGATTCGAGGTGATATCTCTTTTTGTTCTTTATGTAATTCTTCCTATGAAACGAGTCTTCATTTGTTTAACAATTGTGGGGTTGCGCAAAAGGTGTGGGAGGGGCTCGGGATAGGAGGTGAGGATGGAGCGAGGGAGTGCGAGATAAGAGATTGGGTGGAAGGGAGATGGAGGGAGCTCGGAGGGAGGGAACACAAGCTTTTCATGTGGGGTTGTTGGGCGATTTGGGAGCATCGAAACAAAGTTATATTCGACGCTAAGGAGGTTGACCCTTGGGTGATTATTAGACGGGTGAGAGATGTCGTAGCAGAGCTAGAAGGATCGGAACAGGAGGTGAAATGTGGAAGGAGGAGGAGGAAAGACGGGATGAGGGATGAGGAGGGAGGCGGCTGGCAACCGGCACCTTCGGGGTGTGTTAAAATTAACGTGGACGCGGGGGTGAAGGAAGGGGAAGGAGTGAGCCTGGGCATTGTGTGTCGGGATGATAGGGGGGTGGTTTTGTGGGGAGTTTCTGTCGTGCAGGATCACATTTGGGAGCCGCATGTGGCGGAAGCTGTAGCTGTGTTGGAAGGTGTCAAGGAAGCGAAGAGGCAAGGACACCGGGATATCGTGGTGGAGAGTGACTGTGCACAAGTAATTGAAGCGCTCAACAAGAAGCTCACTGGCCGTAGTTCTTTTATGCTAGTTTTAGATGATATTTTAGATGTTAGCGTGTTTTTTAATTCTGTTGTTTGGTTGTTTTCTAGTCGGGTGAACAATTCCGTAGCCCACGCTTTAGCTCATGTTTACCCTAGGATTTCTGGTAGAACGGAGTGGTCGAGTGTCTTACCACCGACTGCGAACGATGCTGTTATGTTTGATCTTTCGTTATTAAAGTAAGCCTTCGGGTTTTCCCCTCAAAAAAAAAAAAAAAACATCATTCACCCTCAACTCAACTCAACTCATTTCCCCATTAAACTCCCTCTATAAAACAACACACACCATTCACCTTTAATTTAAATCTATTACACTTTAGACCCAAAAAAAAAGTCTACTTTCCCATCTGATAACTACAATGAGAACAACTTGGCAAAAAAAAAAAAATGAGAACAATAATAGGCTGCAACTAATGATTAAAAAATTGGTTGCGACAATTAGTAGCGGATTCAGAAAATTTTATTTGTGACTTCCATGAAAAATATAACAACCATTTTGCGTGTAAAATAATATTAATTTACTTTACTAAAAATTGGACTAAAAAAAAGATGAATGTGTCACAATGGTAATAGCAAGTATATGTGCATCAAGAGGTCATGGGTTCGAGCCTCAAAAACATTTTTAGCCCGCGGAGATGGAGTCTAGTGGTTAAAACTTGGGTGAAATTCCCAGGAGACCCACGTTCAAGCCTCACCAAAGCAAAATCTTGTTGGTCATTATTGACCTGAGTCAATGCCTAATAGATTTCGAGCCTGTTGCCCTCAGGTGGCTTATGGCCTACCTGGTATACGTGGTTTGTAGGCTATCACCGAAGGTAGCGGCTGCGGGTTTTCCCGTCACTAAAAAAAAAAAAAATAAAAAAAAAAAAATAATTTCCGTTAGCGGTGTCGGGTGTTGCTCTGCCAGTGGCGACAATTTGAAGCTGTCCATCACGTACACTCGTTTCCCACGAGGTACACTTGTGAACAAATAAGATATGATCGACTTTATAATGTCTTCATTTCTACCGTTGTATTCAAAGCTTTACGATGGAGTCGTCCAAATTTGAGGTGAAAATAATATCAACCGAAATCGTAAAACCATCATCACCAACACCGTCTCATCTCCGACACTTAACACTCTCCTTACTCGACCAAAAATACGCCCCTCTTACTGTGCCCGTTCTTTTACTTTACAGCGGCGCTTCCAATAAGGAAGCGCAGTTGGATATTACTGTTCTCAAGACTTGTCTTTCAAAAACACTTTCCTCCTTTTACCCTTTGGCCGGTCGATTTCAAACATGGGCAAGTATCGTTTGCAACGACGAAGGGATACCCTTTGTTGAAGCCCAAGTCAATTGCCCCATTTCCGATGTCCTTAACTCGATATCATCTTCGACTGTTGATTTACGGTCTTTTTACCCACCTAAGGACAATTTAATCGTTTCGGGGATTAATTTAGCTATTCAGGTCAATGTGTTCAGTTGTGGTGGGTTCGCCATTGGGTGGTACCACACCCATAAGGTCACTGACGGAACCTCAGCCGCTACCTTTTTCCGCCACTGGGCTGCACTCGTAGCCCAACGCTACGATGACAAAGATCTGACCAAACCCGACTTCATCTCTGGCCCGACCGCCTTCCCTCCCGTACCCGAAGAACAGCCACTGCCTCTGCCTATCTCCCCAAAGCCAGAATTAGACGACAAGAAAGAAGAGACGAAAGAAGAGACGAAAGGGGAGAAAAAAGGATCATGGAGTTTCCTGTTCAACAAGCAGATAGTACTTCGGAGCTTCGTATTCAAAAACAAATCAATAACCGAAATGAAGGCCAAGTCGGTAAGCGACCGTGTCCCGAATCCAACCCGATTCGAGGCATTGGCAGGGTTTCTCTGGAAATCAATATTGTCCGCTTCGCAGGACGAAGGAAGAACAATGCTGAACTTCCCTGTCAACTTACGAGCCAGAACAGAGCCGCCGCTTCCAGTAGTATCCATGGGTAACCTTTTCGAAACACTCCACGTTCAATCCGAAAGAACAGCACAACTCCCAGAACTGGTAGCGAAAATCCATGAATCAATAACCAACACCAAGAATTTAGCAATGGAATATCAAGGTGAGAATCGAGGCGAAGCTAAAGCTAAACACTGGAAAAACTTCATTAACGGAGTTTTCGAGTGTAAGGGAAAAGATGCTTATGTGATTACACCATGGTGTAAGTCTGCAGGGTTTAGTGATGTGGACTTCGGGTTCGGGTTCCCGAAACGGGTTGTTCCGGTTGATGATATAGTGAATCATAATCAAAGGAATACGATATTTTTGACAGACGTTAAAGATGAAGAGGGAGATGGGTTCGAAGCATGGATGTTTTTGGAGGAAGAACCTATCAAGTTTTTGGAGACGAACAAGGAATTTCTTGCATTTGCTTCCCCCAACTTTTAGAATTATTTTCTGAAATACTTGTATGGTTTAAACCCAATGTAGTCGCTGTTCGTTTCAAACTATTTACAAATAATGGAGACAAATAATGAAATCATTGAGAGTATCGTTAAAAAAAATAAAAGTATTATGATTTATGTATGTTCGGAAGATGAGTTCTACATATGATCATAAACGGAGACAAAATACAACAGAGGGCCTATATAAAGAACCCTAACAGTGATTGACAGAAGATGAAGCGTCGAAAGTAACACTCTACTCTTACATAAATTTTACGCGTATGTAGATATATACTGATCAGATACGCTCCGAGAAGACTTCATGAGTTGAAAAGATCAATATTCAAATTGAATGAATAGATGAGAAAAAAAGACTTAACAAAAACTTACAGCGAAGAGACTCACAAAATTAGCCAATAGGCTCTGAAACTATATTTCTGGCTTTTAGCAAATCAACACGTCAGCAAAAGATCGCTTTTCTTCTACAGCAAGGCCTTTGGAATCTGGTTTGGAGCCTAATGTGTAAGCACAGCTTGTGATCAGACCAGAATCCTCAAGGCAGCGTGAATACTCAAGGCACCATGATGAATGTGCGGGTGTCTTCAGTGAGTTGGCCCTCTGTTCATGTGACGCCTATGGATTGTATCCTGTGGTGAAGCAAAGGCGGAAAGATAAAGGATCTATTAAGAATTTGGATACTATGCTACTGGCATTCTGGTACCAAGGTCGGACACAAATGAACATTCAAGTGTCGGAGATGGTGTGACTCAATTTTTCAGACAAAGGGGCCGTCCTAAAAATCTAAAATGCGACTACAGGTACAGGACAGTGAGGACACATTAAAAACAAAACGCATGGTTACAATAAATCTCTGTTATAATATTAAAATGGAGAAATGTGGCTTGAAATATTATCAATTAAATGCTTCATACACGGTCTCTTCCTCGACTTTCGTCAAACATGCCTCCCTTTTTGGCTCTTTTAGGATACGTGCTTGAGTAGCAAGGGTAAGATCATATTCCACACCCCACTCCTTAAATGTCGTGTGGATTCCTGGTTGCATCCCAAAAGTGAAGAGTCTAAGTAACACAAAAACATTGTAGGTAATGATGGAAGCCGCACCCAATACCTTTGGTGCAGACTGGATAAAACCCCGGGGATACGTGATAGTTTCCACAAGTACACAACGCACAGCAAGTCGCTTATTTTCCCTTAGAAAAAAATAGAAAATGAGTTTTGGACTTTGGAAACAGAAAAAGTTGCAAAATAATTATCGCTCCTATTTATTTCCATTAATCCTTAACATCATCTGATAGTACTTAACAAACATGCAAATTCATGTGATTGGGTGATACTAATAGTAAAGTAGACATGCATACGGCCCAGCATCAAAGGTTAAATATTATTACCATATCGAACTCAAAAAGGAGCCTCTAGAGATTCATCCCAAACTTCAGCACTTCCATTAGAAGCTTCTTCAACGTCCTCTTCCATTGAAAGCCTAATGTACTCTCTATGTGCAAATCGATCCCATTCCGTCAAGGTTGGATTCTCCCTCTCCTGTTCAGAACATGAGTGAAAAAACCAGCAAGCAAGAACCTACAAGTAGTTTGTTTTCTACTTGCAGTAATAATTGACAAGGAAAAAATAATGTCATTCTACCTGGCGAATAAGGAAAGGATCGCGAGTTTCAAACGCCATGAACTTATTTAGGTTAAAGAGTATGTTGAAAACATTCCCTGAAAGTTTACTCCCTTTCAGATCACGAATTGTGACAAAACTCCCATTCTGAAAAAGAAGCACAAAACAAGTCAAAACAATAATATTGGATTAATCAGCTTGAAATTTGTAGAACTGAGCGGGAACGTGGCCGGCAGAGCGAAAAAAGGTACAGCGCAACAAGAATGATTTTTTAGAAAGAATACCGGCTAAGCTTCCGTAACACATCCCCCTTTTCCTCTTTCCCATGTATGAACCAAAAGCCCCCTTAAAAAGAGTGGCAAGGCTCAATAGACAATGATATCAGGAGTTCAGAGTCCATAAAATGGAATAGAAAATCAGGACACAAAAGCTACACATCGTCCCATTTATATCTATAACCAAGTTAGTCCAGGATATGACTATATTTCAGCAAAGTGAATTCAAGCACTGCGTAAAAGACAAACCTCTGGTTTAATCATGTCGATAATCTGGCATAAGATATCTTCGAAAACTACAGGCTCCTGACCCATGCACTCCATACGATGCAACTGCTCCTCATAAAAGAACTGCATCTCATTCCTTGTTATAACTCCATTGCCATCTAAGTCTACGCACTTAAACCTGTGGATTAAACAGAAATCAGAGATAGGCAGAAAGCCTGATAAAAAGGCACATTCAGTTACACTATAATGCCTACATATCGGTATGGTAACAGATCACAAGAAAGGGTCATTTTCTCTCAAAAACACACCAGTATTCAAGGCTGGGTTCTGATGATTTGTCCTCCTCTGCCAGTATGAAGTACACAAAATCTTCATATCCCATCTTGCCTTCAACAGTACTTGTGAACTTTCTTGGAACCTGGTATAAGATTTTGAAGCACAAAATATCATTTACTGGAAAGTGGAAACTACCCAAAAAAACGATGGAGGGCAACTACTACACAAATTAAGATGAAGGATAAAGATCAGCAACTGACCAATTACCTGTGAAAAAATTCTATCAACAATCTTGTAGGTAAGTGCATGGTTCCCGTATCTGATTAGGTTCTCTTTGTCAATCAAGAAATCATGGTCTGTATCCAACTCCCAGAACTTGCAATATATCACGTAGAAGTGCTCATATGAGAAGTACCTAAACATTGAATCAGAAACACAAGGAGACAACTCTCAGAAAGATAGGAAAACTAGGGTGGGTCGTTTTTTGATGAAAGGGAGCGCACGCACACACACACACAAAAAAACACAAGGAAAAACAACTCTCGGAAAGATAGGAAAACTAGGGTGGGCCGTTTTATGAGGGAAGGAGCGCGCGCGTGCACACGCACGCACAACCATTCAACTACTAAGTTCCTTTGAGCTCTCTATTACTCCCCTAATAATTACTCCCATCCCAAGTGACCCCCAAAGTTCTCTAACTTTGCTCATCTATTTTCCAAATGTAAATTCAGTTACAAAATAATTGTAAAACGGTTCACTCTAGCATGACCAGTGGAATCGGACTGTAATATAGCAACTATTACAGCTTAAGTTGGGTAGAGTTGATAGGGTTTGACATCTGAAGTCAGTTGAGGCTGATAAAATTGAAACAGAGATAGTTAACAAAATCAATCCAGGAAAACAACTTTAAAATATACTAAAAATTGAAACTTAAGAGGCTCTTTGGCATTGTTTCTCAAAAAGAGTTATTGCTTTTAAAGAAGTTTTTTTATAAGTTGTTATTGTTGTTTATTGCTCATCTATTTCTCCAAATGTAAATCCAGTAACAAAATAATTGTAGAACGGTTCATTCTAGCATGACCAGTGGAGTCAAACTGTAATATAGCAACCATTACAGCTTAGGTTGGGTAGAGTTGATAGGGTTTGACATCTCAAGTCAGTTGAGGCAGATAAAATTGAAACAGAGATAGTTAACAAAATTAGTCCAGGAAAACTACCTTAAAATATACTAAAAAATTGAAACTTAAGAGGCTGTTATTGGCCTTGCTTTTAACAGGAGTTTTTTTATACGTTGTTTCTTTACAAAATTGTTGTTTGTCCCAATTTTTTATAAAACTATTTTTGTCTATTTATACTTGTTTGGCATAATTGATTTTAAACAAGTTTTTCATTTTGTTTTTAAATACTCGTATTATTAAACCATGACATTAATCATCTATGTATACATTTGGAGAAAAAATATCATACTAAAAATCTCTCACGAGACCATCTAATGTAATAAGCAATATGAGACAATTGTATAAAAAGGTACCAAAAGTCCGTAATATAGATGACAATGAAGGGTGACCATCACGAGCTCACGAGTAATGGTAAAATAGTAACTATCATTGAGAAAATGATTATTATATAAAAAGCAACTGTTCATCCTTCAAATGGGTACAAAGAATATATATAAGCGATCGTTAGTATATTCACATATATACTCCATGAGATATGTAAGTATACTTTCAACCTTCAAATGGGTACAATTGTACAATGCATATTAATAATTAAAAGTATAAGATTGGCAAAACAATTATGTGAGACTTACAGCCTTATCCCTTATATGAAATTTTGTGAAGAGAGAATTAATTTATTATGGGTTACATGATCAAACGTCAAATGTGTAAGTGAAGCAAAAAAACATTCATGATAATAGGTATACAAATAAAAATGAGTTAGAGAAGATGAGAAACATAGGATAAAAGCATCAAACTGGTGCTTCTACTTTTGAGGGTCAAAAACTGATTTTGAACTTTTTATAAATATAGTTTTTACGTTGCAAACATTGTGTGCGGCTAAAGTTTAAGCTTTTAGCCAATAAAGGCACTTCTAAAAATTAGGCCAAACACATAGTCGAAAACAACAATGAACCATGCATCCAAAAACCTTCGTTCACTGAATAATGTTCTATATCCAAGACCAGCCATAACTAACAAAGAACCTTCTAACTCGATCAAGATATGGAGTTGCAGCTCAAGTTTAACACCATGGCACAAAGCATAACAAGCATAATAACTAAAAAACTATGTTGATGAAGCTAACAGGGATTCATGAGGTTTCTTCTGGAGAAGAATTATTAAGAAAAGTAATGCTGAGGACACATGCAATATACGAGGAGTGTGTGTCTCTACCAAATTTTCAAACAGAGAAGTCCATACATCAGCAACTTCGAAGATAGAATAGTTAACATACAAGTTATCAAGTTCAACAAAGTTCAGATTACTTGAGTATCAGCTCATGTTTACCTCAGCACTTTGTTGATATCCTCTTCTTCATCAGCATGTTGCATAGCAGCAATCAAGTTCCCACGCTTCAGCTCCCTGAGAGTAAGTTTACCATTTCCCGCTCTATTAATGTAGTAGAAGATTCTATATATTACAGTCTCCGCTGTCCACCGTAAAGAATTAGCCATTAAAAACTAAACTTATTACAAAGGAAACACTCTAAAGGTTTACAGCAAAAGTAACACATTCGGAGCCCAACCTCTGCTTGGGTCACTAACTAGCTTCTTGATTGGATTCCAAGAAACAAGGCCAGTTAATGTCTATGGATAAAAACCTAACAATTCCTAATCAAGAGAAAAAGAAACCGGAAACAAGCCACAGTTGAAGCTCGTACAAATCATATGATTAAATAGCAACAGTGGATACATACCATATCTGTCCTGAAACTCCGGGGTGTTTTGTAAGAATTCCAATCCAGAATGGGTAGCCAAAAGTTCTCGGATAAGAGGCTTAAAGTCATCCTACAAAAATAACCAATGGACAATTTGACTGAACAGGATGCAAAGAGGACATGTGAAGTGAAAATGCTAACTTAAGGAGTCAACTTCGAAACATATACGGAAAGTCAAGATAATACATGACACGCACGGAACCATTATATACCTGCGTCAGAAACATGTTGTCTGGCTGCTTCATAATAGTAAAAATTTGTGTTGCAATGTCCACAGTCAAGAGATTGTCATTGATCCAGTAATCAACAAATGCATCCCTGCAGATGAAATATATCATCATATAATTTACTTGCATAAAAACACATGGGCCAATATCCCAGCACAGCCTTACACCCAAAAAATAAAAATAAAAATAAACGTTAATAAATGACATGTCCAATAGCAAAGGAGGCAAAATGCATTTTCTATTCCTGTTGCAATCAAGAAAAGAAAATTCAGAAGCATCAAGCAGGTTCATGGCAAAACAAATGCACACAAAACACAAAGACCATAATAAGATGATCAGGCAGCTAATTAAGTTCATTAACTAGACAGCATGTTAGGATAAGGAATGCTTCCTGCATAAAATCAAAAACTAAACTAGATGTAAAATATAAAGAAAAAAAATGAACCAGGAAACTACACAAAAAAATGGAGTCTTGATTACAAAAGAATTTAGAACCATCTAACATGAACTGCTACAGCGATTCATAGAAAAAAGGATTGAAAGACAGAAAAAAAAAAAAAAAAAAAAAAAAAAAAAAAAAAAGAAAGGTAGCTTAAAAAAAAGGGAACGATATAGGTGAGGCATGAAAAAACTCAATGATACTGCTACAGAAAAGAAAGATCAAAAGAAAAAGTCGATTGTTGTAATTTACACCCTACAGGGAGACTCGTGTCCCGTTGGTCAAACAACATTGTCACTGTTTAACATTCTCAGCCACTATCTTTTATTGTTTCCCCTCTCTTTACCCTTCCTTTTATCCATGTGTTTATATATTTGGCTTCCATTTCTGGCAAGGAGAAGACTCCCAAATGGTAAGCAGTCCTCGTAGGTAAGAAGCTCTTGTCTTTTTCTAAACATCTAATGAATCATCAAATAGTCCCGTAAGTTGTCAGCACTAATATCACCTTGAAAGAATCAACTTCTCACTTATTTTTTGCCAAGTACAAGAGGATACTGATAAAATGATACTAAAGGGGTGACTCCATGTAAAATACGGTTTCCAAGGGAATGACACCTGTACACCGCTTTCATTGTCCAAGCAATCAATCATGGCTTGATGTGAATGACTTTTTTTCCCAGAGCTTTACCAAATTCCACGCACAGTTCTGCAACGGGGACTCTTTGAATCAAATGACGACCGTAACAGATGTAAGCTCAATCCAAAGGAAAAATTGATGAAGCTTTACAGAATTATTACGAAGCTGTGACTATAAATCGACACCTACGATCGAAGTTATATACTCTATAGTATAGGCCTTAGTCACACAACAGTGGGGAACATATGAAAGCTTTAGAATATTACTTTACAGAAATAGAACCGATCAGTGATTCAGCCAGTTCCGTACCAAGCAAAGATAAAGCACAGAGTCTAGCTAAGAAACTTTTACAAAGCAGAAGCTACAGAGAACCACCATCCCAAACATATACTCTTTTCTACACTGTACCCACAAACATCAATAACACCTCGATCACAATACAGTCAAAGCAAGAGAATCATCTATCAGATCTCATGCAAACAAACTCCAACTCACAGCTCGATATAACAGATATATACCCCAAACGCCAAAAGAAATTCAAGCATCAAACAACCTACTGAACAACAACAGAACCAGCAACCAAAACACTCTATTGAACAAGAAAATTTGTGTTAAAATGACGTTTAGATTTTAGAATAAGATAACCAAGCAAACCATCCAAGCAACTATCGAGCTGAAGTTCCTGCTTGACACCATAATATTACAACCTAACATGTTAAAAAAAATACAAAAAAAAGCTCTAGTATGCAGCATTGCATGTACCCTACAGGCTGTTTCGGAGAGCCACTACTTTTGTGAATTTATCACCCAAATGCCTAGTTCGAAGACTGCAGAGCAAAATAATACAATTACTCAACAGGAAAGGATTTTTCAACTTGTCCCAAAAAATACAGATACATACGAGTTCCAACTGCTAGAAAAAAAAATAGTTCACAATATAAGACCAAAAAATTACAAACCAGCTCCACCGTGAAAACACTCAATTTTGCAGTACATACAAATTGTCTAGATAATAGATGAAATATACGTCTTCAAGTTCAGACACGTCAAAAAAAATTGAAACAGAGGCCACCACATTTATAATCTGAAGAATAATATGCGTGAAACGGAAACACAGCCGCTAACCAAACGGAACTGATACTTTCACACATTAAAACTGGGAAAAAAGGCTGCCAACAAACCAGCATAATTTACAACTACATTATCAAAAAAAGTTCAATTTATACCTAGTGACGAATCCTGCAGCATTGATATCAATCTTCTGGAAGAGGATGGGAGATAAAAAAGAAGGCAGCTTGCAAATTTCCTTCGTAATGACCTTAAACTCTATTACAAAATGGTCGTGTCAGAACTCTTATAAAACTTACAATGACGGAAGATACTCACATTTACGCACCATTCATTTGCAAGCCCTCTGTATGCCCGTAGAAAATTTGATTTATTCTAAACAAGCATCGCTCCTTCAGTTCCTTGCAGGGTGGACGGCCATTCTGGAAATAGAACTGTAAAGGCAAGCACTAAAAATTAAATCCTTGTACAGACTGACGATATGCGGAAAAGAATTTCCGATCATGTAACCAACATGACACCATGATGCTAATATGAAATATCAAAAATATCAAAATGAGACGATAAAAACCTGTGGTATGAACTCTTTCACGGTCTCACTCAGCATCTTTAGAGGACGTCCAAGAGAAGAAAGCCCATTATTCTTCTGTTTCATGATCCGAGGAGAGCCTGATGAGCTTCTTGGCGACAGTGGCGGTGCACTCCCGGCAGAAAACATTGATGGTACAGAGTTGGTGGCAGCGACATTTGCACTGGAAGCATTTGCAGCAACATTTAATGGATTCCCTGCCTTTGCTTCACTGACCAATGTTTTGACCTGATCATAGAATAGTTCTTCCATATTAAAAGCAACATATTTGTAGTTCAGACATGAACACAAATTATAGGCATTGAGACCAGAAGAAGATACTCAGGCGCAAGTGAAATGTACCAAAACTGAACAAAGCACAAGCATAAAGAGCCAAGAAGAGTCACAAATTTGCTATACAAGCAACATTTAATGGTGTACACCGAAACAAATAGTCCTAGAATATACAAGTATATACAAAGGAAAATCACTAGAACATTGACAACAATTATCCCCATTCCATATTTCCAATGGAGCCAAAGATTCATTACTCTTTGGTTTTGGATTATGATGGAATAAAGCAAAATGGCTCACTAAAGTGGCTATGCTTCTTTCTCTTGTGAAGTAGTGGTCCTTCGATGCAGTTTTTGACGCAATTTTCATCTTGGGTCATTCGGAAACAGCCTCTTTGTGTTGCTAACTCAAGGGTAAGGCTGCGTACATCCGACCCCCCCTTACCCCGCAATTTGCGGGAGCCATTGAGGCACTGGGGTAATGTTGTTGTTGTTGTTGTATTGACAACAATTATCCCCTCATTATTTGAGGTACCCAAAGGTATCTGTGGCAACTCATCGAGTAAGGCTCTGTAAACAATTATCCACATTAGTGACAGTCTAACAGAATGTTGCCACGTTGGTAACAGACAACTCTTGACGGAAAATATTTTTTCTTGACAAAGTCTGCCTTCAAACAGCCAAATTTTCTGACTGTTCAATATCAAAGGCCATTATTCCTGATGCCACCATCATTGCATGTGTCAACATCAATGTTCAAGAATACAAAGAATCTGATTCGAATTAAATAGGTGCCAACATGATGGCTGCTTATAACAGTTGTTCTTGGTAATAACGATATTTACAGATCTAGGTGCAAACTGCAGCAAGATGCAACAACAACAAGTGTGACTTGTGAGAACACTGTAGACTACAGCATTATATCAACTTGTCAAGTGTAATTATAGGCCCTCATACAAACCGTTTGAGGGTTGCAACACAGAAATAATCCCCCGTGCAATTCTAACTCCTGTCCAAGCCATCTGGAGTTTCTTGACCATTTGCCATCCATGTTTCTTAAGCATTCTCTAGAGGCTTTAACTGTATATCACAAAACAATTCCACGGTACTTGTAAACATAATTGGAAAACGGAAGAGCCATTTAATCACTTCACAACTAGGTAACCTCACTACATGGGGTAAAAAGAAAAGGAAATGTGATAAATTTTGAGCTTGTGGACCTTTCTTCTCATTGTAATGTTTTACGTAATCTATTTTCCTCTCTATTCTGAAAAATATAGTTGATAAGTTAACACCTCTGTGCCATCATGTGTTTGTGTCAGTTTCCTTACCATCCAACTCAGCTTCAACATGCTGTCATGCATGTATTATTCATTGAGGTTCTGACATGCTTGCAGGAAAAATTGGAAGAAGGCAACAATGAACCAGTTCACTCATGTAGTCACAGCTCACAAGCTTTTTCACTCATAAATCAATTTCGATTACTCGATTTCTCTAATGTACCAGCAAGTAACAGTACAGGTTGACAGACTTGACACTATGAAAATTTACACCAAGAGTCGTGATATTAGCTATCCCAGCAAGTCCCAGTTTAACAAGTCAAAGTAACTAATTATATTGTTTTGAGATCGAAGAGGAATTTTAAGCAGTGAGCTCAGTGACCTGCTACACGCTTGGCCAACGCCGTTAAATATATTGAACAACTTGATGGCAATCCATCTATCTTTTTATCAGTGTCACCAAGCAATGGTGCAGATTTGCCACATGCCCACATCCATAAGATGAAAAATCCCTAATCTTTGATGATCATGAAGGTTTCTGTTACCTTACCCTCTAAAGGAGTCAAGAGTTTTCGACGTTCCAGAAATTGTGTAATGAAAGGGTAGACAAAGAACGTCCTTTCGTTGTGGAACTCATGCCAACAAATTCATATTTTTAGTACGAAAATTCAACTTGAATCACCCTCCCACCTAATTAAAAGATAGATGTCACCCATCTTACGAGCACAATCCAGAACTGGCAGCTTGATACTATGCAACTGATAGCCCCCATCCAGAATTACGGATACATGAGTCTCAACAGTCAACACCCACGAGCATGATCAAAACCTATCAGCCTACAGATCCAGCTATCGAAGACGCCTGATGAACTTGTAGCTTAGGGGAAAAAACAGTGGAAAGAAAATCCTAAGGTACAGATACAAATCATACTGATTCGAATCTGGATACTATTTAGTTGGAGACAGGTTCGAGATATGCTGAGTAGGGTAGCAGTAGTTAGGAAGAAATAAAATTAGTAAAAAATTAGAATTAGTTAGCTGTTAGATTAATCTTAACTAGTAGATTTAATTATTTTAATGGTTGATTAAGTTTGTTTAGGAGTCTTGTTTGGAATATGTGTTAGCATAGGACGTTTTTTGTTAGCTATAAATAGCATTAGGTTGTATCTTAATTATTCATCCAGTGATAATAAAAAAAACACAGCTTGTGTGCAATTGGGCAACCCGGAATCGACGAGTTTTTACTGTTTGACGCGTTTTCAAGCTTTAACACGAGTTATAGTCAATAGGTCTTGACTACAATTCACCATTGTTCGGATTATAGGTCTAATCCGAGCAAATATCCCTCGCAAAGCCATACTCATTCCTCGACATAGTGAGAGACGAGCTTGATCCTTCGCTCCAACATCGTTTGTTATTTTAATCGCTTCCGTACTCGTATCACATACGATGTCCAATTTACCACAAACATCAAAATTGCCCCCAGCTGTGATGCTCGGACTCTTCACCTGACCCTGAGGATCCACTGGACAGGATCCGGACATGGATCCTTGACGGATCCTTCTATGAGAAATCGGTGTGAGAGTGTTGTTTTTAACCTCTGTTTTGTACAACAGCCCTATATCAAGAGTGATCTTGACATGAAGTTTAATGCTCTAATAATGTCTTCATTCATGTTAAACATGAAAAAACTACTTTTCCTTTCTTTTCTTTGACTTTTTTAACTAATAATCAATTTATTTTCAAAAAAATAAAACATTAGCCGAGTCCAAATTCAAATTAGGATCCTCGTATCCGAGTCCTTGTTTTTGAGATTTCAAGGATCGGACCCTCGGATCCGTGTCCGTGTCGGATCCTCGTATCCGAGTCCGAGCATCACAGGCCCCCAATACCCATGTTGGTACGAGGAACAGCCTCTCAGCACTAACAATTAGTGCTTCTAGACTACATGGAGAGGTCACCCACGGGAAAAGAATCACACCAAAAAGAACCATTTGGTTCCCAGTTCAGACAGACAGCCATTGACAACAGTCACTACACTGAAATAATAGAAAAGCATTCATCCAATTGAATGGGTTCCTTCTAAGTTGTATAGCTATCACACTTGACCTTATGAATATTAATGGCTTCCTGAAATATAAACCAGGGTTTCAAATAAACAAAAAACTGTCAAATCGGAAGGATTGTTCAATAGATATCAATGACATGGAGAAATCTCTATGAACACGCATGAATTAATTAAAATCCCTCCCAATCTCAGTTAAGCAGAAGTTCAGATCTTTATGCTAAAACAATTCAAAAGACATTTCAGTTATATAGAATTTGATTCAATATGATCCCATACGATACGTTCCATTTTGACATTGACTCAATAGAGAAATAAACTATACTGGCAATGCAAAATAATAGAGAGAGGTACGCCACAGGAGCAGCCATAAATAATTCTATAGAACCCTGCATCCTAAATAATTATCCAAACAATTCACAAAAAAGCTCCATTAAATATCCATACATATCATAGAAATATTTCAACCCCAAAATGAACTGAACAACAATATCTACACCCCAAGAAACGGATATAAACCACAAAAATAACAATACCACTACATCCTCAACCTCTAAGCCAACTCAACTTAAAACCACGTACTCCCTCCGTCTCAATCATTTGATACCTTTTTTATTCTATGTTTTTTTCTTTCCCGTGTAAAGGAGTCACAGACTCACAGGGGCGAATATGATGTTGATGAGGTTTAAGCTTAGGTCATGAGTACCACTCCTCATGACTTTAGCGGCTAAACTAAACTAGTTGATATCTGAACCTTTTTTTTAACTAAAGGTATACAATGCTAAAATATTAATCTAGAAAAATCTATGATTTAACATTGTCTAGAAATGTAACATAATAAGTTATGTAAGAATGCTCTAGAAAATTATAGAACAAAATAGTAAGGATTGGGTATTCTAGAATACTCCCATACATTACTATAAATATGGGAGTTGAGATCATTAGTAGTGTGTAGCTCATAAGGTCTCACCATATCGTCTCCCCCAAATATTATGTAATCATACAAATTCAACACATAAATAAAATTATCCGTGTTGGAAATATCGTGCTCACAGTACTTCCGCTGCCAAAATTCCAACAAACAAATGACGACGACGGATAGATTATCCAGTCCATAAACCACACAATAGAAGTATAGAACTAGTAGCATCCTAGCAGTTCTCTAATCACACTGGCTTGCTTGGAATTGGAGTAATTATTAAAGGAGTAATAGAGCTAAAATGAACTAAAAAATGGAGGGAAGGAATGGGGGTTGGAGATAGAAATGGATAGAAATGGGGAAATATAGTGTAATAATCACTCTATTAAGGGAGTAATTGTTCCCTACCTCTCCCCCAAAGTAATGCATTACCTCCATATGGAGGTAATAATTCCTCACTCACCTCCTCTTTCCACCCTCTACTACCACCACAAAGCACCAATCTCCTCCCATTTCTTCGTATTTTAGCTCACATTACTCCCTTAATAATTACTCTCATTCCAAGCAAGCCCTAAACTACAACTACCCTCTTCAATTTTCGCCCTTACGACGAAATGTAGAACTACAATGCACAATTAACCACTAAAACACAAACAAATCATTCACGAATACGAGATTATCACCTTCTAAATTGCACAATTAACCACTAAAACACAAACAAATAACCGATACGGAAACCGAAACAAACCAACAAATACATAAAACAACAAAATGCGAAAAATACCAGACGAATAGTATCATGAAGAGAAAGCCATTGTTCGAAAAGCTCTTGCGCAAGGTACGGTGTTGATTTCAATGCAAATGGCGAAACTTCTGGAAGCTGTAACGATTCCGCGTCTAATGATAACAAATCTCCATTGAAATCCATTGAATTATCAAAAAAATATCAAATTTTATTTACAGATGAATGAATAACAGCGATTAAATCAATTGTTAGTAATGATAACAATTGATGTATGGAAATGATGTTAGAGGAGATCCCCAGAAAAACCCTAGTTGAGAAATAAAGAGGAAAATTGGGGAATTGATTGAATAACATGAATTGATGGAGAAATTTCGAATTTGCGGAGAAAAGGAACAGAGAGGGAATGAAATCGAAATTGAAAAGTTAAAAAAACAAAAAAAAAAAAAAAAAAAAAAAAAAAAAAAAAAAAGCCCTTCGAATTTCAGTATTTTCTCGAATTCTAACATATATTTTCGATTTTTCGAGAGTATTGTAAATACCTATAAATAACCTTTTTTTTTTTGAAAGAAATACCTATAAATAAATTTGGTTGTTTGTTTGTTACTTGTTCTAACAGAAATTCGTACTCGTTCAATTTGGTTGTGAAATTTGTTTATTTTTTTTTTTTGACTAAACCATCCGGTAATCCGAACCATATTGAGCCGACTAATCCGGATTTCGGGGCGTGTCCAAGGATTACGGTATTTAAACCCCTCCCAATCGCAGTTGTGGGGGATCGATCCATGACTCCCTACCAAGTCACAAAAATTTACGCTACCACTGCGCCAACCAACGATTGGTATTGTGAAATTTGTTTATTGATAAGTGGATAATGAATCTATTGTTACGAGTACTTGTTATGGGGAACTAATAACCAGAAAATTTCTAAAGATAAGAGAGACAAGTGTTTATTTACGAGTATAGGTATAAGTAAGAGAGATATTTGAAGATTAGATTATTTGTGGTACTTGACTTAGTTTTGGAATATGTTTTGTAATTTTAAATAAGTGTTTACTTACGCAGTATGTAATTTTATTTATTGCATTACATTTTTTTATTGTTTTATCTCTCTCTCATTTCCCATCTCATGTCACAAAAGTAACAGAGGTCAGAGGATATATTGGGGAAATTGGTAATTGTTGAGGTACACGGTAGAATAATTCAAAAAACAACAATTCAAGTGGTAGAAGGAAAAGGGAGGAAAGTGAATAAAAGAATGGAGAATGGGAGGAAAAGAAGACGTGAAGCTGTAGTTAGACTCGACATGAAGACGTGATATTCAAAGCTAACTTATTTATAATTCAATCTAACATCTACGTTAATTTACTTTCTTTTTTTTACGGTAAGTAATAACTTACAATATCTCGAGCGGTCCAAAGTAATCTATTCGACTAAGCAACACCAGAAACCTGACTACCAAATCAAGTGTTACAAAGCCAACTTTAGGGATGAGGTAAACATAAAATAAGTAAGTTTACAACATCAAAGTAAGCTAAGTGTAACATCTACGTTATTAGGGTAGAGAAATAAGACCATGTTGGAGAGTAACATTATTTCGGTTGACTCCTCTATTGGTGGCGTAAACTCGAGTTCGTCCTTTACTTGTGACGACTTTTCTCTTTCTGGTATTCAAATCTTCTAAGGAAATCCTACGATTGTCGCTCCTAATTCCTGCTTACCTGTTTCTTTGGCGAATGACACGGCCAACACCTCTATTTGTTTCCAAGCCCATAATGATTCAAATGAACATCAGTCATTCCTTTTTTCAGCTTGTCCTAAGAAGGGTAAGATTTCTTCGTTTGGTAAACTGTCACGTGCCTCGCCTACACGTAGGCTTTGCAGGTACCCTTCTAATCGTCAAGTGAGTGAGAATAAGAGGATTAGTAACTCCAAGAAGAATCATAGCCAATAGGATGAATCTCCGAGACACAATGTATCTACTTGCTCTGCAAGTAGGTCTTTCTCCCGTAAATTTCTACGTCCTCGAGGCGTAAGTGTGTCTACTCTTGTTACAGGTACTCCTCCGAAGCCCAATTCACAAAGAAGAGAAAAGAAGTTTTCGCTCATTTGGCAACCTCAGATCGTCCCATCAAGAAGCCTTTTCTATTTGCCAACCTCATTCTTTGTTTAATTTCCTTTTCAAATAATGTAATAATAAAGTCTAACTCAGAGAGTCGGGTAGGTACTGTGTAAGGAAACTTTCTTTATTGCTGCAAAAAAAAAAAAAAAAAAAATCAGATCAACGTCGATACACGTAAGTTGGTAACTAATATATGTAGTTTGTGTAGGGACTATGAGGGGTATAATTAAGGTTTGATTCAATCGAGGTTCTAACTTTGACTCATGGTTCACTTCTTGTATACATAAGCTTCACCAAGATTGATTAATGTGTTATCTTAGAGTTCATGAGACTATGATAATGGTTAAATAACGTTGTTTTATTGTTGAATATAGTAATTTAGGTCATGCGGAAAATTTAAATTGGTGATTATGGATAAGGTATGTTTGCTTGTATTGCCGGAGATGCACAAATTTCAAAATAAATAGGTCATCCCAATCCGCCATGCAAACACCCAATTAGGCGAATATCTTGCGCTGAAGCCCGACGGGTGACTTGTTCTCATGTCTAATGAATTGTGTTGCCAAATGTCAATGCTCCATTCTCATCTCTTAAACAAGTGTTTAGAGGTTCGATTCATGACTCTTGCGAGTGAAAAAAGTCAAATTTGAAAGGGGTCAACCTATTAAATTGTCTTCAGTACCCCGAAGAAAATTGGCCCAACTGTCGGTAGGGAATATTCCTGATCAACACCACAAAAAATGCCACCAGGAGTTGCCTTTTTCCAAATATTATGTTTCGTTGCCAGTCTTTCACTATCACTCTAGTTTAAAAATAATATTTTTTTGGTAATTTTTAATTACTTTTACATACTCCTTATATCAATAGCGATGCACCACACAAAAGGCCATCCCAATTGGCCTAGGCATCAAATTTTATGGCACAACATGAACCTCTTCGCTGTTCCTAGACGAGACCATTAGGCACGGCAAGAGGGATGGTCCGTGTCCGTGCTACTCATTACCTCTCAACCTTGGTTGCTAGCGTAAAAAAGTATTGCCCCACAAGGTCAACACTACGGACAAACAACATTTCATATTTTGAATTACGCTGGTTGTCAAGCACCGGGCGCTAGAACCAAAATCAAAATCAAGAATTAAACGGAAATTCACTTGCAGACTAATGTCGTCTGATTACAGGTTCCAAACAAAACGTTGTGAAATATAACCAAACCTAACATAGCTATGGCCTACTTCCTCATTATCAACTTGCCGTTTAATGAAATCGGGAAACAAAGACTATATAAAACCCCTAACAGCCATCATCTACAACTCTACAGGAGATGACACAACAGAGTAACTGAGAAACTTACATAACCTAAACCGGACACTTCCTAAATATATATGTAGATACATATAATCAGATACGTTCCTTGAAGACATCATGAGTACAGAAGGATCAATATTCAAATTGAATGAATAGATGAGAAAAAAAAAAGGAGAGAAACCAAAATAATAAAAAACTTACTGTGAAGAGACCCCAAAAAATCTGCCAATAGGTTCTAAAACTAAACTTCCCGATTTTAACAAATCAACACGCCAGCAAACAACCGGTTTTCTTCTCCAGTAAGGCCTTTGGAACCTGATATGGTGCCCACAGAGTAAGTACTGCTAGTGATCGGGACCAGAATCCTCAAAGGCAGCATGATGAATGTGGTGGGGGTCTTCAGTGAGTTGACCTTCTGCTCATCTGATGCCTGTGTTGTGAACGGACTTGTATCCTGCAAGACAAAAAGGTTCTATGAAGCATTTGGATTTTGGATCCCTGGACTCAGGTACCAGGTTCGGACACAGGTAAATATCCAAGTGTTGGAAGTCGGTATGCCTACTTTTTAGACAAGGTGGGGAATTCTGAAATGAGGCTACAGATACTGGACCGTGAGGACACATCTTCTAAACAAATAACATGGTTACAATTTGAAATATTTGGTAGTTTAAGATACAATGGAGAATTGTTTGAGACTTGAGGCTCGAAATCAATAGAAATCAAACTAAATGCTTCAGACACCGTTTCTTCCACTACTTTTATCATGTGTGCCTCCCTTTTCAGCTGTTCCAGTATGTTATGAGTAGAGGGAGTCAGGTCATATCCCATTACCCAAATATTCAAATGTCGTGTACTCGTGTGGTTTCTGCGTTGTGTCCCAAAACTGAGGAGTAAAAGTAATCAAAGATTCTTTTTTTGGTGGCAGTGGAACTTACAGCCAGCTACTAACTTAGATACGAGGTAAAACCTCGGGTATATGTGAATATGTGATAGCCTAAAAACCACGCACACCATATCATTTCTTTTGTTTTCATGAAAAGAGAAATGAGTGGATTTCAAAAACAGAAAATGCTGTGAAATATCATTTCTTTTCCTTTAAGAAAAATAATTACTTTTCCACAACTTCAAATTTGCCAATGATCTTTCACTTCCAGACAACTGTTCAGAACTAAGCCATATATCAGCTATATACATTGCCATGATAGTACATAACAAACATACAAATTCATGTGCAACTAATAGTAATACCAAAACGCATATAGCCCAGCATCAAGGATTAGATATTATTACCATATCGAACTCAAAAGGGCGCCTCTAGAGATTCATCCCAAACTTCAGCACTTCCATTAGAAGCTTCTTCAACATCCTCTTCCATTGAAAGCCTAATATACTCTCTATGTGCAAATCGGTCCCATTCTGTCAAGGTTGGATTCTCCCTCTCCTGTTAAGAACATAAGAGGAGTTAACCAACAAGCAAGAACTTGCAAGTAATTTTTTTATACAATAAATGGAATAAATAATGTCGCTCTACCTGGCGAATAAGGAAAGGATCGCGAGTTTCGAACGCCATAAACTTGTTTAGGTTAAAAAGGATGTTGAAAACACTCCCTGAAAGTTTACCCCCTTTCAAATCACGAATGGTAACGAAACTCTCATTCTGGAAAGAAAGCATAAACCACGTCAAAACAATTATATTGGATTTATCACCTGCAAATTGTGAAACATGCACAACTGCTGCAGTCCGGCAAAAAAAAAGCACTAGGCATAGGGAAAAAATAAGAGAAAGGTTGCTGTTAACTAGTCTAGTTACCTAAGGTGAGTGGGAACCAGCTTGACTTAAACTCACATGATGCCAAATACAACTTTAAAATAGAAGGGACCAGAATATGGATAACAATATCATAAACATTCCTCTAACCCAATGATATCCCCACAGAAGAAGATGATATCTGCAGTTCACATCCCATAAATTGGAACAGCAAATCATGGCATAAAAGCAAAGCATCGAACCATTCATATGATATATAACCAAGTTAGTCCAGGATATGACTATCTTCCAGAAAATGAATTCCAGCACTGAGTAGAAGGCAAACCTCTGGTTTAATCATGTCGATAATTTGGCATAAGATATCTTCGAAAACTACAGGCTCCTGAGCCATGCACTCCATACGATGCAACTGCTCCTCGTAAAAGAATTGCATTTCATTCCTTGTGATAACTCCATTTCCGTCTAAGTCTACGCACTTAAACCTGCAGATAAAACAGAAATCAGATATCTGCAGAAAGCCAGATAGAAACTGTTTTACAATCATCAGCAAAATGATTAAGCTTAAAGGCACGCTCAGATACACAAAATGCCGGCGCGGTAAAATTTCATATGATGGGGTAATTATTTTCTCAAAGACACACCAGTATTCAAGACTGGGTTCCGATGATTTGTCCTCCTCTGCTAGTATGAAGTACACAAAATCTTCATATCCCATCTTGCCTTCAACAGTACTAGTGAACTTTCTTGGAACCTGGTATACAACAATAATATCATTAAATAGAAACTACAAAAAAAATAAAAAAGAGATGCCACTACTACAAAAAAAAAAAACTGAAGGATAAAAATCAGCAACTGAACCAAATACCTGGGAAAATATTCTATCAACAATCCGGTAGGTAAGTGCATGGTTCCCGTATCTGATAAGGTTCTCCTTGTCAATCAAAAAATCATGGTCTGTATCCAACTCCCAGAACTTGCAATATATCACATAGAAGTGCTCATACGAGAAGTACCTAACAATGAATCAGAGACGCAAAAGGGGAAAAATTGTTAAAAAATGGGAAAAGGAGGAAGAAGCCAGAAGAACATAGAGGCAATACAGTTATACAAGGATCTTCCACAGATCATCCAGCGAAGTAGGAGTGATAAAAAACTCTAACAAGGAAATCACAGTCTAAAAAAGATGGAAATAAAGTTAGCCGGTACCCCCTTAATAACAGCCACACTTGTTCTTCCCTATATAGACTATAAAAGACATCAATTTTACACCCTTTGTTGAGACTTGAGACACATTCGTAACGCTTGTTTTCGATTAGGATTTCATAAAGCAAATCCAAGTTTGGGTTGACGGCTGGCGTGACTGGACTTGAAGGCTAATGGAGAAAGGGTAGACAAGTCCAGTTTGAAACATATACTCCAAACCCCCTATCCCAGCCCTTGAAAAATTTCTACTGCCCTTGAAAACCTACCTCCTACACTCCCCTTCACCCTCCAAACTCTCTCCCATCCTCGAGAAACACTGCACCCAGTAGTTTTTGAGGTTAGGAAAGGGTTTTGAGGGTGGGGATACGTTTTACAGAGCGTATGGGGTTTTTAAAGGGTTGGGGTAGGTATTCTGGGATGGAGGAGGTTTTATGAGGGTAGGGGGAGGGTAATAAGTGGCGAGGGTAAGGAAGTAGTTAAGAAAATCAATCCAGAAAAACTAAGATAAATATATTATAATAGAAACTTAGTTGAAAACAATGAACCACGCCTCCAAAAACCTTGTTTAATGAATAATACCTAAAAAACCAAGACTGGCCATAAATAACAAAGAACCATCGTGAGTCAATAATAAAGAGACTCATGAGGTTCTTCTAGAAAGGATTACGAAGATAATGAAGAAATAACTTTGAGGACACACGTAAGATACAGGGAGCGTCTCTACCTATTCCACATGAAACAGAAAATCCATAATCATGAGCAACTTCGTGGATTAAATAATTAACATAAAAGTTAAGTGCAACAAAAAATGAGATTACTAGTAAATCAGCTCATATTTTACCTCAGCACTTTATTGATATCCTCTTCTTCATCAGCATGTTGCATAGCAGCAATCAAGTTCCCACGCTTCAGCTCCCTGAGAGTAAGTTGACCATTTCCCGCTCTATTAATATAGTAGAAGATTCTGTATATTACAGTCTCCGCTGTCCAAAAGCAAGAGAAGGTTTCAACATTAAAAGAGTAGCATAAAGAATTGGACATTAAAAACCAAGGTTATTACATAGCAAAACACTCTAAAGCTTTACACCAAAAGAAACACATTCAGAACCCAACCTGGCTTGGATCAGTAACTAGCTTCTTGATTAGATTCCAAGAAAGAATGCCAGTTAATAGCTATGAATTGAAACCCAACAATTCCTAATCAGGAGGAAAAGAAAACGAAAACAAGCTACACGCTGGTACAAATCATAAGATAAAATACAAACAATAGATACATACCATATCTCTCCTGAAACTCCGGGGTACTTTGCAAGAATTCCAATCCTGGATGGGTGGCCAAAAGTTCTCGAAGTATAGGTTTAAAGTCATCCTACGAAAGTAATGGATGAACAGTTAACAGAGCAGGATGCAAAGAGGATGCACTCTGACGCCGCAAAAGCTAACTAAAGGAATCCACTTCAAAACAACTATGAATGTCAACACAACACACATAACAAACAAAACCACCGGATATACCTGCGTCAAGAATACGTTGTTTGGCTGCTTCATGATGGTAAATATTTGTGTTGCAATGTCCACAGTCAACAGATTATCATTGACCCAGTAATCAACAAATGCATCCCTATAAGATTAACATATCAGTAGAATACTTGCATAAAAATCACATGGACCTAATAACCCAACAAAAGCTGAAACCTATTAGAAAATGTTAAAATGGCATGTCCAACTGGAAAATCACGTGAATGTATTTTCTATTCCCGTTTCATTAAACAAAAGAATATTCGCAAGCAGTTCTATAGCAAAACAAAAGCACGCGCCATAATTAACTGATTCACCATAAAGCATTTATCCAGTTAATCAACCCCAAAATGTGTTTACGATTTAAATTGTGCATTACAGTTTTTAACTATCCATCAAGCCAGCTACCAAAAGCCTCAGCCTACAGCACCATGCCAAACAAAGATAAAACAGAGTTTGAATAAGAAACTTTAACAAAGGAAATGCAGAAGCTAAAGAGATTCATCAATCCAAAAACATAATTTTTCCTACACCATACCCACAAAGGCCACAAACATCAATAACAGCTCGACCACAATAAACATTAACGGCTCCGTTACAATACAATCAAAACCAACAGTCATTTCTCAAATCTCATGCAAACAGGCTCTCACTGACAACTTCATACAGCAGATACGGATACAAGAGCACTAACCAAAAGGAACTTATACTTTCATACATTGTAAACCTAAAAAAGAATACTGTCAAGTGTCAACAAATCAGCACATTTAAAAAGAATATAAACTGCCATATTCTCAACAAAAATTAAAAAAATTACCGGGTGACGAATCCGGCACCATTGACATCAATCTTCTGGAAGAGGATAGGAGAGAAAAATGAAGGCAACTTGCAAATTTCCTTCGTAACAACCTTAAATTCTATTACAAAATGCAAAATTGATGTCAGACATGTTTTTAAACTCACAATGACAGAAGATATTCACTATTACGCACCATTCATTTGCAAGCCGTCTGTATGGCCGTAGAAAAATTGATTTATTCTAAACAAACATCGCTCCTTCAATTCCTTGGGAGGTGGACGGCCATTCTGGAAATAGAACTGCAGATGCAAGCTCCCAAAATTACATGCTCGCACAGGTTGACTAAAAATGGAAAAGAAACTTTGAGCGTGTACAAATGATAATCGACCTGACCACCATGATGCAATATCAAAATGAAACTATTCAAACCTGTGGTATCAACTCTTTCACGGGTTCATTCAGCACTTTAGCAGGGCGTCCAAGAGAAGAAGGCCCTCTCGGTTTCATGATGCGAGGAGAACCTGATGAGCTTCTGGGTGAAAGTGGAGGTGCACTTCCAGCAGGAAACATGGACGGTATAGAGTTGGTAGCAGCAGCATTTGCATTGGAAGCATTTCCAGCAACATTTAAGGGATTCCCTGTCTTTGCATCATTGACTAATGATTTGACCTGTCATAAATTAGTTTATACGTGTTAAAAGCAACATATTAGTTCTTCAGACACAAACAATATGCATCAAGACCAGAATCAGATATGCAGGAGAAATGAAATGTACCAAGTACTGAACTAGGCACAAGTAAACATAAAGAGCCGAGATCAATCACAAAACTGCTAAGCAACTTTTAATTGGGGTAACCAACTAAGTAGTCCTAGAAGGCCAGAATAAATATGTACAAAAGAAATAGTGGCAGCACTCTGGCTCATATTCTCCCTTCATCATTTGCAGTGCCACTCATTGAGTAAGGTGCTGTCGTGAAATCCATAATATTTAAAATTGCCAAGTAAAGGACAATAGGCAACTCGTTACAAATCATACTTCTTTTTGAGAAAGTTTACTTTTAAACAGACAACTTCACTGGCTGTTCAATAATCGATGGCCATTGTTCCTAATGCAACCATCATTGCATGTGACAATATCGATGTTTAATAATCCAGAGAACCTGGTGCCAGGTAAAACCGGTCTTAAGCCAACATGATGCGCTGCTTATAACAGCCGTTCTTGGTAATAATAAAATTTAATAATTTACAGAACTTCCAGCAAACAGAAGCAAGATGCCTTAAGGCTGACGACAAAAAATGTTCCTCCAACAGAATTCGTTCCTTCTAGGTTGCATAGATATCGCACTTGGCTTGATGAATATCACAATGTTCCCTTAGAACAAAAAGGAATTTCGAGTGAAAGAACACTGTCAAGTAGATATCCAAGAAATCTTCAATTGAAATCAATGACGTAAAGACAACTCTATAAATACAGTAACACACGTGTTGAGATCTTTACATAGATAACATGCGAAAAGACACTTCATCTTTATCGAATTCGATTTAATACAAACTTACGAACCCATCAAATACTTTCAATTTTACATTACACCACCAGAGAAATAAATTATGCTGGCAATGCAAAATAATAGAGAGAAGTACGCCACAAGGACAGCAATAAATACATTAATTAGAAAGCATCCTCTAATAACTACGTAATAATTCCTCAAAGAACATTCAATTAAATATCATCGTCATCATCATAGTAATATTCCTCAACCTCATAATTAATGAACAAATAATCTACACCCTGGGAAACGGGAGTCAAGATCCTTTGTCCCATTTGATGTCCCATCTGGCCATCTCCTGTACCATGCCATTCTCTCTTTGACACAGCATAGGAAATATAGAAATATACCATATACGTGTTTATTTGCTTATATATCAAAAGCAGGGCGAGCGCAAGTGTGGGACAGGAGACGGGGCATCATAATGGAATAGAGATCTTCACTCAAGAAACAAGAAAGGCAACAACTTTACAACGTCCCCGACCTTATAGCCAACTCAATTTGAAACCGCCTATAGTAACGACACTAATCCACAATTCAAATCGGCTTCTACCTAATCACACTAAACTACAACAAACCCCTCAATTCTTAGCTCTTGACGACGAAATCTACCACTTAAACCCTCTCCACAATCACATATTCACTGATAGATATTATTACCTTCTAACATCCATAATTAATTGAATTAACCACTAAACACATAAAAATGAACGGCGAAACACGATTCAAATCGGCTTCTACCTAATAAAAAGGTAAACAAATGATTGGGACGGAGGTAGTAACAGTCTAACGAATACGAAAAGCGAAACAAAAAGCGGAAAATAATACCAGACGATTAGTATCAGGAAGAGAAAGCCATTGCTCAAAAAGCTCTTGCGCAAGATAAGGTGTTGATTTCAATGCAAATGACGAAATTTCAGGAAGCTGTAACAATTCCGCATCTAATGACAACAAATCTCCATTTAAATCCATTGAATTAACCAGTTTTATCCACAATTTCTGATGAATAACAGCAATCAATCAATGAAATCGACAATTGCGAGATCTGGAGGAAACCCTAGCTGGGGAATTGATTGAAGAAGATGAATTGGGGAATTGATAGATCGGAGGATTGGGTGATTTGAGGTATCGAAATCCAGGATGAAAGAAAGAGAAAGAGAAAGAGAAAGAGAGAGAGTGAATGAACGTTGAATTGAAAATGTTTTCAGAGGGTTGGAAAGTACACGTCAATTCAACAACCATTAACCACATGAATGACCATTTTTCGTTAGATCTTGTAAATAGATTGGGTATGTCCGTATGACTGTATGGGTAGACTCGGTAAAATTGACCCGATCTTAATAACTCGATCAGAATTTGGTTTTGATTGAAAATTAAATTGACCCAAATTTATGCAGCGTGATTCAAATGTTTATTATCGTAAATTGATTGTTATCTCCTAAATAACTTGAAAACAACTAACCTGAAAATGAACCCGACCCGACCTGGCCTGGATTCTTGCAAACCCGAACCCGAATTGACCGATCCACCCGACCAAATGACCCGTTTGTCAGGTCTACAGTTATATGTATGCCGATTTTTGCCTTGTAGGTTATGGATGATGATTAAAGTGATTTGGTATCAATAACGGTTAGCTCTAATGGTAAAAGAGTGCAACTTAAGAGGTTAAAAGTTTGATTTTCATTGTATTAAAAATATAACCTTGTTGGTAGGTAATATGTTGTAAACACTTAGGGGGTGTTTGGTTGGAGCTTTTGGAATGGATTGGAATGGATTCAATCCATTCTAGTGTTTGGTTGGAGGTTTTTGGATTCAATCCATATTATTACTACCTCTATATCCATTCTAAGGTCGAACCAAACACTCATGAGCAAGTATGGGGTTCTAACTCCATACCACTATAGTATCACAATCCATTCCATATCATTCCAATACTTTGAATCAAACAACCTCTTAAAAAAATGTGGTAACTAGTAAGGTCTTGTTCTTTTGGACTGAAACGAATCTAATCTGAACTGAACTGAACTTATAGAATTTGAACTGAACTGAACTGAACTTATAGGATCTAAACTGAACTTACACGATCCGAATTTAAATTAACTTTAATTAATTTAACTTAATTATTATTATTATTATTATTATTATTATTTGTTTTTGTTATTGTTATTATTAATATTATTATTATTATTATTATTATTATTATTATTACTATTATTATTATGATTATTATTATTATTATTATTATTATAAAATGCGCGCAGCTTTCATTATAATAAAAATAAAAGGTTTACATGAAATTGGTGGGGAGCCGAGAGACAATCTGGGCTCCCACACCCTTAGCAATAGTAAAGCTAATACGAGTAAAAATGTAAGCGGCTACCCGAGCCCCAAAGATCCCGAGATACCGAGAATTTCGGATCCGCTGAGCAAGGCAACAGCATCCGAACTCAACTCCCCAAGCGAAGAGAAAGAGAAAGGTAGGAAACCATAACCCGCTACCGCGCACAAATCCTCATACTTAGCACACTTTCGCTGAGCAAAGATCGGCCGACAACCCGCCCGCACAAAATCGCCAACCCGGGGCCGAGTCAAAGGTGAAGAACCCGTCGGTCGACGCACACATCACGCCCCCGTCCCAAGAATAAAGCAATAAATCCGCAGGACGAAGAGAGCCACCATGCCCATCAACCAAACCGATATCAACCTCCTTCCCCGCAGAAATACCAGATCTATAGCAGATGTCGAAGAGAGTGTCCCGGACAAGGTTATGCCGATGTTTAACGCCCACAAGATGCAAGACAAGAAACAGCGTGGTCCCCAAAAACATCCCCAGCAAAAACCCGAGAGCAAGCAGGACAAGGCCTAGATACCGTGAATAACGGAACACCCAGACGATACCCCAGCACACTACGGTAAGTCCTCCCGTTCATAGTCTGCCCCAACCCTGAGATAGGAACCGCACGTAACCAATCGTAGGAGTGAGAACCCCGCCGAGACCGCCATAGAGCGATCTCGGCGAGGTGTCAAAGAAAAAAAAATGGACTACGAGGCGTGCAACCGTCGTGAAATAAATATCCGCCATTTCTTCATAAGTTTGGGGGCGTAAATTTCACTAGGGTGACCTAATATATCGTAACCCGTAGTCGCAGAAAACACCGTGCAAAGATCATCAAAAGCGGGGCCGCGGCTACAACACCAGAAGAGCCGAGGAGCTTAGCCTGCAAACCAGCAGACTGCAAGCGGGACGCAATAAAAGCATAGAACAAAACATCTCCCGCCGCATAAACACCAAGGCCACCAAGATGAAAAGGGAATGTAGCAAGGCGCGCCACCGCCAATCCCAAAACCCGCCCGACGCGGTGACAATACGTTCCAAGCTAGAACGGAGAGCGGCGTCAAAAGGAAGATGGACAGACCCAAAAACACTAGGGGAGCAAGTACGAAGAGAGAAGTAGAGCTTAGATATACCAAGATCAAGCTCGAAGAAGAAGCAACTCACACTGCGGGTCCTCAATCCTCGCAACCAAGTCCATCAGCTCAATGGTCTTAGTTACTCTCGTCGCCACAATCTCACCGCTAAAACCAGGACAAGTCTTGACAGGTCCTCCCAATCTCAGTAACACCGCGCAATGGCCGAGAAATAGAAGTGGGGAAAACCCCGGAGCCGGCTCCGTGGATCCTCAACAGCCAAAAGACCTCCGTCTTGGAGACATTTAGGTGTAAACCAAAACGAGGGCCATCCAACCTAATCAAGTCCAACACCTTCCCCACCTCCAAAGTATCTCCCACAATGGTGCCATCATCTAAGTACCATGCCTGCAAAGTGAGGTCAAAAGTGTCCTGGATCTTGCAAACCAAGGGATGCAAAACCAACGCGAAAAGCAAAGGCCCCAACGGATCACCCCGCTGAACACCCCGACAAGACCACAAGCAAGTGCTCCCCATAAAAAAGGCGGGCCGGAATAACAAAACTCCACCCAACGGGAGAGAGCCGGGCACCGACGGCGGACCTCCTGAAGCATGGTCGAACGGTCAACAAGATTGAACGCATTCGAAATCAACCAAAGAACATAGAAAGCCCCACTGTTCCCCCCGAGCCTCAATGAGCTGGTTCAAGGCATGCAAGATAGCCTCTCCTCCACCGGACACACCCACCCCCCGAATCAAGCCCATCAAAATAAGAAGATAAAGACGGGCCAACCATAGAAGCACCAACCTTAGAGACAAGCCGTCTCCACTGCATCGTACCGAAAAGAATAGACGAACTCCACCACCCGGTTTAACGAGTGGTGTGAGAGGGGCGCTGGCAATGTACTCACCCAGGGGAAGAGGGCACCGACCCTCAAGAAAAAGATTAACCACCCTAGTAATAGAAGTGATCAAATCATCGGAGATAGCCACAAAGAGCCGCGCCACTCAAATAAATCCATAAGGTGTTGAGCACGAAAACCATCCCTCCCACAAGAAGTACCACGAGGGAAGCTCCGAATCATATCCAAGACCACCGCGGAAGAGGCAACCAGAGGATGATGATCCCCGGACAGAGGAGGCAATGAAGGAGGCGGGGCGACAGGATGCTTCTCACGCAGGGCCACGAGGGTGGCATCGGAGTAGGGGGGCGACCCCGAGGAAGAAAGCACTCGTACAAAGCGGTATAATGGCCATCCGATATCTTCCGCCGGCATTGGCGGAGGTTAAGGTCACTCAAATCGAGATCCTCATCCACGAAAAAAAGAAGAAGGACCCTCATCAAAGCACTCCCGTAATAACGCAAACCTCCCCCGTGTCCCCCAAGCAAGAATAGCCCCGCAATACTCTCCTCCCGATGCCGACGCCGAATAGCGGTCGACACTCATGATTACTCCGAGGAGCGAAAGTCCTGAGCAAACAAAGAGGTAAAGCAAGCAAACGAACCCAGCGGGAGAGATCACTAGGGGCATCAAACACCGCATCCAAGGCTCCTTTCAAAGCCCGAGCAAACCCAAGACGGCACTTAGGAGGAATAGATTTCACGGTGCGAAGGCCCAAAGACAGCAAACGATCCAGCGAAGATATAGACCACTGAACGAGCTCCACACTATTATTGTTCTTGTTCATTATTATTATTATTACTATTATTATTATAAAAAAACGCAAACTTTTATTGAGATTAAACAAAAAATTTACAAGAAATTAGTGGGCAACCAAGAAAGAACACTGATAAGAAAATATAGTCTAAAATACAAGGTAAGATAATAACATTTTTCCGCTTTATATACATTGGTTTGTTCATACATTATACTACGGTTACTTAAATTATGTGACTTTGAGTCCAAAAGAACATGGCCTAATACCACTAAAAAAATGTGGTAAGTTTGATTTGTAGCAATCAAGTCCCATAACTTTCAACGAAAGTGAGATTAAACCTATTATATAAATTTTCTCAAATATTTAAACCAAAATAATTTTATTCTAATATTATAAAATTTATTAAATAACTAAAATTACTAATTTCAACTTTACTAATTTATACACAATTCATTGACTTTTGATGAACATTTTACATACATATTTAAAAAGTGTATAAAATTGAAAATATATTCTTACATGTATAATAAATTGTCTAAATAATGTAAAATTATAAGGAATAATTCTTTAAATTTAATATGTAATGTAAAACTTATTATTTAAAAAAAAACATTTATATTTAATAAAATGGATTATAAATTGATTTTATGATTTAAATTTAATGAAATTTATAAAATAGGGTTTAGTCTCACTTTTGAGGAAAGTTAAGAAATTTAATTGTAGTACATATCAAACTTAACTCCAATTCCAATCAAGTGTATTTCAGTCGGTTCATGAGATCAGATAATAAACAACTCTACTTATGCGAGTATAAACAAACACAAAATCTTACTTTTTTTTTTTTTTTTTTTTTTTGAAACCCAACTGGGTACATTCATTAACTAGAAATAATAAGTCGATCAACTACCATAGGAAGTTTATCGACCCAAACAATTCTACCAGAGCCTACCGGCGCCACATGTGCTAACTCATGAGCCACCGAATTGTTTCGCCTACTCGTAAAAGACCAAGAAACAGAAGTAAAAGAGATACAAAACCGTAAAATATCGTTTATAATGAAAGAAAACAAGCTACGTCCCGTCTTGCGTTGCCTCAAAGCTTCAATCACTTGCGAGCAATCACTTTCCACGATTATACGACCATGGACTTTGTCCACCGCTACCTCGAGTCCTTCAAGGATTGTCACTGCTTCCGCCACATGAACTACCCAAACCTCCCTCCGACTGTGCGCCATACCCCAAAGCACCTTTCCCTCGCTGTTTCGGCATACTGCACCAATGCCCACACCTACACCCTCTTTCACCCCCGCATCAACATTAAGCTTCACCCATCCTGTATCAGGAGCCTGCCATCCCCCCACTCGGACCCCGTCTGCCAGCTGCTGCCCTCCACTCCCCTTAGCCCGCACCATCATCTCCCCTTCAATCTCCTCCATAACTCGCTGCACTCTCCTTACCACATCAGCCACCTCA